>NC_084476.1:10862554-11187304 GCF_027409185.1 Cynocephalus volans | reverse complement strand
ATTTGCATTATTTTTCATTTCTGTTTTCCACGTGTGTGTATCTATATGTACACACATATATGCATATGTGTAATATATATGTGATGCGTGATAGGTATGTAAATAAAACTTTGAAATATTACTGAGGACCACAAATGATGACTATAAAAATGGATAGTTATTTCCTGTTCTTGCTCAGGAAGATTCAACATAAAGATGTCAATTCTTTTAAAATTAATTTACAATGTAATGGGGTCCCACCAAAGTGCCAATAGTATTATTTGATGAAATCAGCTGATTCTAAAGTTTAGATAAAAATGAACATTAAAATAGGAAACTAATTTTTTAAATGTCAAGAAATTAGGAGATGCTGGCTAGTTAGCTGAGTTAAAGTGTAGTGCTGATAACACCAAGCTCTAAGGCTCAATCCCTGTACTGACCAGCAAAAAAAAAAAAAAAAAGGAAAGAAAGAAAGAAAAAAAAAAGAAATCAGGGAAAAATAGTGCACTAGATAATAAAACACATTATAAGGCTATAATAAGTAAAACAGTACAGTAATTGTACTTGCAGATATAGATGGATTCATGGTACAGACTAAACTCTCAGGGAGTGGGGAAGATTAACCATTCAATAACAGGTCCTGAGATAACTGGCAGTCCTCTGAGGAAAAAGTTGGATCCCTACTTTGTACTTTACATCAAAATAAATTCCAGGTTGACCAGATATTTAAACATGGGAAAATGAAACCATAAGTTATAGGAGAATGTTTTTACAATCTTGTAATGGCAAAGGCCTTTCTGAGTATGACAAAAACCCAGATGCTATAAAAAGGTTGATAAATTCAACGACGTTAAAAAATTCTGTAAAGCAAAACCCATAAGAAGCTAAATCTCAAGAAACTACAAGCTGGAGGGAATTATTGGCAACTTATATTTTTAAAAAAAAGATTATTTCACAAATTAAGCATCCCTGAAAAACGAAAAACAAACAAACAAAAAAACCACACAATAACAACAACAACCCCATGGGGGGAAATGTGCAAAGCCTCTAAAACATACATTCTCAATGGGTGTGAGGTTGTCCCCAAGAGAGCAAAACTTGTTTCTGGGGGACAAAATATCTTGGATATTTCAATGGTTGTGGCCCTCCAAATCTCAACCAAAGGCATACATCTTATTCCCTAGTATTTACTTTCTCTAAGTAGGAAAAAATTAAATTAAGCGATAAATTAAATAAATGCACATTAATTATAATAACATCATGAATTATAAGATATAATCATTATAATTTTAAAATAATTTATTAATTTAATTGACTAATACAATTAAAGTAAAATTTTTTTCTTAGGGGTTTGGTAATGAAAAAGGGTTGGGAAATATGAATCTAAGGAAATACAGCTGGTGTTGAACATGTAAGAATGTGCTCACACAAGAACTTTACGCCAATGTCTATAGCAGCGTTATTCACAATAGCCAAATCGTGGAAACAGCCCAAATGTCTGTCAACAGACAAATGAATAAAGAAAGTATGGTATATCCATATAATAAAACATTATTTAGTCATTAAAAAGGGAATGAAATACTGACACATGTGACAACATGTATGAACCTCGGCAACATCATGGTAAGTGAAAGAAACCAGTCACAAAAGTCCAAATGTTATATAATTTTATTTATATGAAGTGGTCAGAAAAGGCACATCTATAGAGACAGATCATAGATTAGTGGTTGATTAGGGTTGGGAGTGACAGGGTGTTTGAGAGCTGACAGCTAAAGGATACGGAGTTTCTTTTTGGGGTAATGAAAATGTTCTGAAATTGATTTGGGTGATCATATCACAACTCTGTGAATATACTAGAAAGCACTTAATTGTTCACTGTAAATGGGTGAGTTGTATGGTGTGTAAATTATATCCAATAAAGTTGTTACCAAAAACCACAAAATGCAATAGCAGTTCTTAGTCTTTCTTTAAAATGGGCCACTTTGAGATCTCTTAAAAGCTATGGATACTCTCTCCACAAAACCTCACACATGCAGATAAATTTGCACTTAATTTCAGTGAGTTTAAGTATTCCTTGCATTCCTTAGGAGTCCATGCAGCTCAAATTAAGAATTCTGCTGGAAAATATTTAGTGATGTGGAAATATATTCATTAATTGCCATTAAGTATAAAACGCTGGCTTATAAAGATAGAATGATTAGAAAAGTCACTTTCAGGGGTGTGTATGCACATGTGTGAACACATGAATCTCAGAGTGTTATTTTAAAAACTGGTAAAGTTCAAAATACTAACAGTGATTATCTCTGAGTGGTGGGATTATGGGAAAATTTTCTTCTCTTTGTTTGTATTTTGTATAATAGATATGAGTATGTTTAGTTTTGCAATAAGAAAAAATGCAATTAACCCAAATAGCTATTTTTTGAAGTAAAGAGTCTAATACCTGGCAGAGCAAATCCCTATTAAGCTGTCTTCCAATAGTTTTGCAATTGTTTTAATTCATTAATTTTTCCAGATGAGTTTTAAAATCATTTTGTGAGCAGATTTTCCTCCATCAAAATCCTGTGTGTGTTATTTGGGATTTTGACAATGCTCGGATTAATTTGAGGAGAATTAACATCTGCACAATATCAACTCTTCCCATTCTGGAACATTTTTGTCTATTTTTGTATATTTCTTGTTTATTCAGTCTCCTTTTATGTACAGTTTTATGGTTCTCCTTATATAGGTCTGCACAGTTTTTGGTTGTTTAATAATTTGGGTTGCTTTTTGAATTGTATTTTTATTCCAGTATTACTTTATAAATTTTTATTGCTGCCACATTTATTTTGTAACCTGCTACTTTTTGCCTTCCTTTTTATTTGATTTTCAAAATGGAACTATTATTGTTTTCTGCATGTAAAAGTAATACACGTTCATCATTTAAAAAATTCAAACAATTTAAAAGACCAGAAAGTACCTCAATAATTCTACCCATAGGGATAACCACTGTTTCTTATTAGTTTTAAGTACTTTTTAGTTCATTATCTAGGGTTTCCCAGATAGAAAAATCATAACATCCTTAATTAATGTGTGACAAGGATAATGTTTTGAGGATATTAAACCAATACATTTTCTTTAAATAGAAATTTTAATTATGACATATTTCAAATATTCAAAAAGTACACAAAATGCTATAACAGATATCCATTTTACTATCATCAGTTTAACAGCTGTTAACATTTTGCCACAATTAACTTCCCCCCATCTTTTCTCCCCCCCCCCCCGCTCCCCCAAGGATACACTCTCCTGAAGTTGGTAGGTATCATTCCCATATGTTTACAACAAAGGTGTATATCCATGAAAATATATGCAAGTCTTTTGTGTGTTTTTAAGGTTACACGAATAGTAGCATTACAGTCCATATCTTTTAAAACCTGATTTTGAGATTTTACTCACGTTGATACATGCAGATCTAGTTCATTCATTTTATCTGCTTGCTAGTATTTCCTTTTTTTTTTTTTTTTTTTTGCAGCTCTTATATTTCATTGTATAAATATTCCATTTTCCTTCTAAGGTACAGTTAAATTGTTTCCATTTTCAAACTCTTACATATAATGCCTGGTAAATATTTGTATTTATGTCTTAGGCACATGGGAGAAAAATTTATGTAGGGTAGATATGTGCAAGTGGAAATGCTAAGTCACAAGTTATGTGCACCTTTAACTTGACCAGGCCCAGTATTATCAAAATATCTCGGATGTGGTTGTACCTGTTTACCCTCCCACCAGAACTGTGTAAGAGTTTTTGTTTCCCTTCATCCTCTCCATCACTAGGTATCATCTGACTTGGAAGTTTTGCTGATTGACGGATGTGAAATGTATCTCATTGTTGCTTTAATTGCATTGTCCTGATTACCACTGGAGTTGCAGAGTTTTTCACATGTTTATTTACTATGTGGGTTTTCTTTTTGAATTCCCTGTTCATAGCCTTTGCCCATTTCCCCATTTTCCCCCTTATTAATTAGTAAAAGGTCATTACATATTGTGGATACTAATATTTTGTTGCAAATTGTTTCTCCCAGAATGTGGTTTTTCTTTTATTTTGTTTATGGCATCTTTTATTGGGCACAAATATTTTATTTTATGTACTAAAATGTGTCAATGTTTGCTTTTATGGTTAGCACTTTTTCTGTTTTGCAAAGCAAATCCTTTCCACCCCAATGTCATAAACATGTGTTTCTATATTTATTTCTAAAAGTTTCATGACTTTGCAGCTTACATTTAGCCTTTAGTCCACCTGGAACTTATTTTTTTATATGATTTGAGGTAGGGATATAATCTTAGCTTTTCCTCATATAGTTAACAAATCATCCCAGCATTGTTTTTCCCCTTTTTAACATTTTACTTCAGAAAATGTCAAACACATACAAAACTATAGAGAATGGGATCATAAACCTCATATACTCAATGCCCAGCTTCAAAAATTGTGGCCAATTGTGTTTCGTCCATACCTCCCAACACTCCCCTTCCTGAATTATTGTGAAGCAAATCCAGCCGTCATATAATTTCATTCGTAAATATTTGAGCATGAACCTTTAAGAGGTCAGGTCTCTTTTTAACCACATTAACACTATTACATCTAAAAGTGATAATATTCCTTTCATATCAATAAGCAAATTTCCACAAATTATATCATAACTTTCTTTTTGCACTTTTTAAAAACGAGGATCCAAATAAAGCCCATACCTTGTGACTGGCTGGATGCTTCCTAAGTGTATTTTAATATACAAATACCACCTTTTTTTTTTTCTCCTTTTTTTCTTTGAAACTTCCTTCTTAAAGAAACTGGACTGTGTTCTGTACAGATTCCCACATTCTACATTTTCCTGATTGCATCCCTGTGATGTCCTTTAACATGTTCCTCTGAGCCTCTGTTTCCTGTAAGCTGAAAGTCAGTCTAGGGACTCGATCAGATTCAGTTTTGATGTTTGGCAGGAGGACCTTCTACAGGATTTTGTGTACTTCCATCCCGTAGGTGTATAATGTCTACCATCACATTTTGGGGGTGTTAACTACCATAGGTCATTACCTACAAACATTACTTCCTGAGAGCTTTAAAAATGGCAATATTCTAATTCCATTACTCCTTTATCATTTATTATAGCATCATTTATCAAACAGTCCATTCTTCGGCCATGATTTGTGCCAGTCCCTTATACTTGCAGGTCAGTTTCCAGGCTCTCTTTCCTGTTCTTTTGACCTGTCTGTCCCGGCACTAATGCCACACTATTTAAATGACTCCAGCTTCATAATAAGTCTTCCTACCTGGTGGGAGAGTACATCATCGAATCCATCAGCTTGTACACACACACACATCACAAAAATAGGCATTCTTGACCTTTTATGATTGCACACATCCACTATTTGTAGGCTCCGCTGGTGACACTTTTTGTATCAGTGCAGATGAGTCTGCAGTGGGCTGCCTGCAGGGTGGCCCTAATACATATTTTAGGATCAGCTTATCAAATTCCAGGGAAAATGTCCCTTTTGTTTTGGAAGGGCACTGCATCAAATCTGTGTATTAATTTATAGAAAATTTCCATCTTTGTGATACTGAGTCTTCACATCTACCAATATGACTTATCTATCGATTTACGTAGGGCTTTTATATCCTTCAATAAAGTTATGTAATTTTCTTTTTAAAGTTCTTGCACATCTTTTAGATTTTGTTATCATGAGCAGTAAACTTCTTTAAAATTACATTTTCTAACTATTTGTTGCTGGTGAATAGGAGGGCAATCAAGTTTTGTGCACGGAATTTGTACTTAGCAGGCTTCTGAACTCTATTATTCTGACAGTTTGTTGGTAGGTTTCCTGAGCAATTTTTTCAAATGTGAGCAATATTTTTTATCTGGGGATAATGACAATTCTGTCACTTCCAAGTCATACAACTTTTTTCTCCTCTTATCAATTGCATTTATCTAGTATAATGCTGAATACAAGTGGTCACAGCAATCAATTTTACTTATTTTTGAATTTTATAGAAATGATTTTTGCTATTCAGCACTAAATCGCATGTGTATTATAACCTTCTGATAAATACCTGTGAAACCAGGTATGTTCCTCTCTGTTCCATAGATAACCTTTCATAAGTGAGCATTCAATTTTATCACATGCTTTCTCCCATAATTGTTGGGATGACAGTATGGTTTTTCTCTTTTAATATATTACTGGGCTAATTACATTAATATTTTCTAATGTTAAACTATGTTTGCACTCCTCAGATAACCTCAACTTGGTTAAAATGTTCTGTTTTTCATTCATTACTCAATTTGTTTCACGAATGTTTTATTTAGGATTTTTGCATCTATGCTCATAAATAACTGCCTTATAATAGGCAGTCCTGTAGTCCCCTAGTCTGTTTTGGTATTAAGTTTGCACTAGCTTCATAAAATGTGATAAGAAGCTTTCCCTCTTTCTCTATTCACTAGAACATGTTGTACGGAATAAAGATGTCCTATTCCTTGAAGATTTTATAAATCTCACTTATAAAATCATCTGTACCTAGTGATTTTTGTTTTGTTTTGTTTTTGTGGTTATAGTCTAGAAAACTGGTATAATTTTATTAATGGCTAGATCTATTCAGGCATCTCCCTCTTCCTGGGTCAGTTTTATAAACTACATTTATCTAGAGCATTGTTCAAACTTTTAATTTATTGTTATAAAATTCTTTGTAGTGTCCTCCTATGATTTATAGACAATGTAAATCTGTCTGTCCCTGGTTTTCATTGTTAATATTGTTTATTTGTGTCTTCACGCTTTTTCTTGATAAGTCATGCCGGAGGTTTGTAGATTTCATTCAGCTTTGTGAAGAATCAATTTAGAGTCTTGTTTATCTTCTCTACTGTTAATTTGCTTTACATTTAATTGATTTCTATTATTTTCTTTGTTCCCATTTTTATTATTATCCTTTGGGTTTACTTAGTCTCTGTTTTTCTGGAATTGGATGGTTAACTCATGGATTTTCTGTCTTTTCAAAGTACTTTTTTCTTTCAATATTGCTTCCCATATGTTTTTAAAATATGGCATTTTTATTTTGGTTTTATTTTCTAATTTAATGGAGTGTTTTGGCAATCTATTTATAACTGATTTTTAATTTTATTATATCGTTATCAGAGTATATGGCCTGCATGATACTGGAGTTTTCAAAGACTGGTCTGCTGATAGAGTTTGGATGTGTTGTCCCCCCAGACCTCATGTCAAAATCTGATCCCCAACTTGGCAATGTTGGGAGTGGTTTGGGTCAGAGGGGCGGATCCCTCATGAATGGATTAATGCTCACCCTGGGTGGGGTAGTGAGTGAATTCTCGCTCTATTATTTCCCACGAGAGCTGGTTGTTTAAAAGGAGCCTGGCACCTACACTCTCTCTTTATCTCTCTCTCTCTCTTGCTTCCTCTCGCCATGTGACCTGTCTGTACCCGCCAGCTTCCTGCCACTTTCCGCCATGAGTAAAAGCAGCCTGAGGCCCATGCCAGATGCAGCTGTCCCAGAATCGTAAGCCAAATAAACCTCTGTTCTTTATAAATCACCCAGTTTCGGGTATTCTTTTATAGCAACACAAAAATGGACTAATACATCTGGTTTAGTACGTAGTTGATTTTTATAACTGTTTCATAGATGCTTTAAAAGACTGACTATTCTCTAAACTTTGTGTACAAAGTTCTATACAACTTTATAATTTCAAGCTTGTTAACTGTATTGTTCAAATCTTCTTTATCCTTACTAATTTTATTTTTCATTTGCCTCACATATAAATAAGAGAGGGTACATTAAAAATCTCCCTCTATGATTATGAATTTGCCTGCTTTTACTTGTAGTGGCAGTAATGTTTTGCTTTATATATTTTGAGGTTGTTAGCTGCATACAAGTTCAGGATTCTTACTTCTTCCTGATTATTTCTTATCATGTAACATCACCCTTTATCTTTATTGTTGTTTTGCCTCAAAATCTATTTTGTTAGATCCTTATATAGCTACACCAGCTTTTAAATTTATTTTTGGATTAAATTTCTCTAACATAACACTTTCTGTGTGGTTTTTTTTTTTTAATTTTCAATCTTTCTGAGATATAATCCTTCACTGTATAGCTGTTTTCTTTTTCACTCTTTTCAATCTGAGCATCTTTGTCTTTTAACTGGCAAGGTTAGTCCACTTACATTTATTTTGAGTGCTAACATATATTTCCACCATCTTACTTTGGGCTTTCTGTTTGCCATGTTTTTTCTTTATTATTCCCCCCCCCCATTTTCTGGCTTTTATTTGATCAATCAGATTTCTTTATTCCCTCCCATCCTTTCTTCTTCCCCAGTGGTTTGGAAAGTTTTAACATTTATTTTTCTGCTTTCAGAGGATATGCTTATTTTCTATAATGCACACTTAAATTAGCAGAGTTTGAAGTTACCCAATATCCATGCTCTTGTCCCAAATCATTCAGAGATCTGATAATCTCTCCCTTCTACAGTGTCCAATTATTCTGCCTAGAAATTTAATTCTGCAAGTTTTAAAACTTCTCTAAATTAATTACCTATTTAGTATGTGGTCTCCTCACCCCACAGCTGCTGAACTTCAGTCTGTGCTTCTACAGCTCTGGCTTTGAAAACATCCCTCTTTGTTTCTCACATTGGGTATTTTCGTGTGTGTGTGTGTGTGTGTGTGTGTGTGTGTGTGTGTGTGTGTGTGTGTAAGAGAATGAGCAGGTCTATATTTTGAAAGCATTGTGGAATGTTTTATCCAAGATTTCTAGGAGGATTCTAGGTAAGAGAAGAAAGGGGTACCACATCATTTCGGTTTGCTATATTGACTGGCACTCCAGATTTTTCTAGGCATTTATGTACAGATGAACTTAGAGAAAATATAGTTTGTTTTGTTGAGGATTTTTAAAACGTATATAATAACATATAGTATAAACTATTCTGCATCTTTTTTTCCATTAGTAATAAGGATCCTTCCCTGTCAATATCCATACATCAAACTGATTCATTTTGACTGTTGCAGTATATTGCATAGTATGGATTTAATATAGTTTATTGTACCACGTTCTGTTTGATGGACACTTAGATTATTTCCAGGTTTTGCAATGATAGAGAATGCTGCAGTAGACACCACATACAAGCTGCCTTAGGAATGCATGCCAAGGTAGAAGCAAAGATGTGGAACTGTGTTACAGTGTGCATTTTTTTCATTTTCTTCCTGCCCAAATGCCCATCAGAGTGGAAGTGCCACTTTATGTACATTTTAACATACGTTTTATATTCTTCTCATAATGTACTCATCAATTGCCCCTATCCTGCCCACACTTGTTATTTTTGAACTTGCAAACATTTGCTTAACTATCGTGTGAAAAATATTATTTCTTTATTTTCCTTTGCAGCTAGTTTCCCAGTTATTGTGAAATGATGCACCTTTTAAAAATATAATTACTAACCATTTGTATTTTCTTTTCTGTGAATTACCTGTTTATATCCTTTGTCCATTTTCTATTAGGTTGTTTGATTTTGTTACTGTTGATTTGTAAGAGTTCTTTATTTATTCTCAATCTTCAATTTTTGTCTCTTAAATAGGTTGTCGATCTTTTTAGCACACTTGTCATTTTTCAAAAACTTTTATGGTGTCATTTGTCACACAGAATTATGACTTATAGTGCAATCAAGGGCTGGCCAGTTGGCTCAGTTGGTTAAAGCACAATGTTACAATTCTGAGGTCATAGATTTGGATCCCAGTACTGGCCAGCCACCAAAAAAAAAAAAAAAAATTATTAACCTTTGTATTTATCGCTTTTGGGTTTTGTGCTTTATCTCAGAAGCTACTCATACCCCAAGTTGATAATACAGACTCTTATATTTCTTCTAATATAGATGTTTAGTGTTTTTGCTTTTAGGACTTTAATTCATTGGAACTTTTTCCTTATATACTGTGAGATAAGGATCTAATTTTGTCTTTTCCAGATGGGAGGTAATTGTCCCAATATCATTTATTGAATAATAGTTGCCTTGAGCATTTGACATTGTTTCTTATTTAGATTAATAAATCAATGAACAAGATATATGTACTCATTTTTATTAATTTTTCTTTTCTGGCACCAGTATCACACCTTTTTAATACCTATAATTTTATAAAATTATGAATCTCATAGAACAAAAATAGATTACTTTTACTATTCATCTAATCAAATCATGTACATTTGCTCTTCCATATTAATTTTAGAATCAGCTTGTAAAATTCCATGAAAAATCCAATTGAGTTGCAATTGATATTACACTGATTTTAAAAATTATTTTAGGAGAATTTCTTTTCTTTTCCAAATGCTTTAAGCTTTTTATTTGTTTAAACTTCTGTTATACGTTTTTTATTTCATTGTATTCAAGTAAGAAAACATAGTCTTCTTTTAACAATAAATATTTATTTAACACTTATTTTATACAACCATTATGCTAAGCACTGAGGATTCAGTAGTAATGAGACAGACATATTCTCTGGCCTTCTGTGACTTAAACTTCCTACCTTTTAAAAGTTATTAACCTCTCTTTTGTGCATTAGAAAAAAGATTAATTTTTATATGCTAAGAGGAACATTTTAAGATTATGTATTCTATATTTGTAGATTACATATTTTGAAATATATCTAGTAAATAACCTTATTAATGAAATTATTCATACCTTCCATATTTTTATTTCTTTTTGCCTACTTGATTTGACAGAGACTAAGCAATGCAATAATATTAAGATATTATATTAAGATTGTGATTTTACCAAATTCATCTTGTTATTTCTAATAGCTTTTGCTTGTATATTGCTTTTTTAAAAACACCATTCATTAGATTTTTTAATAAAGAAAATGTTAAAGAATATCCCATAATCCTACCATCAACATAATCCCTACCAACCCCTAAAACACACACACACATAGACACACACACACACACACACACACACACACACACACACACACACACACACACACACACACACACACACACTCATGCACATGGAGTTAGGAAATTTAAATTTTATAGAAAAACAGAAAATAAAAACTCAGGTTTTCTGCTTCACTATCCCTCTTCCCACTGTTAACAGCTTGGCAAGTTTCATCTGCAGTAACATTCTTCCCCTCCAGCATTGTCCCACAGAACCTTCTGTTTCTGGCACTCCAGTGATGAACTGAATGTGGCCTCCGTCTAATGATACAACCTCAGTAGCATCTGGAGCAGGTGCTTTCAGTGCTGTTCCCCAGCTCCTGCTGCCAGTGCCTCTTGTTTTGGAACTGCTTAGGCCTAAGAAACCTGCCTTCTAGAACAGTGCTTCTCAGATGTTTATGTGCACACAAATCCCTAGGGAGGTTTATAAAAAGCAGATTCTGATTCAATGGGGCTGGGGTAAAACCCAAGCTTTGGCATTTCTAACATGCTAACCAGGCTGCTGGTTTATGGGACACCCTTTAAGTAGGAAGGTCCTGTCCTTAAACTTGGCTGCACTTTGGAATCCCTTTGGGAGTTTTATAAAATATGGATGCCTGTGTACCGCCCCCAGAAATTCTGATTTAATTGGTGTGGGTTGCAGCCTACACATAGAGCACTTTGAAAGCTCCCTGAATAATTCTCATATGCAGCAAAGTTTGACACCACTGTTCTAGAGAAACTTTCTTCCAAAGCTCCACGCTTGCTTTTGCTGCAGAATTGCTTGCAGCAGATGCCTGCACTGCTGCTGTGATTGAGGCTTCTGTAACCTGTTCCCCTGGGACACTGGCAGGGACCAAGATCTCTGCCATGTGCCTCTCAGAGTAGACTAGGCTTTGGAATGTTCCGGGCCTCGAGGATACTTTTTGTCTTTTTTGCCATCATGGGGTATGTCCCTGAAGCTTCATGCCCCTCTGTATTCCTCTTCTCCTTTCAGGAAGGGACTGTTATTGTCTTGTGGTATCTCCCAGAGTGAGAGAGAATGAAATCAGAAAGTTCTGGCTAGGCTGAAAATATCCATTGAGCAAGCAAATATTGCCCCATCTTCACTTCATCAATTGAATAATCCTTCCCAAGAGGTTCTCCATTAACCAACACCTAACCTAGGCCTATCTGCATTTGCCATTGTCCTGCCCGACCTCCCTTTAATCTGCTTGTCTTTGTAGTGTCTTCCTCAGAAAATGTGATTCTCAAAGTGGGGTCCCCAGGCAGCAGCCTCAGCATCATCTGGGAATTGGTTTGATATTCAAAACTCTCAAGCCCCCTCCAGACCTACTGAATCAGAAACTCTGCAGGTGGAGCTCAGCAATCGGTGTGCTCAAGCCCTCCAGGTAATTCTGATTACTGCTAAAGTTTGAGAGCCCTTACCTGAGAGTACCAGGTGCCGACTGATTCGATCCGGGTGGTGTTCAAGCATCACTGTGTTGAAAACGTTCCCCGGGTGAATCGAATGGGCAGCCAGGGCAACGAACCACTGCTTTAGAGAGTCCCAGTGCCTTAAACTTATCAGGCTCAAGTAATACCTTGATCTCCAGCTACAATGGTTCCATCTCCTTGAAACTCACCTAGTGAGGCTTCTAGTATTTTATGTGGATCTTCCTCTTCCCTCTCAAATGTGTCTGGATTTTCTCTAGCTCCTTGGTTTGGGTGCCCCAGTCACTAAGGGCAGGGTTCCCACTTGTTCCACTGATATACTGTGCCTGTGCGTGCGTGCGTGCGTGCGTGCCTGTGTGTAAGTTTTCCTGGGTATGATTCCTTTGGAAAGAACTGTTCAAGTCTCCTCTCTGAGATCTTCCTTCTCTTCCTCTGGTAAGTTTCTGTGGCTCCAATCACCATTTCTGGTCCACTAACAGCTACAACATGGCCCTTTCTCTAATGGTCTACCTACATCCCCCCTTCATGTAAGCTTAGTCTGGGGCTGGCTGGTTAGCTCAGTTGGTTAGAGCATGGTGTTGCAACACCAAGGTCAAGTTTTCGGATCCCCATAGCAGCCAGCCAGAAAAAAAAATAAAAAGAGATGATGTAAGTTTGTTCTGCCTTCAAGATCTCGTTTCCCATTTTATATTCATATAGTCTGTTCCCAAGATCTCTATCTTCCTACTAAGAAAATCTTTCTCTTCCTCCAATTTAGTGAGGCTGTTTTTGGTTCTGGTTCCTTTCTTCCATTTCTGCTGTTCTGATCGTCTGAGGCATGCTTTTCTTTGGATACTGTGATTTTCTGAACAACTTAATTCCTAGAGACAAGTCCTTCAAAGGCAGGCTTTCTTAAATCCTGTTATTTTGGGATTTGTAATAATGTTATTGAACCTAAGAAAATAGCACATTTCTTTCTTAAATATTCCTTTTAATTGACACATAATAGTTGTACATACATATGGGGTACAATGTGGTATTTAGATACATATATACAATGTGCAATGATCAAGTCAAGGTAATTAGCATGTCCATCACCTCAAACATTTGTCATTTCTTTGTGTTGAGAACATTCAAATTTATCTCTTCTAACTATCTGAAATTATACAATAAATTGTTGTTAACTCTAGTCTCCCTACAGTGCTATAGGACACTGAAACTATTCCTCCTTTCTAGGTACACTTGTGTAGTCATTGACCAATGTTTCCCACCCTCCCAGCCTCCCCTCCCCCAACCCCTTCCCCTTTCCAGCCTCTAGTAACTGCTAGTCTATTCTCTACTTCTATAAGATCAACTTTTCTTTTTCTAGCTTCCACATATGAGTGAGAACATCACAATAGCCAAAATATGGAATCAACCTAAGTGTTCATCAACTGATGATTGGATAAAGAAAATGTGGTATATATACACAGTGGAATACTATACAGCCATAAAAAATACCATATAGACATTCATAAAAAAGAATGAAATCCTGTCCTTAGCAGCAATGTGGATGAACCTGGAGGACATTGTGTTAAGTGAAATAAGCCAGGCACAGAAAGATAAATACATTACATCGCTTTATGACAGATTCCCTATTCCTTATTTGTATGTTAATAAAATATGCTGTTTTGAGAGTAGTCCTGAATTGGATCTCTGAAATCCAAAGCCATGATTATGCCTGAGCCAACTGTAGACTACGTGTGGTGTGTGTGACCCATAAGAGCCTGTGGAGAAGCCACATAAATGCACAGCTTCACTTGGTCCTGCATGTACCACAAGACAACCCAGAAAGGCATGAATTTTGTGAGCCTATGTACACTGTCCACCTGAGCCTCACACTAACGATACAACGGAGTAGGCTCACACATGGTGTCGTGCAGCATGGAACTCGTGTGGAACTTGGGTGCAGTATAAATTTTAGTGAAAAATAATAAAAGTTATTGTTCTTTGCCTTAAAAGCTTAGTTTCCAGAACCTGTGGCTACGTTACCATACGTGGTAAAAGAGACATTGCAGGTGTGATTCAGTGAAGGATCTTGCGATGTGGAGATTATGCTAGACGATCCCAGTGGGCCCTAAATGTATCACTGGGGTCATTACAAGAAGGAGGCAGGAGATTCAGAATGGAGAAAAGTTGATGTAACAACAGAAGTTTCTAGGGTATTTTCTTTATTCTTGGTGTTCTGAAATTTCACAATAATATGCCTAGGTATGGGTCTTTTTTCATTGGGCTGGAGTGTTCCTTTTCTATCTGGAAATTCATGCCCTTCAATTCTGGAAATGGTTCTTGTATTATTTCTTTCATAATATTCTCCTTTCTGTTTTCTCTTCTCTTTTTCTAGAACACCTATTCACATTATTCTAAAGCTCCTGAATTGATTGGATTTCTTTTCTCTTTCTTGATCTCCAATTAGTTGAATGTTGGACCTCCTAGACTGATCTAATTTTTTCATATTTTTTAATTTTTTAAAAAATTCTCTTTATTCTTTTTATTCTAACTTCTAGGTTATCTTAACTTTATTTTCCAACCCTTTCATGCTCTCTCAACATTCCCTTTGAATATATCTATCTATCTACAGCATATTAATCTTAGTTTATGGCTGCAATACCTTCTCTTATCTTTCAGAGAATATTATTTATAGATGCTTATTAAAATGTTTCTCCTGCTCCCTGTATTTTCTCTTTTTCCTCCTAGTTGCCTTTTTCTGTTTTCCTGAATCTTTGGTTACTGTCTTTCATTCTAGAGTTTTCCATAAATATTTGATGATACTTGGCTGTCATTCATATTTTAAAGTGTGACATAAAGAGCTGACTGGAAGCTCTATGCACATGGGTGGGGCTCGACCAAGGGTGATCAGGCAGAAACTTGCTGTTTCACTGGAGAGCCTCAAATGATGGTCTCCATAGCCCACTTCCCTTATGCCAGGTAGTTTCCCCAGAAAAGAATTCTCCAATGGAAGAGACATGGAGTCAGCCCTTTGTCCAGCTGCCAGCATCCTGTGAGCAATGTGGGAGGACAGGGGTGGGCATCTTACCCTTTAATTCTTTCATTTATTATCCTCCCAGTTTGGTCTGGGTCTCACTGTTTCTACAGCTAACACCCCAAGGCCAGAGTCTCCCCCGGTCAACCTCTCAAAGGGTAAATTTCTCGTCTTCATCTGCGGTGAGTGTTGTGATTGGTCCTCTGGCTGAATGAGGCTTTAACCCGTCTTTTCCTGTTACTTTCTCCCACCCCCCTGCAGAAGCATCTGGCCTACAATCCCTGGCCCTTCCCAGTCCATAGGGCTAGTTGCTTTGCTCCGAGCTGGCTTCCCCTTGTGCAGACTTAGGTTTCAGCGTTCTCTGCTCTGTGAGTCATTATCATCCCATCCATCTGCTTTCCAGCTTGCAAAACTTTGTTAGTATCTGTTTGCTTTTGCCTGCTCCCCCATTCTCTTTATCCTGTGGGTTTATGTATTTTTATATTCATAAGTTCATTTGGGTGGGATTTGGGGAGTAGAAATAAACACACCTTCAACCAGCCACTTTACCTGAAATTCCCTACCTTTCTCTATCATTTGCTTAAACCACAGCTGCCTTTTCTCTGACTCTTAAACATGCCAACTTCCTTTCCGCCTCTGTGCCTTTGCACATGCTGTTCCCCCTCTCCTAGAACATGCTCCCCTCCTTTCACTTGCTCTTCACAGCTAACTGTGACTTACCAGACATGTCTCAACTTAAAAGTCACCCTCTCAGAGAGACTTCTTTAATCCTGGGCATCCTGTCAACTTACAGCAGCTCCAGCAGCTGCCTGTACACAAACCAGAGCTGCTTCTCCTGGATTTTCTATGATGTCCCTCACCACCTCTCACCCTCAGGAGGTTTTCAAAGAAGGAAAGCAACAGAAAGGAAGGTTTCCTTCCCAGAGCTCAGAACACCCTGCTGGAAGCCCCCTCAGGCCCGGCCACAGACTTGCCCATGTTTGGACCATATGGCTGCTGCTATGAGTGGCTGAGCTTGTCCCCGGATCCCTCTGGACTGCCAGCCAAGAGCAAAAGGTCAGCCAAAGCAAGGCCCTCTCTTTATTCTCTCAGCCTCTCCACTCCTCTGGGATTTTTGAGTCACACACTGTTTTTCTCTGTCCCTGTCACTCTCTGTGGGTCTTTCTTTGTCTCCATCTCAGTGTCCCTCTCCCTTTCTCTCTCTAGGCCCCTGTTCTCTCCTCCCTCCTCCCACTCCCCTGTCACCTTCTCTTCTCCCATTCTCGCTCTCTCCCTTTCTGTCCACCCACCCCATTTTCCCTTTGTCTCTCTCGCCACACTGCTCCTGTGTCTGCTCTGGCTCTGGCTCTGGGAACGCCTCTCTTGCCCTGGCACCGACACTCTCAGAGGGCTCCTAGGAATCCTTCCCCTGCCTCCCTTTGGATGTGTGGCTGGTGGGGCCTTCCTGCAGCTGGGCCCAGGTGTGATGTGGCCCGGTGGCCGGACAGACCGCCTGCTGTCTAACACTCTTGTAAGGTTACTATTTATCTAGTGCAACCAAAGTTGGCACACACATCTGGCGCCTGGTACTTAGTGCAATTATTTATGATTTCCACCAAGATTTAAAAGCTCATCGCCGGCCTTGTAATGCAGTAACTGATTGCGCTGCTAATGTAATTAAGAAAAGATTATGATGTCCACGTGGCATACCAGATGGTGGCATTCATAGTGATCGGCGTGCACAACTGGCAGACAACTGCACAGGGCAGCCGAGCGGAGGCAGCTGGAGACCAGCATCTTCCTCCAGTCACTCAGAAAGGAGAGAAGATCTGGGAGGGCTGGACAGTGCAGGGCGGGGGGGGGAGGGCAGGAAGGGAGAAGGCAGGGAGGAGGATGACCAGAGAGGAGAGGAGGGGTCCGTGCCCCGACCCTCTGTTCCTAAATCAGCCTCTCTGTTACTGATCCCACAGGCACACACACACACTGATAAAGTTTTGCTTGTACACATGCACACAAAGGCACACAAGGACACAAATACACACAGAGACTGCCATAAAAAAGGGACTCTTTCCTTCATTTGTTCAAAAACTTTGAAGTGCCTAGTTGTGCTAGTCCCTGAGAATATATTGATAAATAAAACAGACACAGTTCTCTTCCTTGTGGAGCTCAACAGTCAGAGAAGGAAAAAAGCATTGATCAAATATCCACAAGAATAAATGTAAAATTACAATTACGGTTACAAAGACAGATTGGTGGTGTTATGAGGGCTTCCATGAGGCATTTGACCTGGTCCGGGAGCTCAGGGAAAGCTTCTCTAAGGAAATGGTTAGTGAGGTGCGATCTGAAGAGAGAGTAAGAGCTCACAGGCGGCAACAGAAGGGAAGGATGTTTCAGCAGAGGGGACATGTGCAAAGGCCCTGGGGTTGGAGGGAGCAGAGCAAATACCCAAGTCTAAGAAGAGGCCAGTGCCCAGGAACAGCCAAGGCAGCCTTGAAGAAGAAAGACAAAACTGCATGGCACGACATTTAGTAATCAAGTCAGTGTGGTGTTGGCACAAGGAGAGACGAAGTGACCAATGGAACAGTGGAGAGGGTCTGGAGAGTGACCCGCACGTACACGTGTGTGACTACTATATTTATGACAAAGGCCACACTGTAGTCCAGTGGGAAAGCGATGGTCTTTTCAATATATGATGCTGGGCCATCTGGATATCCATAGGAACATAAGTGACCCCTACCTCACATGATACAAAAAAATCAATTCTAGATGATTCACAGAGCTAAGTGTGAAAGGTAAAATAATAAAGCTTTTAGAGGAAAACATACGAGAATGTCTTATGACCTTGGATTAGGCAAATATGTCTTAAACAAGTCCCAAAAGGCTAACTGTACAAGAAAAGGTCATAAACTGAAATGTCAAAATCAAGAAATTCTATTCGTAAAAGATAACAGCAAGAGAGTGAAAAGCTAACTGAAGGAGTGAGAGATGTTCACAATTTATATATTTAACAAAGAACTGGGAGTCACAAGATATTAAAAACTCCTACATATCAATAAAGACAGACCACTCAATTTTTTTGAAAAGGGAAAACACTTTTTAACAGGCACCTCACAAAAGAAGATATTCTAAAGGCCAGTAAACAGGACGAGGTACTCGACTTCATTAGTCATCAGAGAAATGCAGAATGACAGTGAGATACCACCGCCACCCGCCAGGATGGCTAAGACTGAAAAGACAAAAGGTCAAATACTGAAGAGGGTGTGGCGAATAGGAACCCTCATGCACTGCTGCTGGGAACGTATATTGGTGCTTTGGGAAACTGGCTTTATCTACTAAATTTGAACATATGTATACCCAATGGTCCAGTAACTCCACTCCTGGATATACACCACATGAAACATTTACCAAAGACATGTACTACAATGTTCATAGTTGCACCATCTATAACAGTCAAAAACGCAAAACTATCTAAATACCCATCAGTAGTAGGATACATTTTTCAAAATAGATTAATTGTGTTATATTCATGCACTGGAATCCTTTACATAAATGCAAGTAAGCAAATTACAAAAGAATTCGATACCATAAAACGGTGGAGATGCTTGACCTCAAAGATGCCACGTGTCAAGGAAAGTGGGAGTAACACTTGGGGCTTAACACGAGGGGATTGACTGAAAGCTGGTAGATAAAGCCATCTACCTCTATACCCCGCAACCTTAGTCCTACACACAGAATACCCAGATCTCTAGTAGCTAGCCACCACGTAGGATATCAGAGGGTTTCTTTTCGGAGAATGCCCCAGCGAAAAGACTAGCTCACTGTGGCCCTAGCTGATCTGAGTCTTTGGCTCAACCACCCCAATGTCCTACCCATGTACGCAGGGCTCCCAATTGGTTTTTAATTGCCTGCCTTTTAAATACAAGCAGATAATAACCAAGACAAAATAGAGAAATCAAAATGTATAAACAGAAAACATGACCCCAGAGGAAATAAAGATAACACAAGAAACAAAAGAGTATTTCAAAAATATCAAATTGGTATTTTCAGAAAAACTAAAGAAGAGAACCTTGAGACTACACTAGACTGTCTATGAAAAAGGAACAATCAAATAATAAGAAAAACTCTGAGAAACTAAAAATTGAATTCCTAAAATGAAAAATTCAATAGAATTAAAAGATAAATTCAAGGGATTCTCCTAGAACATAAGACCAAGATAAAAGATTACCTCTAACTTGAATATTAAGACAGTTCAAGTGCTCATCCCACATGCCATGGAATAGCTCCAATATTTCCATGGGTTTCTGAGAAGTTTCCTGAGTCGATTTGCACTGTGGTGCCCCTCAGAATCCCAGTGTTCTCCTGGGATGTCTGTGGCAGTCCACTCTCTGGTATAGTCTCAAGAAATGACCTCGGACAAACGTCTCGAGTTCTCTAGTCCTCAGTCTCTTTCTCAGTGAAATGGGTTGTGCAATAGTTTCAAGATCATAGTGCTGTTGTAAGGATCAGGAGAAGTAGTGAGTGTAAATTTCCTGGAACACAATAAGTGCTCAAGGAGTATCTCTTTTTTTCATCTTTGAAAGTCTGGAGACCGAATTTCTGGACCACACGCCGGCTGACCACTACCTGAGACGCATCACGCCTCGGCTATCCTAAGGAGGCAGGTACCCTGGGCCACTGTCGGGCTGGACCACAGACCCTTCTACCCCGTCCTGTGCAGGTCCTGAGTCAGGGAAGTGGAAGAAAAACCGAGCAGCCGCTGGCAAAGTCGGCATGCTTTAGTTTTAGACCGAGCTCTGCCCACCAGCGGTTCAGAGACGCTGCCTTCCACACTGAAGAGCCACAGGAACTGCGACAAGCCAAGCGAACACGGGCGCGCATGCGCACTGACTCTCCTCTCACTTACTGACAAAGGATGTGCTGAGTCACACCCAGCTGGATGTGAGGCCAGGGGGCCTGACCTAACCAACTCCACTTTACTCACAGCCACCCAGAATTTTCTGGGTTTGGCAAGTGATTAGACTCCTTGCCCCTACTGCCACTTCTCCAATCCCAGTGCCCTGTTGATAGAGTTTCTCAAGAATGAGTGGAGAATCCTAGGAAATCCTTCCAACAATTTACCTGTGGATGCTAAAGGACAACAGAGCAGAAGTTCAGAGTGATATTTATAATGGTGAAAATTGAAAATAATCTGCATGTCCAATAGTAAAGGTATTGTTTAAAAAATGGATTTGTAGCCATGTCCCACTGCCAATCAGAAATGGAGCCAGCCCATCACCCGCCTGGGGGTCCTGAGTCTGGCTGTGGGCCTTAGCCCTGTCCCCACCACACATCTAGGACAGCAACGGAACCAGCCAACAACCAGGATCCTGAGACAGGAACCGGGCCAGCCCCACCGCCACCCGCAACCAGATCCTAGAATGTACTTATTAACCTTGTGTGTCTCTCTTGGATGTGTGACTTATCTGCTCATGTCCTTCACCAAATTTCTGCTTAGATTTTTCTAACTCATTTTTAAGAGTTCCTTTTGCAATAAGGATGTTAATCTTTGTGTGTTTTTTTTTTTTTTTTTAAAGGAGAGAGTAGAATAATGATTATCAGAGGCTGGGAGGGGTGGGGTGGTGGGATTAGGGGTGAACTAATGGGTACAAAGCTATGCTATCTACCCTAAGTGAATCCTTGTGCAGTATATGCACATATTGAAACAACACATAGATATATATATACACAGATACATATATATATATATAACATATATAAAAATCATATATATGTGTATATCTCTGTGTGTGTATGCACATATATACATAGAAAATAGGAAAGTAGTCTGGAATTAAATAGGCCAAAAATTAGCAGTTGAAATGGTTATCACCGGTTAGTGGAATTTCAGATCCTATTTATTTTCTTCATCATAGTTTTATGCATTGTCTGAAAAAAATTTCGGTGTGTATGAGGGGTCTTCAAAAAGTTCATGGATTTGTATTATCTTTTGATTCCATTTTTCCATGAACTTTTTGAAGTGCCCTGTATATTACTAGTTTTTTCACTTTTTTTAAATAAAACGTTTTAGATGTACAAAGAGTATTGACAATGTAATGAAATATCATGAACCCACCAATCAATAAAAATGTATAACTTTTATTGAATTATACTAAATTATTTCAAAAAATATATGCTCCTTATTACTATGCAAACAATACATAAATGTACAAAATAAAGTCTCTTGTTCACTTCAATTTTTATTGAAATATGAAAATGTATTGAAAAACTTAAAACATAACATAAAGAAATGGAAAATGTATACCATATTTTTAGATGAAAAACCTTGATATAAAAATGTCAATTCTCCCAACACAAATGTATAAAGTTAATGTAATTTTAATTATAGTACCATTTTTAATTGGATTAAATGTGGAAGAATGAACATCTAAGATTAGCCAAAAAATATTGAAAGAGGAGATCTTGTCTTGCCTTACAGATATGAAAATATATTGTAAAGCCACTGTATCCAACAATATGGTATTAGCCTAGGATTACTGGATTAACAGAAAATTTAGAAACAGAATAATAAGCCCAGAAATACATTCCAGTGTCTATGAGAATTTAACACATAATAAATCGTTCATCTCAGTAAGAAAAAAATTCATAAGCAATGCTAGCAAAAAGCAGCAATCCATCTGTAAGAAAATGAAGTTGGATCTTCAATACATACCATATAAAAAGTTAAATTCCAATGGATTAGTAAGACCTAAATGTTAAAACAAAGTAAAGAACTTAAGTGAAATTATAGATAAATACAGTCATGTGCCAGTTAACAATGGAGATATGTTCTGAGAAATGCATTGTTAGGTGATTTTGTCATTGTGTGAACATTATAGAGTGTGCTTACACAGACCTAGATGGTATAGCCTGCTGCACACCTAGGCTATATGGTATAGCCCACTGCTTCTATGTGAATAATGCATTGCACTACAACATTACGACAGCTAATGTTACGACAGTTATGATGTCACTAGGTGATAGGAATTTTTCAGCTTCATTATAATCTTACGGGACCACCTTCATATGAGTATATGCAATTTGTCATTGACTGAAACATCGTTATGCAGTGTATGACTGTATATGTATAATCCACAGGTTTGGGGGTATTTTTACCTATGACAAGAAACCTAGAATCTATAAAGAAATAAATAACCATTTTGATTACATAAAACTTAATCTCATCTAGTTAATTTTTTATTTCAGATATTGCATTTTTTAGTTCTAGAATTCCCATTTGCTTATTTCTATAGTCTGTTTCTCTGCTGAGGTTTTCTACTTAATTATTCCTTACTAGCACATTTTTCTTCGTGTCCCTTAGCATAGTTATAATAGCTGCTTTAAAATTCTTGTTTCTTTTTTTTTTCATTTTTTTAAAAAAATTTTATTTTGTCGAAAATTCTTGTTTCTTAATTCCAACATCTGGGTCACCTTGATATTGGTCTCCGTTGATTGCCTTTTCTATTGAATGTGGGTCATAATTTCCCATTTTTTCATATGTCTGGTAATTTTGGATTATATCTTGGACACTGTCAATGATAAATTGTAGAGACTCTTTATTCCACTATGTTCCTCTGAAAAAGTGTTGATTTTTTATTTTAGTAGGCAGTTAGTTTGGCTAAACTCCAAACTCTCTCTCCCTGTGATAGGCAGAAGCTGAAATCTCTATTCAGTTATTTTAGCTACTGTTAGGATTCTAGGAGTCTCTCAACTAAATTCGTAGCTCAGAAAACAGCCTGAGGTTTGGATGAAGTTTATAAATAGAATTTAGGGACACCCCC
The DNA here is from genome assembly GCF_027409185.1 of Cynocephalus volans. Lineage (NCBI taxonomy): Eukaryota > Metazoa > Chordata > Mammalia > Dermoptera > Cynocephalidae > Cynocephalus > Cynocephalus volans. The sequence continues at coordinate 11,164,165 of NC_084476.1, read as the reverse complement.
TTCCATGGAATTGTCCTTCCTGGATTTCTCCCTTCACATTCCAACTTCTATGGAAGCCCCAAATTCTTCTCTCCTATTCAATGCATGAGAAGTCAGATTTCTATTCACATTTTAGCTAACTCATCTGGCACCATGTGGGATCTGCTCTTAGGCACAAAGAGGTAAAAATAAGAAATTTACTCAATGTTGTTTCCTTCTTCCAAGTGTCAGTCTCTCCAATTTCTGCCTGGTTTTCACTTTCCGTGCCTTCACATAGCCTTTTAAATATTTTTCCAGAGTTTATAATTGTTATCTGTAGGATAGATTGTCTTTTACAAAATACTCTGTCATTATTGGAAGTGAAACTCTCTGACTACATAAAATTTAAGCTTTTTTAGATGGTTAAAGTTTCCCAAAAACAAATTTAAAAGATAAACACTAAATTGGGAGAAAATATATTTGCAATGCCTATGACAGATAAAGGGTTAATTTCTAGCTCTTACAAATTGTTAAGAAAAAGACGAAGCATCCGATAGAAAAATGTTCCCAGGATATGAACAGGCTTAGAGAAGAATAAACCCAAATGACCAATAAACATATGGCTCAACCTCCTAGTACTCAGGGAAATGCAAATTAAAGTAACAGTGAGGCATCACTTATCGCCCATCAGACTGGCAAAATTTCAAAAGAATGTTAACATCTACTGCAGATGGGGGTGAAAGGAAAAGTATATTTTTATACATAGCTGGTGAAAATGAGAATTAATACTGTCTTTGTGGAAAGCAATATGGAAAAAAATCTTTTTAAAAAATTCAAATATATATACCCTTCAATCCAAATCCAACAATCCCACTCATAAGAATTTTACTCATAGAAATAAACAAAAAACCTCATATGTAGGAATATATGAAGGTGTTTAGTGCAGCAATACTTCTAGTGGCCAAAGAGCTAGAAAGAGCCTGTCAACAGGAGAAGGTTTAAATCATGACATGTTCATGTGATGGAAGAAGATGCAGCCATTAAAAAAACAGATTCACTTGGATGGGTTTTCACAACGTATTGTTGATTGAGGAAATCAAGAAATAGATGTAATATGATCTATTTTGTGAGACAAACAATGATCAGCAAGCCTTACGTGTACACGATTGCATGGGCAGGTGGAAGGTATGGAAGGATGCACACCAGGGAATTAACATTGGTTTGGGGAATATTAGGGAAGGACCAGGGAGATGTAAAAGAGGGTCAGACACAAAAGCCTGTTTTAGAAGTGTCCATGAAAAACAATACATGTATCATATAATTCGTTTATGTGCAAATGTGTATGGAAGCAGAAAAACAGAAGGGTGTTTGAGGCGTGGTCATCAAAATGTGCAAGGTGGGACTTCGGGGATTATTAATTTGTTGCTTATATACTTCTACTTTTAAAAATCTTTGAAGTATCTATAAATCACATGAATAGGAAAGTGAAAGCTATTTTTATCATAAAAAAATATTTTAATACTGCAGAAGTATACAAAGTAAAAAGTGAAAACTGAAAGACCACCCCATTTTCATTCCCCAGAGCTAACAATTTTTGACATTTTGATGAGTGTGCTTCCAGCTTACATAGATTGTCTCTCTCCATATCTACAGACGTACACTGTATTCCCCCCCCCCAAAAAACTATTTTCTTTCTTTAAAAGGAGGTCAAATAATAGTAATAATAATATTAGTAAGGAGGGGGGGAGCAGACTTTGGGAGATGATGTATATGTTTATGGCCTTCGTGGTGGCGGTGAAGTCACAAGCATATACTTATCTGCAAACTCACTGAGTTGTACACAGTAAATATGTACAGCTTTTTATATGTCAATCATACCTCAATAAAATGATTTTTTAAAGAAAGAAAATATGAAAGTGAGAAGAAATAAAAGATCAAAGTGGTGGGCTTCTGGGAGTTCCAAAACCTAAGTCATAGAATCCAACCTGTCTCCTGCTCCACCCCATCTCACCCTGCCTCTATACCACTGACACGGGGGCCTGACGCACTGTCACAGGAGGTCCTGGGCCTGGGACCTCCATCCTTGCACTTGCTTTTTAAAGGAACTGTCGTCTGCCAGCACCGAGTGTCCAAAAAGGAGGATGCACCTCAGCAGCTATGACTACAAGGTTCCTCCTCCATAGCCTGGAACAGCACAGCCCCAGCAGCAGTACCCCAGCTCAGCCAGACGAGGGCACCCTGTCCTCCCAGGGGTTGCAAATTCCCCCATACCCCATGGATGGGGCTATGGACTGAATTGTGTCCCTGCAAAATTTGTTTATATGTTAAAGCCCTAACTCCCAATGTGAGGGTATTTGGGCACGGGGCCACTGGGAGATAATTAGGTTCAGATGAGGTCGTAAGGGCGGGCATGAGTGGTGGGATCAGTGCCCTTACAAGAAGAGGAAGAGACACCCGAGTTCTCTTTCTGCCATGTGAGGATACAGCGAGAAGGTGGCCATCTGCAAGCCAGGAAGAGAACCCTCACCAGAAACCAAATCAGCTGGCATCTTAATCTTGGACTTTCCTAACTCCAGAGCTGTGAGAAAATTAATTTCTGTTGCTTAAGCCACCCGTTCTACAGTATTTTGTTATGGCAGGCCAAATTCACTAACACAGATGGTTTGTCTCATAAACTTGACTCTTGGGTAGGCCCAGGCTGGTGGCCTGTAGAGCTCTCGGTCCTACAAGCCTGCAGCCACGTGACTGTAGAGGAGGTGGCAGGCCTGGAGTAGAGAGGACAGCAGCTGCAGACACGCATCACTGAAAAGCATTTTCCCACATTGCAGTGAAGCCCCGTCCTCCACCTCACCTCGGGCTGCTAGATGCTCCAGCAGCATCTGGCACTCTTGACTTTCCCCTTGACCCTGCCTCTTTCCCAGGCTCCTGCTCCCCAACGGTGTCTCCATCTCCTTCCTCAGGACTCCTCATGGGCCCTTTCCCCACAGGCTGCTCCCAGTCTTTAATTACCACCTAGACCAGTTGTTTTCAAACTTAGGTGTGCTCAAGACCACCTGGAGGGCTTGTGCAAGCAGATTGCTGGACCCCTCTTACAGAGTTTCTGATTTTGTAAGTCTGGAGTGGGACCTGAGAGTGTGCACGTCTAACACGTTCCCAGCTGGTGCTGCTGCTACTGCTCCGTGGACCACACCTTGAGAACCCCTGACCTAGATGATGAAAATCTCCACGGGATGGTCCACAGGCCCCGCCTGAAACTTGAAACACCAAAACCGAACTTGGGGTCGTCCACCACCCCCACCCCCACCTAAACCCCCTCTCCTCTGGTCCTTCCCAGCTCTATGCGTGGCAAGACCATCAACCAAGTCCTTCAAGTAAGACCCTAGAATCCACCCAGCATTTTTGGCTCCTTCCTCTCCCTGCCCCATCATATCTAATGTTTGCTCCTACACATCCTTCCAGTCCATTATCTCAAGTTCAGTCGATTGTCTCTAACTTGAGACTTCTCTCAACCGGGCACAATGACCTCCAAACAGCGTTCCCAGCTGCCACCCTTAACCTGTCTCCTGTCTGTTTTCCACACTACAGCGATCTTTCTAAAATGCTTCTGTGATTACCTCTCTCCTGTCTCAAAAGTCCTCCACTCTCTTCAGGTTAAGTGAAAATTTGCTAACATCAGTTCTGAAACTGTGTCTCACTTTTTAGAACTTCTTCCCCCGATAGTACCTTCCAGCAACACCAAACTTTTTCCTTTTCACCAAGGTGTCAGCCCCTTATGTCCCTGCACACATTTTCCCCTTTACCAGAGAAGGAGGGAATACTCTTAAGACCAGTTCACATACCACCTCCTCTAAGAAGCCATCTCTGTCCTTTCACAGGCAAAGTTGGTCCCTTCTGGGCTCTCACAAAACAGTGCATCTCCTTGTCGCAGTGGCACTCCCGCAGGGTGTGTGTGTGCACACACGTGTGCAGTCCTGTCTCCTGATGGACGCTGTCCCACAAAGATAAGCATTCTGTGCCTTCCCCAGGGTCCTTTCTCCAGGTGGGGGGAGGGCAGAGCAGCATTCCAGAGACTCTGGAGAGGAGTGGGCTGACCCTGCCCCTCAGACTGAAACTGGAACCTAGTGGGAGTCCCCATGGTTTCAAGCAGAAAGATGGGGTGTGGGTGGTGAGCAAGATGTCACCTTTGTTTGGTAATTTTGCGGTGTTTGGTAATTTTGCGGTTCAAAATGCCCAAAGAGACAGTTTGGGGGGAGGAGCAATAGGAGGGAGCTCACCACACAACGTAGCCACAGGAGACTGGGAGGGTAGGGGACCTGGTGGGGCCAGTCCCACAGAGGCGAGATGGGGCTATTGTGATATCAGTGACTCTGGAACCTGAAACACACACTTTCATGCTCAAACAGGACCCAGAGACACAGTTACACACATGCGCACAGACATATACACCACACGCACGTGATACACACAGACATAGACACGGACAGAAAAGCCACCTTTATAAGTCCCTCCTATGAAAATGGCTGCACAAGGGCTGGCCCGTGGCTCACTTGGGAGAGTGTGGTGCTGATAACACCAAGGCCACGGGTTCGGATCCTATATAGGGATGGCCACCGTTTTCTCCCTTTCCCCCGTCATTTCCAGCAGCATACAAGCATGCCAGCACCTAAATTTCGCAGGGAAAAACCTTGCCTTGTGTGGGCATCTCCTTCCATCTGCATCTGCATTTTCCTGATCTCTTCCAAGCAACCCCCTGAAAAAGGTGTGTTTCTGTTGTCGCCTGGCACCCTCTCTCCAGCCTCCTCCAGTCGGGATTCCCTCTTCTTGACTCCCTGGAGCTGCTCCTGCTGAGGGCTCCAACAGCCTATCTCCGGTGGAGTTCAGTGGTCAATTCCCATCCTTGTCGCACTCGACCTTCATGTGGTGTTTAAAACAGCTAACCACGCTCGCTCTCCGGGTGTTTTCTTCACTTGGCTGCAGGAGCTTTCTCCTGGCGCCTCCAGCATTTCCAGCCCTTCTTCTCAGTCTCTTGCTCAGTGTCCAGGCTCCATCCAAGCCCTCCTGGCATCTCTATCTTCATTCCCTCCCTAGATAATGTCTTCCAGTCCCATGGCTCCCTGTGCATCAATGACTCGCAGATTTCCATCTCCACTGCTAACTATGGTCATGAGCTATGGGCTCATGGAGCAAGCTGCCTGTGCCATGACTCCACCTGTCTGGGCATCTCGAGCTGGACAGTGCCTGTGCAGACGGCTCGGTTCTCTCCCCTCCGACAGGCTCTTGCCCCAGTCTTTCCAATCTCGGCAAATGGCACCACCATTTAACCAATTATCAAGCCACGAATCTGGACATTAGTCCTGATTCTTCTTGCTCTATTCTATCCCACCTTCAGTCTAAGGGCAACTCCCACCAGGTCCACGTTTTTTTTTTTTTTTTTCTTTTACAGGTTTTATACTTTTAGTTCTTACATTTAGGTCTTGAATACTTTTTGAGTTAACTTCTGCATATGGTGGTGTGAGGTAGGGGTCCAGCTTTATTGGTTTGCATGTGGATATTTAGTTGGTCCAGCACCATTTGTTGAAAAGACTATTATTTCCCTCATTAAACTTTCTTGGTATCAGCTATGGTTTCAATGTGTCACTCAAAGTTTATGTGTTGAAAACTCAATCTCCATTGCAACAGTGTTGGGAGATAGGTCCTTTAAGGGGTGATTAGTAATGAAGCAGAACCCTCGTGAATGGATTAATGATGTTATTGTAGGATTGGGTTAGTCATCATGAAAGTGCATTCCTGGTAAAAGGATGAGTTTGGCCTCCTCCTTTTTTCTCTCTTACACATGATCTCTTTCCCTCTGCCTTCCTCCATGGAATGACACAGCAAGAAGGCCTTCATCAGATATGGGGACCTTGACCTTGAACTTCCCAGCCTGCAGAACTGTGAGAAATAAATCTCTGTTTTTTATAAGTTACCCAGAGCAGCAGAAAATGGACTAAGATAGCATCCTTGTTGAAAGTAACTTGACCATAAATATAAGGGGACTCTCAATTCTATTCCATTGATCTATACATCTGTACTTGTGAAAGTAACACACTGGCTTACTAACTATAATTTTATAGTAAATTTTGAAATGTGGAAGTGTAAGTGCTTCAATTTTGTTCTTCTTTTTCAAGATTGTTTTGACTATTCTGGGTTCTTTGAATTTCTGTGAATTTTAGGGTCACCTTGCCAGTTCCTTAAAAAAAAAAGTAGCAGCTGGGATTTTGACAGAGATTATGCTGATAAATTGGGGGAGTATTATTATAGGCCAATTTGGGGAGTATTGCCATCTTAACAATGTTAAGTCTTCTTTTTTAATTTAATTTTATTTAATTTTATTTATTTATTTTTTAAATTTTATTTTGTCGATATACATTGTGGCTGATTATTGCTCCCCATCACCAAAACCTCCCTCCTTTCTCCCTCCCCCCCCCAACAATGTCCTTTCTGTTTGCTTGTCGTATCAACTTCAAATAATTGTGGTTCTTATATCTTCTTCCCCCCCCCCGTTTTGTGTGTGTGTGTGTGTGTATGAATTTATATATTAATTTTTAGCTCCCACCAATAAGTGAGAACATGTGGTATTTCTCTTTCTGTGCCTGACTTGTTTCACTTAATATAATTCTCTCAAGGTCCATCCATGTTGTTGCAAATGGCAGTATTTCATTCGTTTTTATAGCTGAGTAGTATTCCATTGTGTAGATGTAGCACGTTTTCCGTATCCACTCATCCGATGATGGGCATTTGGGCTGGTTCCAACTCTTGGCTATTGTAAAGAGTGCTGCGATGAACATTGGGGAACAGGTATAACTTCGACTTGATGATTTCCATTCCTCTGGGTATATTCCCAACAGTGGGATAGCTGGGTCGTATGGTAGATCTATCTGCAATTGTTTGAGGAACCTCCATATCATTTTCCATAGAGGCTGCACCATTTTGCAGTCCCACCAACAATATATGAGAGTTCCTTTTTCTCCGCAGCCTCGCCAGCATTTATCGTTCATAGTCTTTTGGATTTTAGCCATCCTAACTGGGGTTAGATGGTATCTCAATGTGGTTTTGATTTGCATTTCCCGGATGCTGAGTGATGTTGAGCATTTTTTCATATGTCTGTTGGCCATTTGGATATCTTCCTTAGAGAAATGCCTACTTAGCTCTTTTGCCCATTTTTTAATTGGGTTGCTTGTTTTCTTCTTCTAAAGTTGTTTGAGTTCCTTATATATTCTGGATATTAATCGTTTGTCAGATGTATATTTTGCAAATATTTTCTCCCACTCTGTTGGTTGTCTTTTAACTCTGTTAATTGTTTCTTTTGTTGTGCAGAAGCTTTTTAGTTTGATATAATCCCATTTGTTTATTTTTCCTCTGGTTGCCCGTGCTTTTGGGGTCGTATTCATGAAGTCTGTGTCCAGTCCTATTTCCTGAAGTGTTTCTCCTATGTTTTCTTTAAGAAGTTTTATTGTTTCAGGGTGTATATTTAAATCCTTAATCCATTTTGAGTTGATTTTAGTATACGGCGAGAGGTATGGATCTAGTTTCATTCTCCTGCATATGGATATCCAGTTATCCCAGCACCATTTGCTGAAGAGGCAGTCCCTTCCCCAGTGAATAGGCTTGGTGCCTTTGTCAAAGATCAGCTGGCAGTAAGTGTGTGGGTTGATTTCTGGATTCTCTATTCTATTCCGTTGGTCAGTGTGTCTGTTTTTATGCCAGTACCATACTGTTTTGGTTATTATAGCTTTGTAGTATAGCTTAAAGTCAGGTAGTGTTATGCCTCCAGCTTTATTTTTTTTGCTCAGCATTGCTTTGGCTATGCATGGTCTTTTATTGTTCCATATAAATGTCTGGATAGTTTTATCCATTTCTGAGAAAAATGTCTTTGGAATTTTGATGGGGATTGCATTGAATTTGTATATCACTTTGGGTAGTATGGACATTTTCACTATGTTGATTCTTCCAATTCAAGAGCATGGGATATCTTTCCATCTTCTTGTATCCTCTCTAATTTCTCTCAGCAGTGGTTTGTAGTTCTCATTATAGAGATTTTTCACCTCCTTGGTTAACTCAATTCCTAAGTATTTTATTTTTTTGGTGGCTATTGTAAATGGGCAGGCTTTCTTGATTTCTCGTTCTGCATGTTCACTATTGGAGAAAAGAAATGCTACTGATTTTTGTGTGTTGATTTTGTATCCTGCTACTGTGCTGAAATCATTTATCAATTCCAACAGTTTTTTTTGTAGAGGTTTTAGGCTGTTCGATATATAGGATCATGTCATCTGCAAACAGGGACAGTTTGACTTCATCTTTTCCAATCTGGATGCCCTTTATTTCCTTCTCTTCTCTGATTGCTCTGGCTAGTACTTCCAACACTATGTTGAATAGGAGTGGTGAGAGTGGGCATCCTTGTCACCAGGTCCACGTTTGAAGTATGTTCTGCGTCCCACCACGGGCAACACTAAGTTTGATCCCTTGGTTGAGGTGGTGTCTGCCAGGTTCTGCCTTTGCAAAGGAAATTTCCTACTTGAAATTGAAAAGTAACCTGCTGAATGATATCTTGAAAGTATGTGAATATTCCGTGTCCCCAACATTTCATCAGTGATTTTAGCGTCAATTACTGAGCCTTATTTGAATTAAATATGACATTGGTGATTGCAAAATGGTGATTTTTCTAATGTTACATTTTCTTCTTTTATTCTACATTCTTCTGCACAGAACTTTCCTTCCTGTCCTCTCTGAGTGTTGGTCTGGATTCATGGATTACTTTTTAATTGCATGTGCTATAATACATTACTGTCACTCTCTTCTATGCTCTAATTGTTCCAAATTTGGCCAGCCCCTTCAAATTATCTCCTGCGTCCTTCCCTACCAGCTTTGTGACACATTCTTGCTTTCTGCTACAAAGAATTGGGATAATTTGGGACATTTAGATACTGTATAGGCTTTATATTAGATGTTATTAGATCAGTGTTACATTTCTTGGGTGTGATAATGGTATTGTGTTTATGTAGAAGAATGTCCTTGTTCTTAGAAGATATTCTGAAATATTTGGGGTGAAATGTTGTGATGTCTGCAACTAACTCTCAAATGTGGGGGAAGGAGAAGAAAACCAGTATTGAAAAATTTTAACATGTGCTCAAGCTAGGATATAGTCACTACACCTTCCTTTCAACTTTTCTGTAGGGCTGAACTTTTTCAAAAGGAAAGTTTTAGAGAAGCTAAGTCCATGTCCAGTCATGTTGTTCGCACACGTGCTACTCACCTGCGATGGCTTCTCCCCCGCCACCCCACGATCTGTTGTCACAGAGCACCCAGGTGATTGCTTTAAGACTTAGATAGGAACCTACCATTCCTGCCTAAAGCTCTCCTTGGCTCCTAAAACAAGATCTAAATTCCTTGCCGAGGTCCTTAAGGCCTTCCAGGGTCTGGCCCTTCCCGCCGTCTATTCTCCCCTCTTGCCCACTCACTGTACGCCAGTCTCGGGGCCATTACACAGCCTGGTCCCTCTGCTGGAACCCCTTACCCCAGATTCTCACGTGGCTTTCTTTTTCTCATCATTCACACTTCTGCTCGATGTCACCTCCACCAAGAAGCCCTCCCTGCCCACCTTTACTTAAATAGCTTCCCCATTCCCAACCAGTCAAACTCTCTCTCTTGACCCACCTTAATTTTCTTTTCCACACTTGGTTGTTGTCTGTCTCCCCTGCTGGAATGTAATATATTCCCAAAGTGGAGACTTTGTCTATTCAATGCTGTATCCTTAGAACCAAGAACAAAGCCTAGCACATGGTAGGTACACAATCAATATTTCCTGCGTGAAATCATGCAGACATTCACTGGTACAGATACATATACATGGATGGGCTTATACACACAAACGCACACTGTCACGCAGAGGAAGATGCTCACCAAGGTTACCGTAGAGGAACAGAATCACACAGACACATCCATGAACACAGTTATATAGCTCATATAAGCACACACATGCCCACTCATACAGGACATACAAAGACAGGCAAACTCACACACTAACATGAATTAATCTTCAGATATACGTTCACTAATCCACATATATGCAAACATTGACATGCGCAGGCACGTACGCCCAGCCACACACACAAAACATGCTCACATAGACACACACTGACAAAGATACAGACATCCAGGAGTGCAGTCACGAATGGACACCTACAAACACACACACATACATGTGCATGCACCTACTTCACCTTTGCCTGACCCAGGCCTTCATACCCTTGTTAAGCCCGGCTTGGGTGGGCACTGCTGGGCCAATCCACAACCCTTGGCCAGGGGGACCCCAAACCTCCTGGCAGCACTCCCCTCCCAGTGCAGATGATCTGGGAGAAGGTGGGGGCTGGCAGGGAGGCACTCCTTGATTTATGACTGCTCTGAGGCTGCTGTTAGAAGCAGCAATGTCACTGAGGCCATTAGCTGTCTGGGCAGAGCCATAAAACACGCCTGGCTCAACACCTTCTGCTCTGGCCACACTTGCTTCTGAGGTCACCCTGCCTCCCAGGCAGTCCCTGAATGTCAAAGGCAGCGGCCTCTCATAGCCAGATACTAAGGAGACAGGGCTTAGGGTTCCTGTGGCGTCTACTCACCAGGCTGGCTGGTGGATGACCCTGTGGTGTGGGGACAGGCAGAGGGTAGTGGTTCTAGGCAAGGATGATATACACTCTGCCCAGATGCAGCCAGATCCAGCAGGGGTTGGGGGCCTGGAAAGGGCTGTGGCTACCAGGGGAGGGGCTGAAGTGGCACCTGGCCCCTCAGGTGGGCTCCGCTGGTGACTGGAACTCCCAAAGCACACTTGAGGCCAGATCTGGGCAGCAAACCAACCCCAGAGCCTGGTAGCTAGTGCAGCCCAGGCTGCTCACGGCTCCCTGCACAGGACTCTGGTATGAATCCATGAAGTCTGCAAGGGGCTGGGCGTCTCCACTATCCCAGAACCTCAGTGGAAGACCCTGTCGCCATTCTCTCAGCACCTCCTGTTCATGTGGAGCCTTTGGGTGACAGCCTCTGCTGGGCTCAGGAGGTGGAGAAGCAGGTTCCAGAGGGACCCCTACAATATGCCACGAAGCTGGAGAGAACAGTTTGTTCAGGAACTCAACCACATTGCTGTGAACAAGGTCCAACATAATGCAGGGCTGAGGGGCAGAGGACATGGCATGCTCAAGGCTCAAGAGAAGCCCAGGCTGGCTGGAAAAGACAGTGAGGAGGTAGCTGGTGGTGGTGGAGGGAGGCCGAAGAGCAGGTAGCGCCCTAACCGTGCAGCCCCAGACAAGGATCTGGGGCTTTAACCTAAGGGCACTGGGGAGCCACAGATGGGTCTTAGCAAAAGAGTGATGTGATCTGACTTGACACAATGTCCCTTGCCATCCCCTGCAGCACCTGGGTATTCTCAATACAGAGGTACTGGAGTGGACTGGGACAGGTAAAGGGGGAAGACATTTTACAGCGTGTTAGGGACCATGCACCAGCATCCCGTTTGTTTGCAATCAGTGTTCAACCAAGAAGCTGCATTTTTTCCATTCATTCATTTATTCATTCATGCATGCATTCATTCACCTATCCACGTCATATAGGCCTCGTGGAGATGAGAAATAAACCAGGCCTTGCCATGCGGGTGTAGCTTGTCCAGTAGAGAAAGTGGAAAGGAAAGAGGCAGGTGCTGGTGCTAGCATTTATTGAGCACCTACTATATGCAGGGCACTGAGTCAGGCAGCTGACAACAGTGATGTCATTTTGGCCTCAAAATCAGCTGGTGTGGGAGGTGCTTCCTGTGCCATTTGACAAACAAGAAAACTGAGGCTCACGGGGTGAAGCCACCTGCCCAAGTTCTCACAAAGGGCTCAGCCCTGGGGCAGAAAGCCTTCAGAGGGTGACAGAGAGCAGCCTGAGCTACTTCAAGGGTAATTTCCATCCTTGTCTTCAGGCACAGCGAGGTTCTGAAGTTCTCAGAAAGGATGAGACCCTTGGGGATTGGTCCAAGAGCCCAGCGCAGCCTCCCCCTCAGCCTGTGATTAATGCCTGACAGTCCCTCCACTCACGGGGAACTCATCAGACTAATATTTCCTGATGTGAACTCCATGTCGCCCTCGAATGAGAAATCCCAGCCCCCTCATGTTCCGTGCCCCAGATGAATGGGCTCCCGTCCCAGGGCCTGTGAATGATGCGGCCCGTGTCTGCAGAGGGAGGTCGATAAAGGCCCTTCATCAGCAGAACCACAGCCTCTCTCAGCCAGCCATCGGGCTCCAGTTCCCCCTTCCACACTGCTCCCCTGGGGCTGGTCCTGGACTGCCCACTAGAGATGGGGAGGTGAGGTCAGTGCCCAGTGGATGAGAAGAGAAGGCCCATGAAGAAGGGACAGGCCTTCCCCAGCCCTGCCACGGGTAGCAGGGTTCTTGGGGATCAGAGGAAGGGGCAGAGTCTGCCAACATTCTGCTTTGACTTTGAAGCTCCAGTGAGCCCAGGGAGGGTGTAAGGATGTAGCTGAGCAAACATCTGCTTAAGGCAACCTAGAACCTTGAAGGTTCTGTGGAGAGGAAACAGAGGATGCTGGAACCAAGTGGTTCTAGGAATAGAAACACCAGCAGTTGTCGCAGTAGTAAGAGAAAACAGAAATAGTAATCAGTAGCATTCATTGAATGCCTGCCATGTGCCAGGCACTGATATGCATTATTGCATTTGGTCCTCAGAGCCTCATGGAGAAAGGCGGTATTATCCCATTTTACAGAAAAGTGAGGCCTAGAGCAGTTAAATGATACTCTATGTGGAGGTGTGAGGACTTAGCTCTAGAATTCCCTAGCTTCAAAGCCATGCTTTTAGCCTCGATCAGCCAGCCATTCAGCAGATATTTGTAAGATGGCATCTTTGTGCCAAGCATTAGCTGGGCACTGGGACTACACAGGAGAGATACGTTTCCTGCCCTCACTGAGCTCACAGTTGCATGGGAAACTGACATGGAATGAGGTGATTGTGGTACCTCAATGAGAATGTGTGTAGGGACAGGGTGCTCAAGGAAGGTCTTGCCGAGTAGAAGGGGTGTACCTCACCTTGCCCAGCACGGGGCTTCATGGGTAGAAAGAAGCCAGTCCAACTCCTATGTGTGGGTCCTGAGAACAAGCCCTCTCTGGGTGGCCAAAGGTGGAAAGAATTCAGGCTGAAGGTCAAAGCACTGAAGGCTAAAGCCACAGAAAAGAGAGAGGCCATCCTGCCTGGCGGGTGCCAACGTGTTGGTAGCAGAAGATGGCATCAGAATGTGAGTGGAACAGAAGTAACCAGAAGGAAGCGAGGGGTCTCCTGTGTGAAGGAGACAGCCTGTGCTGCATGGCTTCTGGCTGGGTGGCAGGTTGGGCTAGCTTAAAGGTGGAGATCGAGGACAGGTGTGCACACCTGAGAAGGATATCCCTCCTGAGGGTGTCCTTCAACAGCAGTGCCAGAGTGATCTGTTCATGGTAGGTCCCAGCTGGGGTCTCAGGAAGAAGTTGTGACTCTTGCAGATGGGAGCTGGCACAGTTATACAGGGGGTTCAAGCCCCAGCCAAGCAGGGTGGGTTCAGAGCAGAGTTCCACGCTCAGCAAGAGATAGGACGCCAGGGGTGGAAGCCAAATCTGAGCCGACCCAGAGCCAGAGCTCAGGGCAGTAAGAGTCTTACCGAAGGCCCCCTGCTGGTGGCGCTGTTGCCACCCACCTGCTCTCCACCCAGTTGGTGGGGGCCTGGGACTCCTGTTGGGAGGGGCAGGGCAGTCAGAGCGACTCCTGCCTGGGGCTGCCAGGAGCTGGGAGGACGAGGAGGGAGCAGCCCCAATCCTGGCTGCAAAAGAGTTCGCCCCCCACCCGCACTTGGCCAGTGTTTGGGCTCCAGTACTTCACGTGCAGCTGTTTGCCTTGTAAAGTTGGGGCCCATTGCACCCTCTCACCCTTTTCCTCCCGGAGCCCCTCCTGCCCACAACTCCACTGTGTTTCAGAACCTGCCCTGACCCTCAATTCGTCCTTGACTTTTACCACTCCTGAGCCTCACCCCAATCCTGAAACTTCTTCCATCTCTGAGCCTCAGCCCCTCCCTGACTCTCCAGGCCCTTCTTGCCCCACCACAGGTCTGAGCCTCACCTCTCCCGTCCACGCCCATCCCAGAACCTTCCCCCTTCTTCCTGCCCTCGCTGCCTCCGGAATGGGGTCGGGACCCAGCCAGGCTCTGGGAGGAGAGATGTCTGTTGCTCTTATTCCTTATAAATTATTTTAAAGCTGAGAGGGGCTTTTTTTCCTTTGGGGCCCAAAAAACAGGTGGGAATTTCAAAACGCCCTTCATAAAACAGGTGGGAATTTCAAAATGACCTCATTAAAATGCCATGTACGAAGTTAATCCACAGTCTCAGCCATCAGAATAGTGACCCCCCTTGTGGGGGAAGGGAGGGTTGAGACCTGGGACGGGAGGAGGGGCGGTGAGGGGGCTTCTGGGGGATGATGATGGTGTTTCTGCATCTGGGTGTTGGGAACACAGGGGTTTTCAGTTGGTAAGATCAATCAAGTGATATGTTTATGATTTGTGCACTTTTCTGTATGTATGCTATACTTTCATTAAAAGTTTTTTAAAAATGCTCTGTAGCCTGGGCAGGGCAGGCCCTCAGGGCAACAGAGCGTGCTGCTGGGTCCCCATAGCAATGGCAACAAGACTACCCGGGAGGCTGGTCAGGAGGACTCTTTCTTGGAAAGGCACAGTCTGACTCTCGGTTCCCAGGACTGGCCTCCACCCCAACGGGATGCTGACAGCAGGGCCCCCTCCCCAACCATACACCCCACTGTCCGCTGGGACCCTGCCTCGGTGCCAGCTGCCTTTTCTACCCTAACAGCTGTATTTTTCAGGTACAATATGACAGGCTCAATCTATTCCTGTTATATATTTCCCAGTAAATGGACAAGGTGAAAACAGTGTCAGTTCAAATCACTATCATGACACTTAATTCTGATTTACTGTACCTTTTGCTGCAATCTTGAAAGTGCCTGCATCCGTGCTGAGCTGGATCGCCCAGCCAGGCCCCCGGGGGTCGACGTGAAGATCAGCTTCAATAAAAGAATTTAGGGTAAGGCAGCCCCAGGTGGGCAGGGGGCAAGCCGGGGCCCAGAGGCCGAGCCTGCAGAGCTGCAGAAGCCGCTGTTCTCCCACGCCTCCCTCCCTCCGACTCTTTGTCCCCAGCCCTGTGCTTGCAGCAGCTGGGAAATTTATGGCGGCTCCATAAACGGGTTTTACAGACAGCTGTTAGAGCGTGCGGAGCAAGGCTTGGCTGTCGGGGGACCTAGTCGCAGGCTTACAGCCAAGACACTTAAATATTATGGCCCCACATATATAAAAAGTGTGCTGTGCACGTCCTCGGCTGCCTTCTCCTCCTGACCCAGGAGCATGCGGTATTGCCAGAGAATAGCAGTCGCTCGCGGTTGCTGGCTCGGCCGAGACAAAATGCCCACAACCCCTTGCTCAGGGCCCTGCAAACACCACCAGAAGCTCTGGCTGAGAGTCTCTATGGCGAGATTCATCCGCACGGCAGTGCCAGGCGTGTGCCGGCCTCCTCCTGCCCCTGCCGTCCTGGCCCAGACTCCGTTCACTGAGTTCTTTTAGCCTCAGGGCCTTGCTCCAGCTTTTTCCACTGTCTTGAAAGCTCCCCCCACCCCCACCCCTCTCCCACCACTTTGTCTTTCCTGGACCGGTTCCAACCTACGTCTTCCAGAACTCGGCCTAAACACTGCCTTCTCAGAGGTATGCTCCTTCTCCAGAGTCAGATCTCCTGTTATAAATGCTCATAGCCCCCCTGGACTTCTTCATAACATTTATAACAATTGTAATTAAATAATTATTGGTGTCATTATCTGTTTAATGTCTGTCTTCCCCACTGGACAATAAACTCCGTGAAGGTAGGGACTCTATCGAAAGGTATCCCTACTGCCTTGTGCAGGGCCCGGCACTCAGTAAATACTCAATGAATGATTGATTGAATGCATGAATGAATGAATGAATGAACACACAGAGATGAATCCCACACAACCCTCAGACGTAACGCAAGGCAACAGGTGCTCAGTTCCTAAGAGCAGGCAGAAGGTTTATTATGAAAGTTCAGCAAAGAGAGGCCACTCAGTGAGAGGAAATCAGGCAAGGCTTCCAGGAAGAGACATCATGGGACCTCATGGTTTAGTAGTTATGTGCTTTCATTCAGAAGCCCCAGCCATGGAGCATAGGATGTGAGACCATGGGCTAATCCCTTAGCCTCTTTAAGCCTCAGCTTCCCTGTCTTTAAAATGGGGCCAGTGATGGTGTCTACATCACATTGTTGTTGTGAAGGTTAAATGTACTTAGCACAGCACATGTAATGAGTTTCTTAAGCTACAGTACCACTAAATATAGCTAGAACTTGGTGATTCCAGGGAAAGGGAATGGCATGTGTGAAGGTGTTTATCAAGGATAAGAGTCATTACCCATGATGCCTTGGAAGCCATATCTTGTATCTCATAGCTTCAGCCTGAGCTGTTCAACCAGAGGAGAGTATCTGACCCGATAAGAGCCATCACTGGCTGGCCAGTGACCCACGACCTATGACTGGGCCAGTAATATTTCATCTCATGGGTGATTGATTGAAAAGACATGGGAAGAATTAGCAGGAAGAGCAGAAACTGAAAGGTCCATAATGGAAACATCATTGTACAACAAAATAGAAATTATAACTAAGCACAAGGGGTCAGAGGGAGCCAGCTCGCAGCCCATCTGCAGCCTTGAGATAGAAGTCTTTTATTTTTCTTTGAGGAGGCAGTATAGCAGTGCCATGAAATTTGATTTCTCCCTCAAAAACGTACTAGCTATGTGATTTTGGACAGGACACAATGCTAAGCTTCAGTTTCCTCATCTGTAAAACAGGAATGATAAAATCACTTATCCAGGAAAGTTGTGTGGACTCAATGAGATAAAGTGCTAGCTGATAAGACTGTTCACTGACATCCTTCTCAGTAAAAACAAGACTTAAGACTTAATACTTCCACTGGGCCTCCAATCTTTTGTGCATAGAAAACAGGATGAGAAATATGCTCAACCCACAAACTGGGCACAGTCTCTAATGTGGAAGAAGGATAGGTGGAGCCATATGAAATTGCCAATATTTAACCATTGTGGTCCATAGAAGTGGGTTTCCATATGGCTCAACCTTAGAAAAGGATCACCCAAGAGCCAAAAACAGTGGAGAACATCGAACTGGGCATTCGCCCTGGGAGATGGAATCAGGGCTTAACCAAGGAATATTCCCTATGCACAGGGAAGGGACCCCTTGAAATGTCTGCCCAGCGTGATTTCAGAATTTTGACAGAGCTGTGACTGCCCTGTGCCTCCCATTCCTGTCCCTTCAGAACAGAAATGTTTAACTGTCTCATTTCGCCACAGCTTATTGGGCCTGAGGGTAGTTGGTCTTTTTGGTTCATAGATCTCTGAACCAAGATAAGCCAGTTATTTCTTCTCTCCGATGAAGGAATTCCAGGCATCATAGAAGATCCTGGACTCTGAGCTTGAGCTTGAACTAGTGGCTGGACGGGACTTTGGGTTGCTTGCCTGGAGATGAACATGTTCTACATGTAGAAGGTAGAGGGAATTGAATACGTGATTACCAAAAAGGACAGACCATCTAGATTATTTCATTGGTCACCAATGCCCCAGCCCCTTGAAGTTAGCCAGCCATGTAACTCACTTTGCCCAATAAAATGTGAGTAGAACTGACATGTCACTCTAAGCAGAAACTGTTAGAGCTAGTTTGTGCTTTGCCACATCCTCTTTCCTGCTGAAACGACAACCAGAGCCAGAAATGTTCCAGACAGAAAACTCTCCAGTAGCTTGGATCCTGGAAGAAAAAAAAAAAAAAAAACTGTGTTGCCAAGCCACAGCCGACTTGCCCTGGACAGGTACATGAGTGACAAATAGACTTTGGCAGTTGTAAGACCCTGGGATTTTGGAGTTGTTTATTACTGCAACATAGCCTGGCTTATCCTGTCAGATAAGATGGTATGTACACAGCTTAGCACAGAGCCTGGCTCAAAGTAAGTACCATCGTTATTTTTTCCCTATCTCTTGAAAGTCAAAGAATCATGTTAAAAGACCTGGAGGCATAAAGTATGAGCTCAGTTTGGTAAAGATTTTGATGGAGCTGGAGTGAAGGCTACGTGGAGGGGAGTCGTTGACAAAAAAAGTGAAAATCAGAGGCCAGATCGTGAAGGACTTGCAGTAGAAGCCGTGTCTGGCTTAACCAGCAGAAAGGGTACAAAATAAAATCACCTCTTAACATTCCGATGACTACGGCCCCATCTCTCTATCAGAAGAAAGAGTGTCTTTCTTCACTCCCTGCAGCACCTCCTCCCAATTCTCACCCAATGCCCAAGTTAAATTCCAGACCCTCAGCAGGAGTCAGTGGAGGTTACCCTTATCTTACAGAGAGGAGAAGAAAATCTATCTGTCCACCAGAGGGAGGGCCTGTGTTCCCGGCTGCTGGTTTCTCTGCCTCATGGTGTCACAGCTGAAACAGACTGGCCCAAAGCCAGCAGCATAAAAGGAACAATTGATAGACCTCACTACACTGAAATGTAAGACTTCTAAATGACAGCAGACACCATAAATAAGCTAAAAACAAGCTATAGCCTGGGAGAAAATATTTGCAATTTATGTAACAGATAAAGGATTAGCATCCAGAATATATAAAGAATTCTAACAAATCAATAAGAAAAAGACAAATGGCCCAATAGAACATTCAGCAAATGATAAAAACCAGTCAATTTATAGAAAAGGAAATTCAAATGGCCAATAAACTTGAAGAATGTTCAATTTCACTAGTAATCAGGAAATAAAACATTAAACTACCATGAACTATCTTTCACTCATCAGATTGGTGCAAAAAAAAAAAAAAAAAGGAAGTTTGATATTAAATGTTAGTGAGGGTGTGTGGAAATGGGGACTCTCGAATGCTGCTGCTGATGATGCAAATTGGCACAAACCCTTTGAAGAACAAGATGTCCACTTGCCAGCATCTCCCCTGGAGGAAATGTTTGCAGGCGTGCACAAGGAGGCCTGTGCGAGGATGTTTACTGCAGAACTATTCCTAAGAGTAAGAAATTGGAGAAAGTCTAAATGTCCATCAACAGGCGATTCACTAAATAAGCCACAGCATGGTCGTACTATGAAGTGCTGTATGACCATTTAAAAGAATGGGGTAAATCAATGAAAAGATATTGTTGGGTGAATAAAGTGACAAAAAATACATAAAATAGGACACTTTTCATGTGCAGACAGAGACAAAGAGAAAACCAGAAACACACAAAATAACTTTAAAATTATTATTATTATTATTATTTTTTAAAAGATGACCGGTAAGGGGATCTTAACCCTTGACTTGGTGTTGTCAGCACCACGCTCACCCAGTGAGCTAACCAGCCATCCCTATATAGGATCCGAACCCGGGGCCTTGGTGTTATCAGCACCGCACTCTCCCGAGTGAGCCACGGGCCGGCCCTAAATTATTTTTTATGGATATAGATGTATAAAAAATATTCAGGTGGATAATTCAAAAGGGAATAAGAGTAGTAACCTCTGAGGCTTCAGGACAGGACCTTGTGTGCAGGTGGTAGTGGTGGGTGAGGGAGTGATGGGGAGGAATCAAAGGGGACTTGAGCTTTTTGTTAATATGTCTACAGAAGAGAAAAAGGAGAAAGTATTTATGGATTGCTTGTGTAATTGAAAATTAATTATTTATAAAGAGAAAAACAGGCTGTCTGGCAGCCCAGTGAAACTCCTCCCACTGACAGGAAGACAGTAGGGAGCCGGGAGCACACACAGACCTTCCACCGATGGGGGGGGGCAATAGTTTTTCAGGGTGCAGCGGGGGCAGAAATGATGGGTTAGTCAGGACAAGCTAACTGCTGTGACTAACACTAACATCTCTGCCTTAATACAGCAAAAGTTTCTCGCTGGCTGCACAAGTCAGTGGGTTGGGGGTGGAGGGAGGTACTCTGTTCCACACGGTCACTCAGGGGCTCAGGCCCCTTCCATGTTTTGGTTCCATCATCTTGTGCTTTGTCTTCCAGGCCAGAGGCGACCCTACCTCCCATTTCACTGGACAGAACTTAGTCTTATGGCTCCACCTAACTGCAAGGGAGGCTGGGAAACAGAGTCTAGCTGGATGCTCAGTAAGAGGAAATGGCTTGGTCATCACATAGCAGTCCTGGCTCCAGCTCCTATTCATACAGTTGTTACACAACTCCTTCCACCTCCCTGCACCATGCCATTTTCCCCAAGGCACCCTTGCACTGTCAGCTTAGCAGGGGTTTCCAACTTTGACCATCCTCTGAGCCTAGGCCCACCCTCTGTCCCCATCTCGGTGTCTTGCCCCTAGAGAGCAGAGGAAATCCCTCTCCGCTGACCCAGGTCCAAATGCCCACCCTATTTTTAGTCCCTGGGGGATTATTCTCCCCAGGGGGGAAGTTCACCTTGTGACACAGGGCTCAGGAATGCAAATTTCACCCAGAAGCGATGGGAAGCTCTGCAAAGGTTCTGAGCAGGCCACAGACATGACAGAATCCATGTCTCAGATTGGTGAAAGGGCAGCAGCGAGGAGGGTGGACTAGGTGTGGAGGGGATGGCAAATCCTGCCATGGTCCTAGTGATGGACAGTGAGGACTGTGTCAGGGCAGCGGCAGGGGTGGGCACGGGAGGGAGGCCTGGAGCAGACATGAGCAGCCTCACAAAGGTAGACCCTGGAGGATGTGGGGGGTAGGGTGAGGTGACACAAGGGTGGCTCCTGATTTCAGGAGGACGGTCACTCTTAATACTGAGATGGGAACAGGTTTGGGGCAGGAGACAGGTGAGTAATTCCAGGTGTGAGGTGTCTGGGATCATCGAGATGGAGGTATCTGTAGGCAGTGGACAAACACATCTGGAATTCAGAAAGTAAATATGTGGGGGATACAGAAAGTATTTGAAGTGATTGGATAACTTAGGTAAGCCTGTGGCATAAGAGGACTGAGAAACACCCAGCTTTCCTAAAAACAGGCAAAGAACATGTCCTTGTAATTCCCAGCATCCTGAAATGAGGCACACCTGGGAGAGGAGTGGGAGCAGGGCACACCCACTGTCCTTGCCTCCCCGCTCATGGGTAGCATTTTCGGCGCCCCATGAGCACAGAGTTATGGGGGACCCACAACGCATGGGGGTCCAGGGAGACTCAGCAATCAGTAGGTAAGCGGTTCCTTCTACGACAAAGTGGGGTGCTGACAGCCCCCAGAGGCCACTCTCCCTTCAAATCAGAACTCGCTCCAAACATAGAAAGCAGGCGGTAGTGTTCTCAGAAACACGAACTTCCGAGCAACCCTGTTATATATCCTGTCTCATTCACGTTCCTTCCCAGTATTAGGCAACCACTCACACTGATAACCATGACACAGGAGGAAAGGAAAAGACAGGACAACGGCAGGTCCTTCCCTTTCAGACCTTCCTTACTCTCCTGCAAGCCGAAGGGGGACAGCGTTGGGAAGATGAACGTATATCAAGAAGTGAAATGAAATCAGTTAAGTTAGTTTTGGGCAGCATTTCCACTGTCCTGGTAAAAACAAAATACACATGTTTGTTTGAGCTATGAAATATGTATGTAATTTAGGTGATTCTATATATGAGTTAAATGCTCTAATATTTATATTTAAAACTGACTTAGCAAAATATAAAGTACAATTTATGCTAATGATTTAATATTTTATTATTTCTTTATTTAGAGTGATATCAAATAGCAAATAAAAACCATTATGATAAGTAGAGAGAGAGACCACTAAAGAAAAGAAAAACTTTTCATTTTAATATTTTTTCATGGCATTTCCCCCTGCTTTTTGAACAAGGAGCTTGGTTTCATTTTGTAGTGAGCTCTGCAAAATGTGTTGCCAGCCCTGAGTGCAGGGTTTCGCCTAGACCCTCAAGACCCAAGGAAAGTCTCTGCCATTGGTCTTGACCAGGGGTTTGAGTTCTTCTGTAGTCTGGCCATGTCTCTGATTCTGGTGGAAGAGTGCCACATGGCTCAGAGCCAGGCTTGAGCCAGGCTGCCTCCATTCAAGTCCCAACTCTGCTTTTGCTGGCTGTGTGATCTCAGGCAAGTTACTTGACCTCTCTGTGCCTCGGTTTTGCCATCGCTTGAATGGGGATTTTGATAATAGTACCTACCTCAAAAGATTTTTGAGAGGATTAGATGAGTTAATACCTGCAAAGGGAAGCAGCCCTTGGGACTGTAGGAGCCAAAGGAAAACTTCCCCTTCACGCCCTGAAGCTTTCCTGAAAATCAGCTGATGAAATGCAGATCAAGAGGAGGAAGGGCATACAAATTTATTTTAATGTGCACAGCACAAGGGAGTCACAGAATGATTGCCCAATAACCCAGTGGGTACAGATGCTTACATACTCTTCTTCATAGGGGAAAAGGAGGTGAGGGTATAGGAGTAAATGATCTTTAGGGGAGTTCTACGGGCTTGGAGAACATGCAATGGCCTGGGACAAGGTCTTTTGGGCCTACAGAGCAGACAATGACTGGTAAATGATTCTCTTAAAAATACTGAATTGGGGCCGACCCCGTGGCTCACTCGGGAGAGTGCGGCGCTGGGAGTGCAGCAGCGCTCCTGATGCGGGTTCGGATCCTATATAGGGATGGCCGGTGCGCTCACTGGCTGAGCGCGGTCACAAAAAAGGACAAAAAAAAAAAAAAAAAAAATACTGATGGGACTGAAATAGAAGACAATGGTTTGTGACAAAAAAAATCTGTCCAGGTGTGCTGACAAAAATTCAGTCTCTCTTCCTGGGATGAGTTCAGTTAATGAAAACTCAGAAAAAGAAACCGAAGTATTTGTTTTCTTCTTTGGTGAGTCTGGACTTTAGGCGGAAAAGGGAACAGCTTCATCCTGTA
This sequence comes from Cynocephalus volans, assembly GCF_027409185.1. Classification (NCBI taxonomy): domain Eukaryota; kingdom Metazoa; phylum Chordata; class Mammalia; order Dermoptera; family Cynocephalidae; genus Cynocephalus; species Cynocephalus volans. The sequence goes on along the minus strand of NC_084476.1, from coordinate 11,141,207 downwards.
CTTTGGAGAGGGACAGAGGATGAAGAGACAGGACAGGGACCTTGAGGCTGCTCCTTTAGTTCAGCATGTCAAAGTGCCATATTTGGGGGATTGGCCTCTGAGCCCCAGCTGCACGTGTAATTGGAACTCGGTGTGTGTGAGCTATTCTTATCAGTCTCAGCCTTTTCCACATTCCCACTGTCCGGTGGAGGCAGCTCCCGGCGCTCTCTCCTCCTGCATCTTGGTGACACCAGAAGAGTGGGCCAAACTCAGTCCTGCACAGAGGAAGGGGCTGTGGGGAAGTGTCACCAGCAGGCCCTGGACACCAGGTCTGTGGAGGGGCGGGGGGGAGTGTGCTGACTCCAAGGCTCTGCCTGAGGCTGCGAAGGCAGCAGTGGGTCTGGGCTTGTGCTCTGGGGACTTGAGGGTTCTCCTGGTCTCCATGTTGGAATTAGTTTTCTAGGGCTGCCATAACAAAGTACAGACTAAGGAGCAACAACGGAAATTTATTTCCCCACAGTTCTGAGGCTGGAAGTCCGAGATCAAAGGTCAGTTTCTTCTGAGGCCTCCCTCCTTGGCTCGTAGGTGGCTGTCTTCTCCCTGCGTCTTCATATGTGTCCCCTCTGTGTGTGTCTGTGTCATCTCCTCTTCATAGTGGATTAGGGCCCGCCCTAGTGATCTCATTTAACCTTAATTACCTCTTTTAAGGCCCTATCTCTAAATAGTCACATTCTGAAATACTGGGGGTTAAGACTTCATATGGATTTTGGGGGGCACAATTCAGCCCATAACAATGTCTGTGAATGGGTATCTCTTCTGTGGGGTCCTGTGACCACATGATTGCACACCTGTGTTTCTGTGACAGGGTCTGTGTGTCTGTCCGTCTGAGGGTCTGGTCTTTGGGGACTCTGTCCTTGTGAGCCTACAGTGCTGGGGCTCCTGGGTCTCAATGTGCCTTTGCTCATGAGACCTCAGCAGTGTTGCATGTTGACTTCTCTGTGCGATGAGTATGTCCAGAAATCGATCTGTAATCCAGGACAGCGTGGGTCTGGGAGAACAGGATCTACTCGCCTCTGGGTCCCTGTGAATGTGGGACCTATGGTGTGTGTGTCTGTGATCCAAAATCTGACAGTCTGTGGGCATGTGGCTGGAAGGCAGGATTTGAAAGGAGAGGGGAAGGATCATATTGATTTGAGATTTGAAAGAAGGCAGTGTTTACAAAAGCAGAGAAACAGCGGGTTGGACATATGCTGGTGATGATGGTGAGAGGACAGCAGCTGAGGCTGGGCTGGCTCCCGTGTGAATTCTGTGGCATGTTGACATCTTTAAAACTGTCACAAAACCAGATCCAGAAGCAAAACAATGAGATTGAGTGGAGTCCACTGGTGGGGGCGGCAGAGGAGGAAGCAGCCAGGTCTGGGAGGTGGAGCATCGTGAAGAGGCCCTTGGAGCACACAGCTGGCCCCTCCAATGCTCAACTCTTCCTCTCCCCACCCATTTCTTTCCAGCTGAAACAAATCTGTGCACCCTGAGGCCTGGGGCAGTGGCATGGGCGTGACCCTCACTGGTGAGCCCCCACGCACACTGTGCTGAGTGCTTTGCAAGAATCTTCTCTACCCCTCCCTACAAGCCCGCAAGGGGGGTAATTATTATTTCCACGTAAGGGCTGAGGAAACTGAGACTCACAGAGATGCAATGACTTGGTCAGACTATAGCAGCCAGGATTTGAACTAGCATCTTTCTGATTGCTCCCAGATGCTGGGGATGGCACTTGGTAAGGAAAGGAATGGATGGATGGATGGACGGATGGATGGAATGGGATGGAACTGAATTGAATGATAAAATATTCCCTGTGCTTTGAGGTAGAATCTATGACCAGGTCCTGGCTAAAGCCCTCATGGGCAGTAGGTAGCTAGCCCTCACTTACTCTGCCATACCCCTTGGTCCTATGACAAATGGGTGATCACTTCAATCTATTCTTATTAGAAAACCAATGTTAGGAGACAGTGGGCCCTGGTGCCTCCTGACCCAGGGAGCAGACTTGCACTGGGGAAACAAGCAGGAAGGGACTGGTCAGGACAGAGATTCTGTTGTCCCCTCTCTCTCCTCCATCAGCCCCCCAACCAACACTAAGTTTCAGCCTTGGTTTGGCTCAGCTGTGGGCTGGGGTTTGACTCCCAGCTCTCCCGCACGCTGGGCTGTTCTTTTTCCTTCCTCTCCTGTTCTTGCCTTGTGTTTTTGTTCCTCCCTGTATCTCACTGAGCAGGCTCAAATGCACAGCTCTTGCAGCTGTTCTTTCGTCTTCAGGTCTTGAGGCACCAATGATCCCCTTGGCTGCACCCACTAGGTCATTCCCTTGGTGGCTTGTTTCCTTGTGTGCCTTGTCATTTTTGTTTATTAACTCACACTAAGCAGGGCCTGTTTCACTTGGGTCAACCATGTGCTCCAGGTATGTCTATAGAGCAGTTTAAAGCTTGCCTTCACTGGGGACCCAAGGTTTTTCTCTGGTCCCATATGAGATTGTTTATTAATTTCTCAGGGTGAGCCCCATGGCTCTAGGCTTTACACTGGAGCACAGTGCAGCTCTGGACTTGTATCTGCTCTTCTCCACTCCTGACCCAGGTGGAAGGTAAGCCTTTTTGCCTCTTTTGCAGACCAGTGGGCAAAATGTTTCCCCACAAGTTCTTTTTTTTTTAATTTTTATTTTATTTATTTAATTAATTTATTTATTTTTTAATTTTATTTTGTCAATATACATTGTGGCTGATTATTGCTCCCCATCACCAAAACCTCCCTCCCCCCCTCCCCCCCAACAATGTCCTTTCTGTTTGCTTGTCGTATCAACTTCAAGTAATTGTGGTTCTTATATCTTCTTCCCCCCCCGTTTTGTGTGTGTGTGTGTGTGTGTGTGTGAATTTATATATTAATTTTTAGCTCCCACCAATAAGTGAGAACATGTGGTATTTCTCTTTCTGTGCCTGACTTGTTTCACTTAATATAATTCTCTCGAGGTCCATCCATGTTGTTGCAAATGGCAGTATTTCATTCGTTTTTATAGCTGAGTAGTATTCCATTGTGTAGATGTACCACATTTTCCGTATCCACTCATCTGATGATGGGCATTTGGGCTGGTTCCAACTCTTGGCTATTGTAAAGAGAGCTGCGATGAACATTGGGGAACAGGTATACCTTCGACTTGATGATTTCCATTCCTCTGGGTATATTCCCAACAGTGGGATAGCTGGGTCGTATGGTAGATCTATCTGCAATTGTTTGAGGAACCTCCATACCATTTTCCATAGAGGCTGCACCATTTTGCAGTCCCACCAACAATGTATGAGAGTTCCTTTTTCTCCGCAGCCTCACCAGCATTTATCGTTCAGAGTCTTTTGGATTTTAGCCATCCTAACTGGGGTTAGATGGTATCTCAGTGTGGTTTTGATTTGCATTTCCCGGATGCTGAGTGATGTTGAGCATTTTTTCATATGTCTGTTGGCCATTTGGATATCTTCCTTAGAGAAATGCCTACTTAGCTCTTTTGCCCATTTTTTAATTGGGTTGCTTGTTTTCTTCTTGTAAAGTTGTTTGAGTTCCTTATATATTCTGGATATTAATCCTTTGTCAGATGCATATTTTGCAAATATTTTCTCCCACTCTGTTGGTTGTCTTTTAACTCTGTTAATTGTTTCTTTTGCTGTGCAGAAGCTTTTTAGTTTGATATAATCCCATTTGTTTATTTTTCCTTTGGTTGCCCGTGCTTTTGGGGTCGTATTCATGAAGTCTGTGTCCAGTCCTATTTCCTGAAGTGTTTCTCCTATGTTTTCTTTAAGAAGTTTTATTGTTTCAGGGTGTATATTTAAATCCTTAATCCATTTTGAGTTGATTTTAGTATACAGTGAGAGGTATGGATCTAGTTTCATTCTCCTGCATATGGATATCCAGTTATCCCAGCACCATTTGCTGAAGAGGCAGTCCCTTCGCCAGTGAATAGGCTTGGTGCCTTTGTCAAAGATCAGCTGGCAGTAAGTGTGTGGGTTGATTTCTGGATTCTCTATTCTATTCCGTTGGTCAGTGTGTCTGTTTTTATGCCAGTACCATACTGTTTTGGTTATTATAGCTTTGTAGTATAGCTTAAAGTCAGGTAGTGTTATGCCTCCAGCTTTATTTTTTTTGCTCAGCATTGCTTTGGCTATGCATGGTCTTTTATTGTTCCATATAAATGACTGGATAGTTTTTTCCATTTCTGAGAAAAATGTCTTTGGAATTTTGATGGGGATTGCATTGAATTTGTATATCACTTTGGGTAGTATGGACATTTTCACTATGTTGATTCTTCCACTCCAAGAGCATGGGATATCTTTCCATCTTCTTGTATCCTCTCTAATTTCTCTCAGCAGTGGTTTGTAGTTCTCATTATAGAGATTTTTCACCTCCTTGGTTAACTCAATTCCTAAGTATTTTATTTTTTTGGTGGCTATTGTAAACGGGCAGGCTTTCTTGATTTCTCGTTCTGCATGTTCACTATTGGAGAAAAGAAATGCTACTGATTTTTGTGTGTTGATTTTGTATCCTGCTACTGTGCTGAAATCATTTATCAATTCCAACAGTTTTTTTGTAGAGGTTTTAGGCAATTCCAACAGTTTTTTTGTAGAGGTTTTAGGCTGTTCGATATATAGGATCATGTCATCTGCAAACAGGGACATATGATCATCTCTATAGATGCTGAAAAAGCATTTGATAAAGTTCAGCACTCATTCATGACAAAGACCCTCTATAAGTTAGGTATAGAGGGAAAGTATCTCAACATAATTAAAGCCATATATGCCAAACCCACTGCCAATATCATCCTGAATGGGGAAAAGCTGAAAGCTTTTCCTTTAAGAACAGGAACTAGACAAGGATGCCCACTCTCACCACTCCTATTCAACATAGTGTTGGAAGTACTAGCCAGAGCAATCAGAGAAGAGAAGGAAATAAAGGGCATCCAGATTGGAAAAGATGAAGTCAAACTGTCCCCACAAGTTCTGAGCTGCTGTCCTTGTTTATTTGTAAGTACGGTGCTTTCTGATTTCCACAATGGTATCTTCACGGACCCATCAGGATCTACAAATGCCTTTGTGACTAGTTCCTCTTTTTCCCTTCTAATGCCCATGTTTATGTCCGTTTCTTACCTAAGTTGTAGTTGGTAACTTCATGTGCATCCTGACTCTTTGGTCACAGATTTCTTTGAGGGTCAAAGTCCCCTATTAACCATGGCTTTGGGCCCAATCTATAAGTTTTCATAAGGAGTATTTTCCAACCCAAACATTTCAATGGCCATTGCAATTTTGTCCTTTGACCTTTCATTGATTTACAAGTGTTTTGTTTACTTTCCAAGGTTTCCTTTCTCCTCTTTATCTTCTATGAGTTCTAACAGGCTTTTAGAGTGGATACTAACTAGACAGGATAGCTAGAGAGGTGTCTATAGATGGTTTATTGAAGTTGAATGCTTACATAAATCAACAGTGCCAGGTTATCAGCACACAGGTCAGTTATCAAGTAGCCAGGCCAAATCCCTGCTCCAGGCCTCTCTTAGCTGTGTCATTTACATGCTCCAGCTCCCCTATAGGTCTCAGGCCACCAGATGCTCATCAGGAAGACAGTGGGAATGAGAGCCTGGGTTTTTCTGTCCCTCTGTTCCTTAGCAAGTATTTCTCTGTGGCTCCTAGCTTCATGCACATAGCTCAGTTCCAGCCCATTGCATTCACAGGGCCCAAGATCACCAACCCCACCCCTCCCCAGTGAGCCCCTCAACCTCAGATCCTGTTCACTGTCCCAACACTGAGTTTCCTATTTGGGTCCTCTTTCTTGGCTTTGAACTCAATTATGTATTTACAGGTTTGGTTATATTTTATCTTGTATTTTAATGTGCGTAGAGCAGAAGGGGGGATTTCCCATATTGGCTGCCGTGGTCTGAATATTTGTGTCCCCCCAAAATCCATACGTTAAAACCCAATCACCAGGGTGATGAAATTAGAAAGCAGAGCCTTTAGAAGATGATTAGGTCATGAGGTCTCCACCCTTGTGAATGGGATTACTACTCTTATTTTAAAAGCCCCAGGAGGAAAAAAAAAAAAAAAAAAGGCCCAGAGAGCTGCCTTCCACTTCTGCTATGTGAGGAGAAGAGCAAGGAAACACTATCTATGAAACAGAGTGCTCACCAGACACCAAATCTGCTGGCATCTTAATCTTGGGCTTCCCAGTCTCTAGAACTATAAGAAATATATGTCTGTTGTTTATAAATTACCCAGTCTAAGGCATTTTGTTACAGCAGCCCAAACAGACTGAGACATTGGCTCAGTGCCCTACATTAATTAGAAGTCTCTGGCACAATCAGCTATATGCCTTTGAGCAAGACACTTAACTTCTCTGAACCTCAGTTTCTTCCTCTATATGATGAGTAGGTCCAATAATAGGAACATCTACGAAACAGGTTATTATAAGGATTATGTAGACAGGTGTGCAAAGAGTTTGGCATACATGGCGCCTGGAACATAGTACGTGTCAGATAAATGATAGGTGCTATTGTTTCTGCTCCTATTTTAAATATGATGATCTGGGGCTCAGAGGGATTAAGTAACTTGCCTGAAGTCACACAGCTGGTCAGTGGTATATCTGCAAATGTATGAGTCTTCCCAGCCCAGTAGCCAGACATGTGAGTGAAGAAGTCTTTGCAATGACCTGGGCCCCAGTCACTGTCTGAATACAAACTCATGAGAGACTCCAGTTGAGAACTGCCTAGCAGAAGCCGGTCAATCCCCAGATTCATGAGCAAAGCAACTGATTGCTGTAACCACTGTTGGGGAAGGTCTGACACACGGCAATAGATAACAGGAACACCACCCTACTGCTTCCTAGGCGCTGTTAACTCCTTGGGCAGACATGCGGAAACAGCGAGCTGTGTTATTCGTTCATTTATGCGTACACTAACAACATATACTAGGTCGTGTCCTATTGTGCCCCAGGCACTGGGGATTCGGTGGTAAATAAGATAGACAAGATAGGAAAGATAGGAAACAAATAAGAAAGAAAACACCAGGTAGTGATAAGAACCAGGAAGAAAATAAAACATGATGAGACAGAATGACAGATGAGTGCTTTTCAACTTAGGTGATCAGGGAAGTTTGCTCTGAGGAGGTGGAAGAGAGGCAAGGAGGAGAAGGTTTGGAAGAGATGATCGGGAGCTGAGTTCTGGATGTACCACATATGGGACACCCATGCGACGTTCAAGTAGGTATGTCAGGTCGGCTGTTGGATATATCAGTTTGGAGTTCAGGGAAAAGGATCAGGATAGAGACATATATTTGAGAGTCATCAGTGTAAGGCTGGATTTGATACCACTTTGTTTTGGATGAGATTATGTGGGATGTGGCTCCTAATGGCCCTCAGCCTGAGACACTAGATTCTTCCAGCTGGGCTTGGCCCACCACTCTAACCTCACGCCCTCCTCTCCCAGCAGTGTGCCCTCCACACCAGCCCAGCAGACCTCTCACCGTTCCTCTGCACTCTGCCTATGTGCACAGCTTTTCATTTGCCTGCCGGGTGATGGCCACTCATTCCTCAAGGACCAGCTCCTACATCCGTTTTCTCTGTGGCTTCTTCCTAGAAGAATGAATATTTCTATTCGCACAGTTCCCACAGCACTTTCGCTACATACATTGACACCCTTGGCAACTTCTTTCACACTCTAATACCTGTGTCATTGATAAATGTTTTGAAAGGTTACCCAATGTGTCTTCTCCTTGGCAATTTCTTCTAGCACCTCTACCTGAGCCTCTTCCCTCTTTAAAATTTAGCCTTAATACTGCAGGGGAAAAAAATGATATAAAATAAAAACAACAAACAAACAGCCAAAACAAAGGGTTCATTTCTTGGCTTTGAGTTTTCAAATTTCACTGCTAAAAATTCATGACATCAGAAAATGAGAAGATAAACCACAGACTGGGAGAAAACGTTTGCAAAAGATATAGCTGATAATATATATCTTTATATATTATTCAAAATATACAAAGAACTCCTAAAAAGCAGCAATAAGAAAAGAAAATAACCTAATTAAAAAATGGACCAAAGACTGTAACAGACACCTCAGCAAAGAGACACAGATGGCAAATAAGTATATGAGAAGATGCTCCATTTTCTATGTCATCAGAAAAATGCTGATTAAAACAACAGGACACCACTGCACACTTATTAGAATGGCCAAGATCCAGCACACTGACAACACCCAGCGCTGGTGGGGATGTGGTGCTGGTGGGAATGAAAGATTGTACGGTTACCTTGGAAGAAAGTTTGGCAGTTGCTTGTGAAATTAAATGATCCATAAATCATACTCCTTGGTATTTATCCAAAGAAGTAGAAAACTTACGTCCACACAAAAACCTTCACATGATGCTCATAGCAGGTGCATTCATAATTGCCAAAACTTAGGAGCAACCAAGATGTCTGTCAGTAGTTGAATAGATCGACTGTGGTTCATCCCGACAATGGAATATTACTCAGCACTAAAAAGGAAATGAGCTATCAAGCCATGAAAAGACATTGAGGGACCTTAAATGTATATCACTGAGTGAAGGAAGCCAATCTGAAAAGGCTACATACTGTGTGATTTCAACAATGTGATATTCTGGGGCCGGCCCCGTGGCTCACTCGGGAGAGTGCGGCCCTGGGAGCGCCAAAGCCGCGGGTTCGGATCCTACATAGGGATGGCCGGTGCACTCACAGGCTGAGCGTGGTGCGGACGGCACAATGCCGAGGGTTGCATCCCTTAAAAAAAAAAAAAAAATGTGATATTCTGGAAAAGGCAAAACCATGAAGACCATAAGAAATCGATAGTTGCCAGGGGTTGGGAGGAGAGAGGGATGAACAGGCAGAGACCAGAGGATTTTTTAGGGCAGGGAAAACTACTCTGTATGATGCTATAATGGTAGATACATGTCATTCTCCATTTGTCCAAACACACGGGATGTACAACACCAGAATAAACTCTAATGTAAACTATGGACTTTGGGTGACCATGAAGTGGCAATGTAGGTTCATCAGTTGTAACAAATGTACCACTGTGGTAGGGGGTGTTAACAGTAAGGGGGACGACCTGGCAGGGGGCAAGGTGAATACAGCAACTCTGCACTTTCTGCTTTACATCGCTGTGAACTTTAGAACTGCTCCAAAAAATAAAGCCTGTTTAAAAAAAAAAAAAGTTAAGACCAAAAAACGAAAAAATCCATGACAAAGAAATAGTCTGAAAGACAATATATTTTTGACTTTCTAGAGCCAGTTTCTTCAAAGAGAAATGCTTGTTTGACATCTTCACTTGGAAGGTTAGCATGTGAAGAACCATACAATTTAAACCTCACAGGAGGGATGTGTGCAGTCAGAGCAGTTATCCACACACCCGCACGTCTAACCACACATCCACAAAGGAGATTGAAAGCAAGCAAGCAAGCAAGCCTCCTGGGAGCAGTGAGAACGTGAGAAGGCTTAGAAGGGTAGAGCCAAAGGGTTTGGATGCTAATGGTGGGGTGGGATGGGATAGAGATGACACAGCCATGCATGAACTGGTTGGGGGGTGCGGGTAGTTGAGGAGACAAGCAAACAGACCATCATGACACAGTGTGGACCAACACATTGGTGATTTTCCCAGGACCATCCATTTTCCTGGCAACAGGTCCTTTCTGCAGGAGCAGCCGCATTCTTTTATGAAACTTTCCCTCTAGACAGCCTTGATTGGGCCAGTGTGGTCACCTGATCATACATAGGCCAATCAGAATCTCTTCCCAGGATTTTTTTCTATCTTTTTTTTTTTTTTTTTTTTTTGGTCTTTTTCGTGACCGGCACTCAGCCAGTGAGCGCACCGGCCATTCCTATATAGGATCCGAACCCGCGGCGGGAGCGTCGCTGCGCTCCCAGCGCCGCACTCTCCCGAGTGCGCCACGGGCTCGGCCCTTCCCAGGATTTTTTTCAAGTCAACCTTAGACAGCCAATTCTTATTTAGTTGTAGAAGCAATAAGAAGATATAAAGCTGTCAGCAGTCTGTTTCTGCTGTGTCAAGGATAGAGAATGAAGTTGACGAACAGAGAAAAGAATGGGCTGAGATGAAGGAAGTCCTGGGGGTGTTTGGGTCCCTGGTTTCTGTTCTTCCCGAGTGCATCTGCAGCCCTAACCTTCTTGAGGTTTCCACCCCTTGACAACCTGAGGAAGGAAACTGAGGCACACCTTAAACAACAGTTTATTTGAGCCAATATGAGTGACTGCGGCCTGGAAAACCGCTCCAGGTTACCTTGAAAAGTGATCTGAGGTCCAAACAGAGCTTCAGTGTTTTTATAATCACAAAAAGGGGAGGAGAATGCACAACCCCCTTAATCAGGCTTTACATTGGTTGTCTAGCAGGACCTGAGTTAGTGATTGGTTAATGGTTATATCTTGAACAATTGCTAAATCCATAAGTAAAGGTCACGTAGTCCATTTCAACATTCTTTAGGTTAATTTATAAGCCTACGAGCCAACACCTTGTTTAAACTCTAGGCCTAATGTAAACTGCTTAGCAATGTTCCAGGATGTGGGGATGTGACTGCTGCCACATACCCAACCTGTTATTGATGCTGGAGCAATTTTAATTTATCACCATTAGCCTCTGCCTGGCACAGTATCTGGCATGTGGAAATAGGCAAATAGATGTGGTGTGACCCTGCCCCATATCCCAGTTTATTGGGTCCAGGGGAGACCTGACCATTACTGGGCTTATCAGTTTATCTCAATGTCTTGTCAGTGTTCGTGGGTCACCGGACTGACAGGATATGGACCATGGGCTGAAGTCCCCACCGTGGCAGCTGTGAAAAGGGAGAAGAAGAGAAAAGCAGTCCTTTAGAAAGGAGGAAGAACAAAAGCAGACACACAGGGAGAAGGGGAAACAGGAGGGCACGTGGCCCTGGAAAAGCCCTGGAAACGTTTCTGCCTTATGACCGCTACTGTGAGAATCCCAGTTTGTTCCACAAATCCTCTTTTTTGCCTAAGCAAGTTTGAGTGCATTTCTGTTCCCGACAACCAAATGATCAGTGAACAACAATATCTGAAACCCTCTATAGACTGTGAACATCTTGAGGGCCAAATGGACCCAATTCATTTCTGTAAATCCAGAAGCCTGGTGGGGGCTCCCAGTGAGGGAGTGAAAAACAGCCATCATCCACAGAATCAGGGCTCTGTCCGACACGATGTTCTCAAGGACTCCGGAAATCCTGTTCAAGAGTTTCCATGCGTTCGCTTTAGAGTCTGACACCTCTAATTCCTACTTACTGTGGTGTGACGGAGGAAAGTCACTTGTCTCTCTAAGCCCCCGTTTCTATAGTTATAACACAGGGATCACACTCCCTGCTTCACAGGATTGATGTTGGTATTGAGTGAAGTGATTTTTGCAGAAGGATGCAGCCCAGAGCCTAGCACAGAGGAAATGCCCTGTGAATGAAAATTATCATTCTTAACAGTTGCCACTGAGGACTGATATTATGCATTGAAGAAATGTTTGTTGTGAACATACCATGCCCTGGAGTGGCGGGTAAGAGAGACAAGGCGCCTAAGGTGTCTGCCCTTGGGAAGCTTACAATTGAAAGAAAAGGAAGTGGCTTTTCTTGAATGCCTTCTTTGTGGAAGCTCTCTGGGTCCCAGCTCTTCTCGATTAGGAAAGGTGTTGAAAGAATCACAATTTGGATCTGTCATTACAGGGTACCTCGGCGTAATAAAAGCAGATCTGCAGGTGTTTATGGATTCTTAGTTTCAACAGCACTGTTTGTGGATCTTCTATGTTTATTTCTCACATCTATCCAGTCAAACTCTTGTGAAAGAGCCAGCCACATATACACACCTGTCCCACAAGCATGTTAATCCCACCTGCCTGCCTTCTGCTCCTACAAGCATCTGTGTTCACTCTGAGAGCACAGATCAGATCAAAAACTCTTCAGATCAGGGCAAGTTCTGTTTAGCCAGCCAGACTGATAACTGATGAGATTTTACCCTCTCTCTCTCAAGGCGGAATCAATCCGTTCTAGTTCCCACAGATCAATACCAGAAAACAGCCCTAGGAGTAATGATGTATTTATTAATGGAGAGAGCCTTTAAGGAGAGCCAAAGAGGAAAACAGAGAGCGGTGGAGATCTAATCTTCAGGAAGCCGGCTGAGTTAGGCCTTGACCCATGTGGGTGAGGTGTGGAAAGCATGAAGACGTGCTCTCCGCTCTTCTCCACACTTAACTCACTTCTCTCAGAACAAGCACTCTGTGCTTGAACACCCTCTGGGATCTTATCAGGTCTGTAATGCACTGACACATTTTTCCTGATTATAAAGACATAGACGTTTATGTTTACAATTTTAACACATCTTAATTGCCATTTTCCCCTGATAGTAAAACAGTGATTTTAAAAATTGGCCTGGAAGTATGGCCAGTCCCAGGAAGTGACCACAATTGACAAAGCCAGTTTCCCAGAGTCTCTGGTTCAGGAGTGTCCGTGTGACCCATTTCTGGCCAATGAAGTCTTGGCATGGCTAAGATCATAGATCTGCTGGGGAGTTTCTGGGAAAGTTTTTCCTCCCCTGACCTTCCTGCCTTAAAAGAGGAGGCCGTGACATCTGAAGCTGGGGGAGCAATCCTGTGCCCATGAGGCAACAAGCATGAGGATAAAAGATGTCAACCGAGGATGTCAGAGAAGGGCGGAGAGACATGTGTCCTTAATGGCTTCACTCTCACGTAACAGGTAGACTGAAGATGACTGCGGGCCAGTAACATAAAGGCCTTCTGTTCAAGCTACTGTTGGTTGGGTTTTCTGTTATTTGCATTTGTATTCCTAAGTGATATAAATGTGCTAAAAGAGAATATGATATTCTCTGTGTAAACTATCCCTAAGACATAGTCATTGTTAAACAGTTGTTTGGTATATATTTTTGCAAATATTTTATGCATATATGAATACATATAAATAATCACAAATACATATAAAATTGATGGGCGTATATAATAAATGCATTCTATTCTATAACCTACTTTTTTAACTTTAAAAAAAGCCACATGATATATTTCTACGTCAGTACAACTTTTTTAATGACTCAATCTATTGCTAGACATTTAGGCTATGTCCAATATTTTCTCATTATAAGCAATGCTGAAATAATTATCCTTGAACATACATCTGTGTGCACTTGTCTGATTGTTTACTTTAGATAAATTATTAGACATGAACAAAGGGTATGCACATATTAAATGTTGACACATCTGTTAAATGTTTATTGAGAGGCTAGTATGTATGGCATATTTATGCTTGGTGAACAAAACAGATATATCCCCTGCCTGGGTGGAGCTTTTGGTCTGGTGGGAAGAGTGTCAGTTGAACAGGTAAACAAATAGTGGATAGTTACCAATTGTGATGAGTGATAAGCAGGAAGTAAACTAATGTGGTATGCAAACAACAGGAACATACTTATATAGATGACCGGTGAAGGCCTCCAAGAAGGTGACATTGAAGCTGTGTGCTGAAGGTTGAGAAGAGCTCAGGCCCTGTAAAGACTGAAAGGAGTGCTCTAGGCAAAGCCATCTAGGGAAAAAGGAGATTTGACCTTTAAGAATCTAAAGGGAAGCTGGCATGGTTAGAGCAACTGAGAAGAGGATGGAGGAGCAGACAAGGTACAGACAGCATGAGACCTTGCAGGTCATGCTGGAGCATTTGAATTTCATTTTATGGAAAGTCATTGGAGGACTTGAAACAAGGGAGTAACCTGCTGCATTTTATTATTATTTTTTTTTAATGGTTGTTCTCATTGCTATTTTTCATTGTTTGCATGGGGCAAAGCCAGGAGATCAGCAAGGAAGTTACTGGAGTGGTCTAGGATGGTTTGTAGTAGGGTGTATGGAAATGTACAAATTTGTATATCCTATTTGTATAGGTGAATGGATAAAATAGATGAATGGATAAAATAGGTATTTCTAGGATATAGAATGAATATGTAATATGCAATGGATATTTGTATAGGAATATATAAATAGATCAACGGATAAAAACAAAGCATTTGTAAACAGAACTTAATATATGAAAAAAGTGTATATTCCTACACTAGCGGCTCGCAGTTTTATTTACTAAGTTTTACATTATACTTTAATATCTGTTAGAGCAATGTCCCCTCATTGTTCTTCCATTTCACAAATTCCCTGATTATGTCCTCTCATTTATTTATCGAGATAAGTTTAAAAATAATTTTGTCATGTTCCATTCTACCCTTTCCCCGAAATCATATTGGTTCTTTAATCTGGATTCCACCAAGTTTATAAATTGAGTTGGGAAGACATGTCATCTTTGCAATTTTGAGACTTCCTGCCCAGGGACTTGTTATATTTTTCCATTTATTAAGGTCTTCTTTCATGTCCATCAATAAGGTTTTATAGTTTTCTTCATACAGACCTTGCCATTTCTTGTTAAGTTTATGCCTGCTTCATGCCTCATAGTATTCACTGCTAATGTGAATATTATTTTTTTCCAGCATACTTTCTAAACGGAAATAACTGGTACTTAGTCTTGTGTTTGGGGGACCCTGTAAGTAATACTGCCCTCTCTTTTTTGAGTTTGGAACAAACTGAGGCATAGATACAGGAAAGAGACATAGGACAGAAAAATACTACCTTTATTATGCTGATTGGAAAATGTATCTTTTCATCTGTAGCTAAGTAGAATTGCTATATTTCTCCCTGAATTGGATAGATTTATCTCTATAGTTGCAGGTAGTGTGGGACAATAGCATCTCTTTGCCCTGCAAACAGGCCCACTTACCACATGGCGAGAGCACATAAAACTATTTGCTATCTGCAGTCAGTCAAATCCAAAAAGCAAACTCAGAAGCATCTATTCTTGTCCAGTTCCTTCTTCCAAACTCACTAATCACTTCTTCCAGACTCACTTATCCTCTCTTAAGGTGGAGAAAGGCCAGGCGTCTAATTCCAGTGGAATTCCTTTATACGTAGAAGAACACTTCTCCCTTAACAGGAAAGCCATTGATTTTGGTGTTTTATCTATGACTGACCACCTTACCAAGTCTCTAAGATTTTTAGTTGACTTTTTAAAAAATTTTAACTTCTCAATATACATTGTAGGTGATTTTCGTGTCCCTTTACCTGTTCCTCTTTCCCTTCTCCCTCTCTCCCCTCCCCCCATCTACATCATATCTTAACAAGTTCAAGGAATTGTTGTGATTGTTGTGTCTTCTCCCCCCCACCATATATTTATTTGTATATTTATTTATTTATTTATTTTTAGCTCCCACAAATAAGTGAGAACATGTGGTATTTCTCTTTCTGTGCCTGAATTGTTTCACTTAATATAATTTTCTCTAAGTCCATCCATGTATGCGAATGGTAGTATTTCATTCTTTTTTATAGCAGAGTAGTATTCCATTGTGTAGATATACCACCGTTCCCTTATCCACTCATCTGATGATGGACATTTGGGCTGGCTCCTGATTCTTTTTAATTTAAAAAACTTTTTTTTTTTTTGGCAGCTGGTTGGCATGGGGAAGTTGATTCTTTTTAACTTTTATTTTTGGGGAAATAAATCATGAGGAAACAATGACAATTTGTCTCTTTCTTTTCAATATTTATAGTTTTTATTTATTTTTCTTATTGCATCAGCTTTAGCCTGTAGCAATTATAGCAGGCACCCTTTTGTTTCTGACTTAAATAAGAATACTTTAGTGTTTCACCATTAAATATGTTTGTTGATGGCTTCTGATAAACAAACTTTGTCATGTTAAGAAGTTTAAATTTTCTTCCTGGTTTACTAAGAGTTTACAGAAATTTATGTCATTGGTATTGAAGTTTATCAGGTACTTTCGAAACATCTACCCTGTTGTTAATATCCTGTGATTTATTTTCCTTTAACAATGCAGTGAATTTACAGATTCCCTAATGTTGAATTTTCCTTGTACTTCTGAAATAAATCTTGCTCAATCATGGTGTGTTTTGACTTGTTTTATAGCAAGCTGGATTCAAATTGCTAAAATTTTATTTAGTAGTTTTGTAACTACTATATACTTAAGTGAGTTGGTCTATAACAGTGATTCACATATTGGAGATTAATCAGTGAGCTTTGAAAGGGTGATCCTGGCTCAGATGAGTTTGGGAAATGCCAGGTTACATAACCCAAACAAGGTTTCTTTACTCCTGGACTTCACAAAGACCTTAATGTACTAACACTTATTGTGATTCTCCAAAGGTAGACTATAAATAACATAATATTTAAATAACATATATAATTTAAATAACATAAGGGATTGTGTGTCCCCTGATGGTAGGCTAGAACTTGCCATAAAACCATCTGAACCAGCGGCATTTCTGAGTGATATAGACTCTTGGAATACACACGCTTCCATGATGTCTCCACAGGGTGTTTTCCCGACAGCCAATTCTGCGTGGCACCCTTTTCTTTAAGATCAAATGGCTGTTTCGGAAAAGCCCAGATTGTGTGAAAACGAGACTAGATGCATTAGCAAATTGATGCTGATCACTCCTGCACGGTCCTCAGCTCTAAATGCTCCAGTCTCCCGGCAAGAATCCTTTCAAACAGCACATTCACCTCCGCCTAGAGGGACTTGGCTGGTGCTGTGTAGTGCACACTTGGTCAAGGGTGCAGAGTCTGCTCCTGCCTTTCCTACCAGTCACTCTAGCTGCGATTCAAGCTCCGGACGCCCCCTTCTCACCCAGCTCCATTTTATCCTCTGGCTTGGACCTTTCACCAAGCACTGCAGGGCAGCACTCCTGCTTAGACCTCTCCCTCTCGATGCTTGCCTGAGGCTTTACCCATAAACCTGGCTCTAGGCCTCTGGGGTAAATTACTTGCCCAGCTTAACGGGGGGGGGGGGGGGTGCGGAGGGGTTAGTTGGAGAGACGTTAGGTCAGCTGGGTCAGTGGGTTTCCTGAACTGGAGCGAGCTGAGCTGAGCTCAGGGATCCGTCTGGGGTTCGGTAAAGCCTAGAAGGGCTGGGTGGGCGGGGTGTCCCTAGAAGACGCCAACTTTCAGCCTGAGGGCCTGGGGGCTCCCAGGATCTGCAGCTGAGCTGAGAGGACTGGTCCGGGGTACAGCGAGGCCTAGAGAGCTGAGCGGGCTGAGGTCCCCGGAACAGATCACCCTGGGGGAAGGGATAACCGGTGCCACAGGCTCCCAGAGGCCTGGGACTCCCGGGGGTCGCAGGTTGGGCCGGGGTCGCCTGCGGGCTGGGTGAGGCGCGCCGGGCCTAACGCGCTGGGCCGTGCGGGAGGCCGGGGGAGGCGCGGGCTCCGGACGCCAGGTCTCCCACTCCCTCCTGCCGCCCGAGCGAGTCTCCCCCGGAGCCAGCGCCGGAGCCGGGAGGCCCGGAGCCGGCCGCCGCGGCCCGTCCCGCCGAGGGAGCCGCCGCCGTTGTGTCGCCGCCGCCGCCGCCAGGCCGCGCCCCGCCCCTCCCGCCGCCGCCGCCGCCGCCGCCGCCGCCCCGGGTGAGGCTCGCGCTCGAGCTGCGGCGCCGGCTCCCGCCGCTTGGGCCCCGGGCCCGGCCCCTCCCGCGCCGCCCGGGCGATGAGAAGCTGCTTCTGCGTGAGACGGAGCCGGGACCCGCCGCCGCCGCAGCCGCCGCCGCCCCAGCGGGGAACAGTTAAGTGAGGCCCGGGCCGGCCGGGCGCCGGGGAGGCTCGGCCGAGCCGGCCCTGCAGCCCGGGGGGCGGGCGCGGGCCCCGGGCCGAGGGGCGGGAGGAGCCGGGCCGCGCCGAGGCCTGCGGGCTCCGTGCCCGGCCCGCCGCGAGGACAGGCCCGGGCGGCCTCTGCCGGGCTCTGAGCGCCGCGGCTTCCAGTCCCGGCTCGGCCTTGCGGCGGGAGGCGGGAGGGAGCTGGGGGCCCGAGTGCAAGCAGCGCCCCCAGAGCCATGTCCGCCCGTGTGAGAGGCGAGGCGGCCCACCGGGGCACAGACTGGGGGCAGTGGCTTGACCGGCATGGCCTGGGGTCCAGCTCTCTGTAGTCACGTGGGTGCAGATCAGGGTGCACCTGACCCTCGGGCAACATCTCTGGTGTTGGCCATTTCTGTGACCTGGGCACAGAAGAGCGCACACCCACACCCTAGGGCACCTGTGTGCAAGGTGTAATGCCCGGCCTGGGCGCCTGAGACCCGGAGTCCCCATCCAGGAAGGATGGTGGGCATGTAGATGTGACTCCAGCTTAAGTGAGGCACAGGGGACATGGGCTGGGACAAGAGCTGGGGCATAGCGACAGGGGACAGCAAATCCTCAGAGACAGGCGCAGGTGAACAAGGTAGACCCAGGGGCATCCGTGGCCTCTTTGTTACAACACACAGTCTTTTTCACCATCGAAGATGCGAGTCACTGTTCCTGCCCCTCAACAGCCTCTTGAGCAAGGCACAGAGGAAGAACACAGGAGCCAAATGGCTGTTGCCCTTCTCCGCGCCCTGCCCCCAGGAGCCAGAGCCCACTCCGATTTCTGCCACAAAAGCAGACAGCAGCAGGCTGGCTCCTCTTTAGGGGCCTTTGTCTCTGT
Organism: Cynocephalus volans; assembly: GCF_027409185.1. NCBI lineage: Eukaryota > Metazoa > Chordata > Mammalia > Dermoptera > Cynocephalidae > Cynocephalus > Cynocephalus volans. The sequence goes on along the minus strand of NC_084476.1, from coordinate 11,122,647 downwards.
GGTTCCTTCTCAATATAACCTCATTGTACATTTCCCGACAGCTGGCTGGATTTCATCTAGTTTTAACCCGGCAAGGAATTCTTATCAGCTGCACCAGAAAAGCCTTAGGAAAGTTAGAAGATAAGCTCTGTGGAAGCCTAGATTAACTGAAAAACTCAGTGTCCTCAGAAGGTTAGTTACAGGAGATGGTGACACCTTGCTTGCTCGCTGGAAACTGTGTGGGGTATTTTGAGATTTTGTGCCACGCTCAGAATATTTAAATGGAACCTCTGAGAGATGGGTTTTCTGCTGAGACTGGGCCATCAATACCCATGTGAAGCAGTTGATGTGTCAATTTCTGGTTCATTCGAACCTCAAATCATCTTTAATCCACATTTTCTATTCCTTCCTTCTTGCTAAAGGCATTTTTCTTACCCTGCCTGCATCCTGCTGGTGGACTTTCTCCACTTCTACCTGGAATATTATGCCGTGGCTAAGTACAGGGGCTTTAGAATTAAAGCTCAGCTTAAGTCTTGGCTTTCCTACTTACTGTGTGTTCTTGGGAAAATTAATACACTTTTCTGAGTCTCAGTGGCTTTATCTGTAGAATGCAACTAAGGACAGTGTCTCATAGGATTATGGAGAGAAGTAAATGAAATATCGCAAGAAAAATTTAGCTCAGTGCCTGCCACATGGCAAGTGGTCAGTAAAAGCGGTTATTATTAAAGGTTTATTAACTGATCAATCAGAAGAAGAGTAGCTTGTTTGTTTTTAGACCGCCCTTCTGTTTGTGGTTGTTATTTCATCTTAACAGGACAACTAGGAAGTGATGGTGTAGTAGATGGCTTGGATTCAAGAACTTGGGTTTGAATCTCAGGCTACTTCCTGGTCATCCTAGGTCATTCTAGGCAAGTCATGGAATCTTTCTGAATCTCTATTTCCTTAATGTAAAAGTGGCTTAAGAATAAAGCCTACCCCATAAGGGTAGTCAGTCAGGAAGTCTGTATGTGACTGCATTTGGCACTGCGGGAGGTGGGGATCCTCATGAAATTTAAGCGGGATCCAGCAGCAGATCCTGGTTTTGTGGGTCCCAGATTTACACAGTTGGGGGGGTGGTTATAAGAAAAAGAGTACAAGGATATCTTGCTTTTGAACGTGTTATAAAACCACATGACCATCTGAACACATTGCTAGATACCCTCTTAGGGCCTTGGAAGAGGAAAGGGAGGGGCCCAAAGCTTAATCTCTATCAGTTTCATGGCAGATCTGTTTCTGGGGGGATCAGAATCCAAATGGCCTAGGCCCCTCTACCTTAGCTTGTTGGAAGTACTCCATACTTCATGCTCAAGAGTGACATCCTTGCTACACTGCAAAGTAATGATGGCATTGGAGTCAAGCATGGGAAGTGTCAAAGGTGCTATTATGATGATGAAGATAACAAGTGAATACATGGCTGGATGTGATTGGGCCAAGAACACTGTGTTTTGTTGGCTGTGGTTGAGTGAGCAGAGCCTCCTTTGGTAGTTGGGTTGTAGAAGGGGAGTCCTGGGTTCCTGAAGTTAGCTGCCTCTTGCCAGGCTATTCTCGCTCTCTCTGAGGCCCTCCCTGGCCAGCGTTGGCCCCACTGGCTCTCTCTGGCCTTCTGCTTGCTGGGCTACCCTTGGGAATTGTGGTTTCCCTGCATTGTTTGCGCTGTTTGTAGTGGGCTTGCCTGAGTCAGATCTCTCTCCAGCTGCCTGGGAGGCAAAGCCACTGCAGGGTGTGCTTGACATTACCTCCCTTGTTGGGGACATCCCGTGGGCATGCGTTTGGCTTACTTGACACGCTTCTGGCAAGATGCAGAGCTTGTCAAGGCAGAAATGTGAGAGCCCTGTGGGCCTGGAGCCCAGGGGTTGCACACAGGAGCTTTGTAGCTCATACTTCCCTGAGGACTAGAGGGCTGTCTTGTCAGGCCTGTGGTTAGAATCAACACGAGTTTGTTTTTTCTTTCTTTACATACACACACACACACACACACACACACACACACACACACACACACACACACACATGCATTTTTTAAAAATATATACAGATCAGCAGAACAGAATGTTCAAAAGAATATTCCCTGATCCTTTAGAAGAGAGAAATAAATGAGTTCTTAATGAGCTAAATATTCCTGAGGTGTTGATGAAAATACAGATTCTGGGGCCTCACACCCAGACTTTATTGAATCAGAATCTCTGGGGAAGGGGCCCTGGAATTTTTATGTTTAACAAGCAATTTGAGTTGTACATATGCTTACTGAAATTTGAGAACCACAGTTCTAGATGCTTTTTTAAAAATTGTTAAATACACATGCATAAAATTTACCATCATAACTCTTTTAAATTGTACAGATCAGTGGCATTAAGTACATTCTCATTGTTGTGCAACTACTCTCCAGAACTTTTTGATCTTTCAGATCTGAAACTCTATACTCATTAAAAAACTTTCCATTTCCCCTTCCCTCAGCCCCTGGCAACCAACATTCTACTTTCTGTTTCCATGAGTTTGACTACTCTAGGTACTCATAGAAATGGAATCATGCAGTATTTATCTTTTTGTGACTGGCTTATTTCACTTAGCATAATATCCTAAAAGTTCATCAGGTGTAGCATGTGTCAAAATTTCTTTCCTTTTTAAGGCTGAATAATATTCCACTGAATGTATATACCGTATTTTGTTTATCCATTCGTCCATAGATGGGCACTTAGGTTGCTTCCATCTTTTGGCTGTTGTGAATAATGTTGCACTGAACATGAGTGTACAAATATCTCTTTGAGATCCTGCTTTCAATTCTTTTGGAAATATACCCAGAAGTGTAATTGGATCATATGGCAATTCTATTTTTAAGTTTTTGAGGAATTGCCGTATGGTTTTCCATAAAATGGTGGCTGCACCATTTTACATTCCTACCACCCATTTCTCTACATTCTCGCCAGTACTTCATATTTTCTGGGTATTTTTGGTAGTAGCCTTCCTAATAGGTATAAGGTGATATCTCACTGTGATTTTGATTTGCATTTCCCTGCAAATCAAATGCACTAATGATTGGTGATGTTTCATATGCTTGTTGGCCATTTTTATATCATTTTTGGAAAAATGTTTATTCAAATCCTTTACCCATTTTTTAATTGAGTGATTTGTTTTTTGTTGTTGAATTGTAGGAGTTCTTTTTAGATTTGGATATTAACCTCTCATAAAGATAGATGATTTGCAAATATTTTCTCCTATTCCATAGGTTGCCTTTTAACTCTTTTGGTTGTGTCCTTTGATGCAAATTCTAGATCCTTTATACACATTATAACCCTGTAGGGACAATATACTATCGACTACTCCAGTGTTATGGGGTTGGAAACTCGGGCCCAGTTTAGTTAACTTGCCTGAGTCACACAGGTATAAGTAAGTGTCAGAGCTGGGATTTGAGCTTGGGTGTCTCTGACTCCAAAGCTCGAACCCTTTCCATTCCTCCGCTTTGCCTGCCATTCCTCCCACTGAGCTAGTAGCATAAGGAGGCCCCATGGAGGTCTGAAGTGGTGCTGGTTTGAGAAGGCTTTAGCTACAGGAGAGGAAGTGTGACCCCAAGCCCTGGGAATCTGTTCCTCCAGACCACTGAGGTGCTCCTCCCTATAGATCCTCATTGTTGCTTACGCCTTAGAAATAGCAGAGAAGTGTAGACAGGATTTTTGGCTTAGTTCAGTTGTGTTTCATTTATTTGTTTGTTTCAACATTTCACAAGCTTGTTTCTGAGCCCATCTGCTACGCGCAGTTCCCCCAGCAGTCCGAGTGTGTTCACACCTCTGTGCCTTTGTTGATGCTGTGTCTTCTGCCTGCGAGACTTTTGCCACTCCACACCTTCTAGCTCTTCTCTCACCTCTCCCTGCCTCACTGGGCAGAAGGAAGTGTCCCCTCATTTGCAGTCTCTTTCTTTTGGGATGTTTCCTGCAGCTTGTGGGCTCTATGTCTTCTTCATCGATGTGTCACCCTGCACCATGAGCTTCTCCTTGGCTGTGCCTTATTCAGTCTCAGCCTCAGCCAGAGACCAATTAAATTAGAGCCTGGGGGTGGGAACTGGGGTAGCTGTAGTTTTACAAGTTCTTCAGGGCATTCTTCTTGTAGCCAGCCTGGACACCCACTGGCCCCTGCCAGGCCCTCATCCGGTCTGGACACACTGAGTTAGATCCACCTCTGGAACTGCTCAGAAGTCCCTCCTCTCCTCCTCTGCAGGTGGCTCACACTTGGGTTTCGTGCTTGTCCTGTGTGGGGGCATCAGCGGCTCCAGCATGGGGCTGTCACTGGGAGGGGTCTGACAGGTCTGCTGTCACTGTTGCCCCTCTGCCACTTTATGTGCCCTCCTTAATCCATTGAAACCTGGCAATTTTGAGAGAATAGAAACTTCATTCATTTGTCCTTCCTCCCTCTCTCCACAATCCATTCATTGAGAACCCATTGTGAGCTGGGCATTGTGGTGGTCGTAATGCACCTTTGAACAACTTAGATTCTGCTAGGTAGCCTGGTGTCATAGCCTTCTGAGAGGGAAGGCTGTGCATGTATGTACACATGTGCTTGGGCCACATCAGGATTCTGAGTGACATCACCCATCTGGGCAATTGGAGAAGGATTGGGAGGAGTGGAGGACGTGACCCAGATTTTAAATGGTGGTGTGGGTGTCTGTAGGGCAGGAACTGGGTGCTTTTGGTGGACCTGTGACAGGGAGAGAGAGACTGGGGGACTCATTCTGAGGCTCTTCTACATGGAAGATTACCTTCAGGTCCATTCATTCATTCATTCATTCATTTATTCATTAGTTAAACACCTAATGAATACCTATTATCTTGTACTCAGATTTTAGACTCTGGACCAGCTGTTTCAGTGTCAGCTGTGAGCTAGTTAGAAATGCAGCTTCTCAGCTCCCCACCACCCCCCAGACCTGTTGAATCAGTATCTCTGGGGGTGGAGTTCAGGAATCTCTGTTTTAACAACCTCTCCAGGTGACTCTTATGCATAGTAAAGTTGGATAACTCTTGCTCCAGAATGTAGGACTTTCCATCTTCATCACTGCTGTATCCTCAGTGCTTAGCATGAAGACTCTCCATAAATATCTGTGGGCTGACTGGTATTCACCAGGCCCTGTTAGGTGCTGGGAATGTGGGAGGATGCTTTAGGAGGACTGGCAAGGTCAGCTGGAATTCAGGTATCAGTAAGACAAGCAAGTGAAGATACCCAGCAAGACACTAGGTATACCCCTGAGTCTCAAGAGAAAAGTCTGTGCTGTGTAAGTTATCTTGGAAGTCATCAGCATTCAGGTAGAATGATTCAACATCCAAATGTATGAAAAGAAACTTTCAAGACCTATGTGAAAGTCAGGGAGGGGTGTGGTGGCCTAGCTGACCCGAAGCCAGGTGTTCTAATGATTCTGGCCTGGGAGCCTACTTGCCTAGCATTGAGGTGGCACATTGGCATTTTACTTTGTGGGCACTGTGGCCATGAAGGTAAGAGTATGACTCATCTTTTGTCACTGAGCACTCAAGAGACCACTGCTCTTGGAGCCTCCTGGGATGGTTTCATTTGTAGGGCATCTGCCTTCTGTTGGGGTCCTCCTTTTTCTTGCTCTCCAGGGGACAATACGGCACCACCAGGCAAGACCTGATGGGAGTGGGCAGGTACGATGCTCATTTGCAATAATCGTGGACAAGTCAGCGTGGGGCTCACATGTGTACTGGAGAATGCACCACCCTTCAATGATGTTCCCTGGTTTGTGCAGAGTTGGGCCTGTATGGGGCAGGGCTTTGGCCAGGGCAGTGCTGTAGAACTTGATCCCGGATTTATTTTTGAAGAGTGAATTCCCAGATCTAGCATTGCACTAAGGGCTGCAGCAATCTGAACCCTAGACTTACCACACATGGTTTATGGAAAATCTATGTTTGGTAATCAAATGGTTAAGCATAAGTCATATTAAATTGATGGGTTTCTACACCAGATTCTTCTACTAGGAGAAACAAACTTTCACTGTGGGGAAAGGAAGTGCTCACAATTGTTAGTTCCCTAGCTGGAGAACTCTTTGTGATCTAGGAGAGCTTTGAATAATATTTGCTTTAGTTTCCTAGTATCTTAGCAGCCTGTTGCTACCTGCCCATCCCAAACAGAATTTGTCAGAGGGACTTGACTTCTGACTGGTCCAGACCAAAGTCCAGGAGGTTCCGGGACGCTATCCTTAGGTCCAGTAGGGGACACCTCTCAGTCTGTGTACTGTCCCCCACTGTTGGCCCAAGAGCCAGCTAACTATTTGCCTGGGTGCTGAATGGACCCTGACCTCAGCGCTCAGCCTCCTGAAGGAGGTGGGTCTCTGCCTGCGCCTGTATTACACGGTGGCCAGGTTTGTATGTTTGTGTGTGTTGTGGTGTGCGCTGGTGAAACCTGTCCACGGGCTTCCTCTGTGAGGACAGGGCAATGTCCTTCTGCCCCTTGCCTGCGATTTGTCAGCAGAAAGTGCCAGTAATTGTGGGGTACCAGAGCGGGGCATGGATTCCTGCAGACCATCTCTGCTGCTGGGAAACAGGCAAAGAACCTTCCCATGACAGCTATCGCAGCAGCTTTTAGTGGGGGACAGCCCATTTCCAGTGGCAACCCTGTTCTTGTGCCTATTCCCACAGCCAGTGAAGTACTTTTTCCTTTCCCTTCTCCAGGCCCTCAAGCTGGCAGATGTGGGCAGACAGTTTATGTCTTTGGTGTGCTTGACTTTGGATTTCAAGCAAGCTGATCACAAGCTTGTCCTTCTATAGGGATTTAATCAACCCACCACTTTTGTCATTTCAATTACACTAGCCCAAATTAAACTGCCCCCTCTTAATACTTTGAAATTACTCTCCTCAAAAGTTGTGTGCGAGTCATGCCTTCAGCCCTGGTGGGCAGCGCTGGCGCTGCATCTGAGCTGGCCTCTTTTGCCACGGCAGGGAGGCTAGGATGGCAGGGATGCCGGGATGCTGTGCCCGCTGCCCGCAGCACCTCCTTTGAAGGCAGCGCCCCCTGCCCCCTGCAGTCATTGCCCCCTGAAAGCATTTTAAACTTGGCGGTCCACACCCTGCTGCTGGAAGAGCCTCTGCGGAGAGAGGTCTAAGCTTTGTTAGTTGGGTTTTTATTTCAGTATAGGAGTTGATAAAACAAGATAAACCCCAGGCTCACTAGAGCCATGGAAATTAAACAGATGATATCAAAGTTCCCCTGAGTTTTCAACTGTGATACAGTAGCTCAGTTTTCTCCCAGACTGGGGCCGGGAGGCACGCCTTTGATTCTGAAACAATGTTCAGCATCAGTTAAGCCCAGCACTGCTGACTTTTAGGGATTAAGCACACAGTTGTAGTAATTCTTTGATCAGCTTCAAGGGAGCAGTGTGCCGTCTGTATGATGGGCTTTCTAGTTAAAGTTCATTTCTCTGTGAACCTAGGATGACAGCGTTGGCAAGGGGCTGCAGCGCTGGGAGCTGTGGCCTCCCCAAGCTCTGCTTGCAGTGTTGCAGGCAGAGGCAGGAAGCAGGCTTCCTCCTGGCCTTGTTGTGTCATGTTCATTGAACACAGCATGGTGGAAGAAACCCTCCTGGCTTGTAAACACCTCCCCCTCCCCATGTTGCCCAGTCCGTACACACGTGTACATGTACACGCACGTGTGCACATACACTCTCACTTTCCTGCCTTGCAGAGGAACCCTCTCAGGGGCAGACACAGGAACAGCTGCCTGGAGTGAGGCTCTGCAGCACCCAGCCTTGGATATGATCTAGCAGAAGCTGTATGCCCTCTCACGGGAGAGGTCAGAATGGGAGTTGGGACCAGATGACCTGCAAGGTTAAATTAGGAGGGCCAGCTCAAGGTCGGTGTCATTACTTCACTCTCCCCATGCCCAAGAGCAGATGTTACTCCCAGGCGCCCCACCACCTTCATTCCTCACCTGGCATTTACTGAGGATTTAGTTTCAGGTTGGCTCAATCCTGTAGTTCTGAAAAATCTCAGGATCGTTATCTTATCCAAAACACTGGGACAACTCTTGGCTTTCCCTATGGAGCCCCTCCTCGCAGCCACAGCTGGGATGGCACACGTTTCCCCATCTTGCTCCTCCTTCCTCCCGGCTGGCCCTGCGACTTCCAGGGTAATGGAGCCCCTGTGTGCTGTCGATCCTGCTCGCAATATGCCGTAGATCAACTTATTCCCTCCTGTGCGGTGCTCGGATCTCTCTCATTAGGCCTAAATTTACCTCCATTCTATACAAACATGGCCTTAGCTCATTTTTATTGTTGTAAATTATTTATGAGGGGAATGTTGAATCTTGAAACTGAGGTGTGAGGAAAATTAATCCCATGTTACTTTTATCTTTCTGTACTTTTCTCCCCCTTGCTTGACTTATTGAGCTATGTCCAGAGAAGGAAGAGCTTCGGCATTTTAAAATATAATTAGTGTTGAAACTGCTTTCTCTGTCAGATGGGATGTTGGTCTCTATCTGTGTTGTGTAATGGAAAGAGGATCAGGCTGGGGAAGGAAGACGTGGTTGCATTGGCTCTGCCCGCTGCATCGCGTCTGAGGACTCTGTACCTTCGTTTTCTCTCTTGTGAAATAGGGTGTAACACGACCTGGCCCCCTCCCAGGTTTGATGTGTGAGCATCAACGGAGAAGGAGCCTGAGAAAGCTTTCTGAGAATTGCAAAGCTTTGTACAATCACAACAGAGGTGTAGAGTGTGTTTTGTGTGCAGTTAGGATTTTCAGAGACAGGTGATTGCTGAAGAGGAGCTACTGAGATAAAACTGGGACTTGTCGCAAGAAGACCTTAGTATTTTGTGTTTGGGGCCAGTGTTGCCTCTTGCCAGACAGGTTCATGTTGGTCTTAAACACCCCTGCCTTGCCCTCCACTCCCCGGTCACATTGGCTATGCAGGCTCACATGAATGGCCTCTTCTTCCCCCTGGCTGAGGCCTGGCCTGTGACCCAGGGTGGCCGGGCTGGGGGTGCCATCCCTTCTGGCTCGAGGCTCCACGCAGCCCGGGAATAGCTGAGTGCTAGTTAATAAATGGCCTTTTGTTAGGGAGGTCAATTGAAGTGACCGCAGAGATGCTGTTAAGAGTAATTTGCAGTTAGAAAATATGTAATTCAGGGCAGGCTGCTCTGAGCTGTGGCCTCTGCCTTGGGTGTCTCGGGCGTTCCTTGTGAAGAGCTTCCTCGGCTGGTGGTGGTGCTACCTCCACCGCCGCCCTGCACGCCGAGGAGCCATTTGTCTACGTTTCACAAAAGCTGCCTGATCCCCAGTGTGCGACTGACTGCCCTGCCGGTACACACGCAGGCCCAGCCCCTTTGTCTGCACTGGCTGGTTGCCGCCTGGCTGGAGGCCGCTGCGGCCATCTTGGGGCCGCCGCGCTGCACCCTGTGGCATGCCGGGAGCAGCGAGGGGCATGCCGGGAGCAGCGAGGGGCATGCCGGGAGCAGCGAGGGGCATGCCGGGAGCAGCGAGGGGCATGCCGGGAGCAGCGAGGGGCATGCCGGGAGCAGCGAGGGGCATGCCGGGAGCAGCGCCCTGCCCGCCCTTCAGGCCTTGTCTCTGAGGACATTGCGACGAGAGGATGTGACTGTCAGCCTGGGAGATGCTTATTTATCCTCCCTCCGTCAACTCCTTCCTTCCATTCTTCCCTCTTTCCCTCCTTCCTCTTCCTTCTTCCGCATTCTTTCATCCTTCCCTCTTTCCCTCCCGCCCTCTTCCCTCCTTCCCCATCCTTCCATCCTTATTTCCTTCCTTCCTCCCTCCCTCTCTCTTCTTTCTTCCTTTTTTCTCTCACTTTCTTTTCTCTGTCTGGTAGTAGAGGCCGTACTATCTTAAAAAACAAAACATCCCCTCCCAACCTGAAACTTATCTCACATGTTCTTTATTAAATTCACAGCATGATATTTTAGCACTGGCGGAATTTGTACTTTCTGTTAATGAGTTATTAATTGCAAAACATTTTGGGGAACCCAACAGAAGGTACCAATATTTTGCAAACTGCAGCAATGTTATTTTCATGTAACCAATAATACAGGGTTTTTCAAGTGCAGAGACTTTTTGATCACTGCTTGCTTTGGACTGGCAGGTGTAGATATATAATTCTAAACCTTTACCGGGGACATGCATGTGTATTCATTCAGTAAATATTTACTGGATGCCTACTGTGTGCAGGAAGTGCTAAGCCCTGTGCTTCATGCAGATAAACCTGCCCGGTAAATGAAATTTGAAAATAGAAGATGATGCAGCGATACAGTGTGGTATCTTACACTCTCCTCTGGCCTTCTAGAAACTTATTTTCAGTAGAATTAAGTAAAGCATAACTTAGTTTAGCTTTTGTCATAAGTGGAAGCTGAGAGTGCAGCTATGCCAGGAGCCTTGGTTGGGGATTTGGCCCCATTGCAGTAAGTCTGTTTCTGGGAACCTTTTGTAGATTCCACTGACTACATGGGTGACTTGAATACAGCATTTTGATTGTTCCTATTTAGGAGGCTGTAGTCATTTTTAATGGCCTCTGCCTTTTTTGATTCTAGGCTGAATAGTAAGAATATTCCTCCTGCCTGCCTAGTCAGGCAGGGTGTTTTGTTTGCTTTAGATGCACTAACCAGCCTTGAGAGATCTGGCAGAACTACAGCCAGTAGAATTTAATTGCTGCAGAAGGAGGTGGAATTTAACTTACTCTTTTTCACTGCTTATCCTTTTAAGAGTACTTAAATTAATTTACATAAGGTGCTGCCTTCTTTATTTGGTTTCTGGTGCACTGCCACTCGAGCTGCCCAGGACCAGTGTGCTCTGTATTCTTCCTGTCTCCTCTGGTCACATCAGGAGGCAGTCAGCAGCAGAATAATAATTCCACTTTCTTTCCCTCCTTTTGTGCCCAGCAAGAATTATGGTCATTGTTAGTATTTAGCTTTGAGTAAGTGACCACATGATCTGGGGGATTAAACACAACAAAGGGATGTGCTAGTTTTCTAGGGAATGGCGCCTACCACTACACTGGAGACGTGTGCCCAAACCCCGCCAGTGTCATCTGTGTTTGGTTGAGTGCCTACTGTGTACCGGGGACCTCTCCAGGCCCTTCATGTACATCATCTCCCTTAGTTCTCACAACAGCTCTGAGAGTGTCAGTATCGTGACCTCATTTTGTAGTTGAAGAAAATTGAGGCTCTAAGAGGTTAAATTGCTTGCTCAAATTCATCAGCCAGTAAGTCATGGAGCCTGGACTCAAACACCATTCTCTTGCCCTGTGCCCAGAACACTATCTTCTATGTGTGCAAAGCTCTGTCTGCTGAAAGTCTACCTTGGTTGACGTAGAGGCTGTGGATTTGGAAGTCTGCACCTCCATAAGGATATTGAATGGGAGAGAAATGAAAAGTGTTACACTTAGCTATGTCTGATTTATCCTCAGAGGAGCCACTTACTAGTATCTGTTCTGAAATCAGGCAGCTGGACGATAGAGTCGAGAATGATTTGCTTTTGGGTTTGAGTCAAAATTACCTCCTGACCACAGGGACAAGCACTCATTAACTATGTCAGCTTAGTGTTCAAAGCTAACTTGGGATGAGTGCGGGCCAGTGGTGATTTGGATTCTTGATCTGAGGAAAGGGTCAGGTAAGGTCAGGGCCCCTTTGGCTGGTTCAGGTATGTGGAGCTTAGCTCAGGATATTTACCGCAAGATTCTGGTTCTGTTTGAGGCTGTATTGTTCACTTTAGCTAAATTTGTGCTTTCTTTTTCTTTTTCTGAACCAGGATCAATCCACCATGCCTGAAGTCAAAGACCTTTCAGAAGCCTTGCCAGAAATGTCAATGGATCCCATCACGGGGGTTGGGGTGGTGGCTTCTCGGAACCGAGCCCCAACAGGCTACGATGTAGTAAGTCAAGAGACTAGTTTGTACATTTTTCGCACTAATTCAACAAATATTTACCTCCTTTGTCCAAAACCCTCTGACTCTGGTGCGTAACATGTGTTTCTTCCCTGTAGGAGATTAAAATAATCAGGGGAGGGAAAGTATTGCCAGTGGAGGACACTGGGAATATCCTGGTTTGAGAGTCAGAGTACCTGAGTGCACCTGGGCCATTTCCTGTCCTTGGCTGAGTCAGTTGACCTCTGTGATGGTCATTTTCACCTTTGGTAAAATTAAGAGGTTGGAATCATTGATTTCCAAAGTCACTTCCAGTTGTGACATTTCATGAAAAGGGTCCAAGAGTCTCTGAAAGACCCCTGGTGGTTGTCATATGTTGTCATGCATGTGTAAATGTCACAAATATGTTGTCACACATTTGTATATCTCTTTACAATTTATAAAATAGTTTCCTACCTGTGAACTCATTTAGCTCTCATGAGTCCCTGGAAAGCTGGGAGGGCAAGTAGCTTTATCTCCACTTTGCTGATTAGGAGAACCCAAGCTCCGAGAAGTGAAGTGGCAGAGTTGGACATGGTGAATAATCAGGACCAGACTTCCTCCCAAGCCCAGTGCTGTGACTGCCCACACCACCAAGTTAGCAGAGAACTTTCCTTGCTTTTCAGCAGACATCTGTGCTGGTGTTCAGTAGTCCTGATGGTTGGAACTGGTTATTTTGTTGTCTCAATAGATAAAATCCAATTTGGGTAGAGCTTAAAAACTGCAGAGTAGCATTAGGAAGGTTTAGTAAACAGTGAATGTTGTCATGTGTTCTGAGATTCTAAGATGATCTTATTTTTACTTTCCTCATCTTGTTTAAGACATTTTATTCTTGTTCATTGAAAACGTGTGCCAAGAATTCAAGTCTCATTAGCCAGAACTGAAAACCTACCACAGTGATTAAATTAGTGTCTGATGTCCCCAGGGCAGGATGGATGCAATGTCTGGTCCAACAGAGCCCTAAGGTAGCATTTCCCAACCTCAGCACTGTTGACATTTGGGGCCAGATAATCAGATAATTCTTTGGAATGGGGCTGTCCTGTAGATCATATATTTAGCAGCATTCCTGGCCTCTGCTTAGTTGATGCCAATAGCACCTGCCCCTCCTCCTCCAGAGGTGACAACCAAAAGTGTCTCCAGACATTGCCAGATGTTCCCAGGAAGAACTGGTGGGTGGGCAAAATTAGCCCCCATTGAGAACCACTGTGGTCAAGGCAGATCTGTTTTGTGTCGGTCAGCGCTGGGTCCTGGGTGAGGAAAGAGGAGCCTGTTCAAATATTCCACATCACTTTCTCAGCTGTTTGAAAGCTATGAACATTTTGAAAGTGAAAGAACTAGGGAATCTTTTTTGACAAAGATTTTTTTTTTTTTTTTTGTCTTTTTCGTGACCGGCACTCAGCCAGTGAGTGCACCGGCCAGTCCTATATAGGATCCGAACCCGCGGTGGGAGCGTCGCCGCGCTCCCAGCGCCGCACTCTCCCGAGTGTGCCACGGGCTCGGCCCAGCAAAGATTTGAGTCTTACCTGCTGCCTGACTTCAAAGTGCCGTTTGAATGTATAACTTTACAAAAAATACAATCATTAGGTATGGCTTTGTGCCTTAAGACTCACGGGGAAGCTAATAAAAGTGCTCCTGATTTGAGAAGCCCAAGTGTCTTTTGATGAGTTAGGTAGGAAGCAGTAAGTTGTGAATCAAGGCGGGGGCTGGGAGCTCCAGATCTGTGGGAGAATGGGCTCAGGGGTGGCTCTCCTGGGAGGACTCGCACAAGCTCAAGCCCAGAGCCTGAAGTTCTCTTCTGTTGGTCTGCGTCTTTAACATTCCGTTTGTATCTTTGGGGTCATCTTGAATGCCTGGCTAGTGGGAGGCAGATGGCCTTTGATAGTTTGGTTTTCTGAAAGTCTTGGTAAGTCTGACAGGAGCAGAATCTATCCCTATCATTTTCTCCTAACATCTAGCTCGGGGCGGAAGAGCACAGTGTCAAATGAGTAAAATTAATAAGCACATTTCATGGTTATGCTGTAGCATGCATTTTAGTGGAAGGTGAGCAGGGCAAGGGGCTTGAGCTAGTCTGCCTGGTAATTACCCAGCCTCTGCATGGCCAAGAGTGGAGACTGTCTGGGCTCCTTCTAAAAGCCCTTTCAGGCAGAGAGGTGGGCGTCATCTCTTTGTACTGGCCTCAGGACTGTTCTTAGATAAGCATCTCTTTCCCAGAGGTCTGACCCTGAGTTTGAGGGGGATGGCGAGGAGGGCAGGGTGAGAAGAGGTGCTTCCCATTCCTTTTATCTGGAGTTTCACATTAAGTCAACATCCAGACCAAAGTGCAAGGCTTTTTATAGTGGCCAGGCAGCAGAAATGCTTAGACAGAACTCCAGCGGATGAGGAAGCCCTGCCGTGGATTGTGGTGAGATCTCTGTCTGTCTGTCATATCTGCTGTAGGATTAATCCCTCCTGTGCAGAGTACATTAAGTACTGTGACCGTGCAGCCCTGTGAGTTAGGCACCAGAGGGACTGCTGACCCCAAGTAGCACAACCATTTTTAAATTTTTTAAAAGGCCTGTTGCTGCTTGAAGTAAGAGATGCCAAATGTTCATTTATAAAAATTTAATTCAATAACTTCCCTACTCTCCAGGTCAGAAGAAGCTTCTTAGACTAGGGGATTGGGGATTATTTGCTAAACTTCTCAATTTATGGTCCCTATTTCTGCAGTCCTCTCTGAAATAGTCCCCCCTTCCTGCTCCACGGCCACACTATTCAGATGCTGGAGTGACTGGTGCTGACATTCCTTGCTGTCAGAGGTCGGGGTGGGTCTCATGCATCCTTGTGACACCACATGCCTGATGTAATAATGACTCTGTGTTGTAGATGCCTGGTGTTTGCCAAAGGTAGTGCATGCTATTTTATCATATGTGGATGGTCAGTTTTCAGAGAGTTGTAATGCTGTAAGAAGCACATCATGCTGCACCTTCTCTGCACAGAATTTAACCTTTGATTTCCAGTCACTCTGGGGTGTTTCAGTGTCTTGGCATCAAGCTGGACATCACTGAGGATCACTGTTGGGTGTATTTCCATGACATAGATCCTACCTTTTACCTACATCCGTTTGCCCTTCTAAATGAGTGTTTACAGCTCAAAGACTAAAGCCACAACACTGTATTTATGAGATGCCTCTTTCTTTCCAAAAAGAAAATATCTTCTTTTTCTTGATAATATATATTTCTTGGTAGAAAAACAAAACAAAAAGTCAGCAATACAGAGAAAGTGAGTATAATCACATACTCCAGAATGTTTTAATTTTAAGTTATTTATTCGAGTTATTTTTTTGAGTACCTACTATGTTCCATCTAGGAGCTGAGGAAACAGTGATGAGCAGAAACATGTACAGTTCCTGCCTTTACTCTAGACGGGGAGGAAGGCAGTTATGTGACCACACAAACAAATATAAAATGAAATTGTGGTAAGTGCTTTGAAGAGAAGTCCATATAGATTGTGTATCTTTCAGGTCTGACTTTCCAGATCTATCCATCTCATGATAAATCCCAGACTCTGACAGCATGGATCCTTATATCCTACTTCCAGAAATCACTCCCTTCGTTCCATACCCTGGACCCTGCCAAGTGTCTGAAGCTTTCCCGGGATACTGCCTTGAGTGTGCTCAGGGTTCTTCAGTGCTGGCTTTCTCCCCTGCCACTACACTGTGCCTGTCTGGGTGACATCTGTGAGGTCGCCCCTTGGGTGCATTCAGCTCCCTGCTCACCTGGAAGCCACTGCTCCCACCTTTCTGACCTGTATGGGGATTGGACCCTGCTCTCCCTGGTTCTCCCTCTCCTTCTGTGACCTTCCATGGCATCCTACAGAACATCTGGCACCAGACTTGCTTTTAATGAGACTTTTCTGGGGCTGTGGGGTGATGGGAGGAGTAAAACTCAGAGAATCCTGACCCCTCCTGTGGAGGTCCAGCTCCTGCTCAGACCCCTTCCTTGCCCAGCTCCTGCCTTGCTTTCAGCTGCCTTCATTCTGCCCGCCTCAGCAAGGCACTCAGAGCTACCACATCTCAGCATCCAGGACTAACTGCGTCCTAACCTTGGATACAATAGGAGATTTTTTTTCTTTTTCCTCACTCCATTCCCTTCCTAAGAAACCCCACCCTACACATAGGAGTCTTTCTGGCACAGTGACCCTGAAGAGACAGATTAGCCCTGGGCTCAGTGACTGTTTCTGGAAGTCCAGATGCAGGATTCTCAAGCTTTAGTGGGCCTCAGTCCCTACAGGGCCCCGCCTCAGAGCTCCTGCCTTACGGTGCTTGTCACACTTGGACGTATCTATAAGAGTGAGGGCCTGAATGATAATACACATGCTTGTTTCAGTGGAAGGCAAGGATCCATTTCTCAAGGGTTGCTCTGGTGTCCATATAGAGGACAAAAATCCAAATTCTTTGGTTTGGCATATGTGATTTCAGTGTACTTTGCAGTCCCACCTCCTCCTACTCATCCCTCTCCTGCCCCACTGATTCTCTCACTTTCTCATGTCCACAGTAAGCAGGGGGATTTGTACCATTGCCTTTGACCCCATCTTTCATATTTCCAAAATGCTGAAGCCTCCCTTTTAAAGTAAATTTTACTCATCCTTCCATATCGAGTTCATATTTGTGTAGCTCCGTAGCAAAACTTTCCCTGACCATCTCTCATTCGTTTATTTATTTACTTCTTGGTTTCACAGATACTTATTGACCACCTACTATTGTACAAGGTACTGGAAATCCAACATTTTGGGAAGTTTGAGTTCCATAATGTGAAAGGTGAGAGATGAGGATGGGCATGTGGATAAGGCCAGATCAAAACTGAGGATTGTAAGGCACAGGGAGGAATTGGGCTTTTATTCTCAGGGTGGTGGGAGTTGTTAAGGGATTTTAAGGAAAGGAGGTTCTTTGTCAGGTTTGTATTTTTAGAAGTTCACGTGGTGTGCCCAGCAGGAAAATGATTGGCGGGGATAGGCACTGAGGCAAGTGGATGAGCTTGGGGGCTGTGTGTTAATGCGGGTGAGAGGTGGTAGCCATGCCCAGCCATTGACAGCAGGAATGGAAAGAAGAAGGTGGATCTGAGGGCTATGGGGACACTGGACACGGGAACCTAGTACTACTCTTTGACAGAAAAAGCGGATTGAGTGTTGGGAAGTGGGTGCAGAGGTGAGGAAAGGGAAGGATCAGAGTGACATGCGGGTGTCTGTCCGGGCAGCTGTGTGGATGTTGATGCTCTCTGTTGAGAGGAACAGAACAGCCAGTGGGTTGAGGGTGGGAGGAAGATGATTGGATCAGTTTGGGACACGTGGAGTCTGCAGTGCTTGGGAGACATCTAGGTGGAGCCCTAGGTCTGAAGGTCTGGAGAGAGCTCTGGGGATCATGATCATATAGCAAGGACTATGGGCAGGACTGGGCTTGTCCAGGGAGGCCACAGAACTGGAAGAGATGATGTGTCAGAGTTGGTGGAGTATCACTGTCTGAGTATGGGCCAAAAAGGAGGCACTCACAAGGGGACCGAGGCAGAGCATCCAGACAGGTAGGTGAAACGCTAGTAAGAAAACTAAGGGAAAAGGAGTATTTCTGGAAGAAAGGGTGCCCAGTAGTGTTTGAAGTTGCCACAAGGGTGGGTGAAATGGATCTGAAGGGTTTCCGTTGGGTGTAATGACAAGGAGCTGTGAACCTGGTGTAGCCTCAGAAGCAAGGTTGGAGTGGACTTGAGCAATTGGAGGGGACGACGAGGGACTGGGGGTGTGGATGCCCTTTGAAGGAGAGGGTGAGGAGGAGGCAGTAGCTTGAGGACGACACTATCTCAGGGGCCTTTTCCCCTTTGCTTAAAGGTAGGAAAGTGCCGAGCGTGTGTAGTTGCTGGTAGGAAGGAGCCATCAGTGAGGGAGGGGTGTCGATACAGGAGAGGCGCCACCTGCAAAGCAAGGCCTGTGAGGGCAGAGGAGTTGGGATCCAGAGCCAGTCAGAGAGGCCAGAGGTCATGTTTAATGCTGGCTCCTTCCTGCCACTATGGGCTGGGAAGCCAGCCTTGGCCGTGGCCTCCACTGGCAGCACATGGACCAATCATCCTGCAAGTCTCCCTTTCCCCTTCTTTCTGCTCTCCTCTCCTCACATAACCCTTTCTCTCAACACTGTTTATTTCTGAAACTAAGTAGAGAACAAAACATTTCCTAAAAACTGTTGGACCTGTATAATTTTAATATGCCCAAAATGTATTAAGAATTGTCTGAATAATTGGAGTTTCAACTATTTAAGCTGTCGATGGTGGGGGAGAGAAGAGGGGATCAGCTCCTCTCTGGACCAGTGGGCAGGGTATAAGGAGCATAGGGAGGGATAAGTTTAAAATGTCAATCCTGCAAATGAGGTCCTTACCAAAGTAGGAAAAGAAAAACATTCTACTAAATGGTGATACAGGTTCAAGCAGGCTTGTATTTTTGTATAGTGCTCAAGGAATTTTAAAAAATCACATGAAGTTGGTAACAATATTTTGTTAAAAACATATGGTAGATATCAAGTGGAAGATGTAAGGCATAGTCAGGTGTCTGGTCTGATCACAGCTGTCACATGGATTTCCAAAAAGCCAAAGCTGTGGTGGGAGGCCCCTAGCAGGGCAGGAAAACCACGCTTGTCATTATGGGCCAGAGGACAGTGAGAACCCGGAGCCTCAGGCAGTAGCCCTCCTGTGGCTCTGCCTCCCTGAGGCGAATGCAGAAACAGGACAGCAGTTGTTCCTGTTGTCCCGGGTTCCCTCTGCATATAGCTTTGCTATCCAAGGCCCACTCCTAACTGCAGAAGTAACCACACACTTCGAGTCCTGCCTCACAGATTGGCATATTTTCAGAACCAGAGATTGTTTTGATAAAAGGCCCCAGGTGTTCCTCCTTTTTTGTTTTGTTAGAAAATACATTAAACTGAGATTTACTGAAAACACGGAAAGTGGTTTTATGACCTGCACTTGGGCCTTTGTTTCCTGTGGCCTGAATTAGCAAACTTCTGTTGACTGTCTTGTATCTTCCCTCGACGTGCCCCTTTGTCCTGATGAGCCCTGGCCCCAGGGGAGTAGAGCAAGGCTGCTGCGAGGATGCACATGGCATACTTAGCACAGTGCCTGGCGTCCGGGAGGTGTTCAGGAGGCCAACAGCATTATCGTTAGGATGACTCTATCAGGAAAAGTGGCTTAAATTGCCTGGCTGTAGAGGAGCTCGTTTTCTCTTCTAGGCTCCCCTCCCTCACCAACTGTGAATTTTTAGTTTTGACCCAAAGACTTTAGTTCCCACTAATGACTTACTCCATAGTTGATTGATCTGGAAAGTGAAGAGGACTGGTAGGAATGGTGCAGTGTTCCAGTACGTCCTTCTGTTCACGAAAATTTCGTATTCGCTATTTAGAGAGGCTTCTAACAATGAAACCCCAATTAATTGGACTGATGGAAAAGATGAGGCACTTGCTTTACTTTTTCTTTCATTTTTTTTTCAATTAAACTTTTTATTTTGAGATAATTATAGATTCACGTGCAGTTACGAAGTAATGCAGAGAGATCCTGTTTACCCTTTTACCCATTTCCCCCCAATGGTAACATCTTGAAAACTCTAGCACAGTATCACAACCAGGATATTGACGTCGAACACTTGTGTTTTAAAATGTACCCAGGATTTTGTTTTTATTCAGGGATGGTGTGGCTTAATAGATCAGGAGAAGATTGCCATTGAAAGGATAGTTTGTTACTCATCGTTCCCAAGAGAAGTGGACACGACATGCCCTGCGGGGCCACTCGGGGAAACACCAGGGTCTGTCAGGAGGTCGGTGGGGAGGGGGCAATAGCGTGAGCAAGACTTTACTGTGGTTTCCAAGGGCAAGGCAGGGCACGCAGACTTAGGACTGTCTAGTGTGAATAATGTCCTCATGCTCTAGGCTGTAGGGGTGGTCTCTACTTGTCAGGTTGCTGGCCCTGGTGTGATTTAGGGCAGGGGGACACCATACTGGGTTGCAGGAGCCTGATGAAAGGAGGTGTATGGGGGGGGGTATGGACTCAGGATTGGTTGGTTTGCATATCAAAGGCATGCTCTTAGGCAAGTGATTTACTGTCTCTAGGAATTAGCTAACCCTGACAGGAGGAGTCCCTCCCTGGGTCTACAAGGCCCCAAGATACCAAAGCATCATAAAACACAGAAAAAAAACCAACCCATAATACAATTTCCATCACCATAAGGATCACTCATGTTGCCCTGTAGTAGCCACACTCACTCGCTTCCCACCACCACCTCCTCCTTAACCCCTGGTAATCACTCATCTGTTCTCCATTTCTGTAATTTTGTCATTTCAGGAATGTTAGATAAATGCAATTATATAGTATGTATAATTTTGGGATTGGCTTTTTTTCAGAAACTCAGTGTAATTCTCTGGAGATTCGTCCAGAGACTCTGTTAAGTGTATCAATAATTTGTTCCTTTTTATTGACAAACAGTGTTCCATGGTGTGGCTGCACCACAGTTTGTCTAGCCACTCGCCCATTGAAGGACATCTTGGTTGTTTCCAGTTTGGAGCTATGATGGATAAAGTTGCTATAAATACTCATGTAGAGGTTTTTGTGTGAACATAAGTTTTTTTCCTCCAGTATCAATGTCCAGAAGTGCTTTTGCTGGGTCATGTGGTAGTTGCATGTTTAGTTTTTTTAAGAAAGTACTAAGCTAGTTTCTGGTGTGGCTGTGATATGAGTGATCTGGTTACTCACCATCTTTTCTGACATTTGTTATTGTCAATATTTTTTGTTTGTTTTAGCCATTCTGACAGGTGTGTAGTGACAACTCATTTGGTTTTAATTTGTATTTCCCTAGTGTCTAATGATGTTGAATGTCTTTTCGTGTACTTATTTGCTATCTCTGTATCTTTGGGAAAAGTTTCTTTATTCCTTTTATTCATTTTCTAATTGGATTGTTTGGTTTGTTACTGTTGAGTTTTAGGAATTCGTTGTGTATTCTACCTGTGAGTCCTTTGTTGGAAACGTGGTTTGCAAATATTTTCTTCTAGTCTGTACTTGTCTTTTCATGTTAACAGGGTCTTTCATCTTTCACAGAACAGAAATTTTCAATTTTGATGCAGTCCAATTTACCAATTTTTCCATTTATGAATCACGTTTTGTTGTCAAGTTTAAGAACACTTTGACTAGAACTAGATCCTGAAGATTTTCTCTTGTGTTCTTCCTACGAGTTTTATAATTTTACATTTCACATTTAAGTCTGGGATCCATTTTTTTACTTAATTTTTGTATTAGACATGAACTTAGGTCAAAGTTCCTTGTTCCCCCTTCCAGAACACCAACTGCCTTAGTTCCATTTGTTGAAAAGGCAACCTTTCTTTTTAAATTGCTTTTGAACCTTTGTCAAAAATCAGCTGGGCATATTGTGTGGTTTCCTATTCTGTTCCATTTTAAATATCTGTCTTCAGCCAGTATCACATGGTATTGATACTGCAACTATATGATAAGTCTTGAAATTGGGTAGACCGATTCCTTCTACTGTATTCTTTTTCAAAATTATTTTAACTATTTGAGGTTTTTGTCTATCCACACAAATTTTAGAATCTTGTCTGTATCTACAAAAATTTGGGAGGGATTTCAGTGGGAATTAATGTTAAATCTGTGTATCACTCTCCATTTATTTAGTTCTTTGATTTCTTTTACCAACATTTTGTACTACTCATCAGACAAGCTCTATACATGTCTTGGCATATTTAAGCCTAAGCACTTTATTTTTTATTTTGAGTGATTGTAAATTGACTTATACTTTTCATTGTGATGCCCACATGTTCCTTATTATTATATAGATATAAAATTGATTTTTATTGGTTTATCTTATATCCTATGACATTGCTGAACTCACTGGTTGGTTCTCGTATTTTTGTAAATTCTTTCAGATTTTCTACCTGCATGGTCATGTCACCCTTTCTTCCTTTCCCACCTGTATGACTTTTGTTTCCTTTTCTTGTCTTGTTGCAAAGGCTAGAACTTCTAGCACTATGTTGCCTGTGAGTGTTGAGAGTAGAACATCCTTGCCTTATTACTGGTCATAGGGGAAAGCATTCAGTCCTCACTATTAAGTATAATGTTAGCTGTAGGATTTTTTGTTTGTTTTGTAGAGGAAGTTCCTTTCTGTTACTGTTTTTCTGAGTATGTTTATCATGAATGGTCATTGAATTTTGTCAAATGCCTTTTCTACAGCAATTGATATGATCATGTAATTTTTTTCTTTAGGCTATTAACATGGTGGAGTACATTGATTTTTGATTATTCAAACAGCCTTGCATCCCTGGAATAAATCCCACTTGGTCATGGCATATAACTCTTTTTATTTATTGCTGAATTTTCTTTGCTGATATTTTGTTAAGAATTTTTGGTCTGTATTCATGAGACATATTGATCTGTAGTTTTCTTTTTTATATTGTCTTTGTTGGTTTGATAATATTAGATTCACAAAATGAATTGGAAAGTGTTCCCTCCTCTTTTATTTTCTGAAAGAGACTGTGTAGAATTGGTATTAATTATTCTTTAGATGTTAGGTAGAATTCTCCAGTGAGACTTTCTGATCCTGGAGATTTATTTTTTGCAAGTTTTAAAATTATGAATTCAATTTAGTTAATAGGGTTGTTCAAATAATTGATTTTATATTGGGTGAGTTTTGTGGTAGTTTGTGTTTTTCAAGTAATTGGTTATCTCATCTATGTTGTCAAATTTCTGTGTGTAAAATTGTAGCATTCACTTATTCTTTGTCTGCAGAGTCTGTAATAATATTGTGTTTCTGATATTGATAATTTGTGTCTTTGTCAGTCTTCTTAGAAGTTTGTTAATTTTATAGATTTTTTTTAAAAAACTAGCTTTTTGTTTCATTGATGTTTCTCTATTTTTCTGTTTTTAATTTTATTGGGTTTTGCTCTGTATTATTTACTTCTTTCTGCTAGCTTTGGGTTTATTTTGCTCTGTTTCTAGATTCTTTAGGTGGGAGCTTAGATTATTGATTTGAGACTGTTCCTCATTTCTAATGTATGCAATTTATGCTATAAATTTCCTTTTAACACTGCTTTAGCTGTGTTCCACAAATTTTCTTATGTTTTGTTTTCATTTTTACTTTATTCAATGTTTTTAAAATTTTTCTTTTAAATGACTTCATTGACACGTGGATTATTTACAAGCATTTAGACATTTTCTTGTGATCCTTCTGTTACTGATTTTTAGTTTGATTCTATTGTGATTGGAGAACACACTGAATGATTTTAGTCATTTTAAATTCATTGAGGCTTATTTTATAGTTCACAAGTCTATCTTGGTATCTGTTCAGTTGGCACTTGAAAAGACTGTGTATTCTGATGTTGTTGGGTAGAGTGTTCTCTAAATGTTGATTAGATCCTCTTGGTTACTAGTGTTGTTGTGATCCTCTGTGTCCTTGCTGACTTTCTGTCCCGTTGTTCTATCAATTTTTGAGAGAGGGGTGTTGAAGTCTCCAACTATAATTGTGGATTTTTTTTTTCCTCCTGTTCTATCAGTTTTTGCTTCAGATATATTTTGCAGCACATTTGTCTGGTGCATACACATTTAGGATTTGTATGTCTTCTTGGTGGATTGATCACTTTATGATTATATAGTGTCCCTTTCTGTCTGGTTATTTTCTTATTTATGATGTCTGTTTTATCTGCTATCAAGATAGCTATGCCTGCTTCCTTTTAATTAATGCATTCATGATATATCTTTTTTTCATAGTTTTACTTTCAATATGCCTATAGCATTGTATGTGAACTAAATTTCTTATAGACAAATTTCGTATGTCGTTTTTAAATCTACTCTGCTAATATCTGTCTTTTAATTGGTATATTTAGACCATTTATACTTAATGTAACTATTGATATGTTGGGGCTTAACCCTGACATTTTATTTTTTCTCTTCTATTTATTCTCTCTATTTTGTTTTTGTTTGTTTCCATTTTCTTTTTTTCTGCCTTTCTGTGGGTTAGTTGAGCATTTGTTAGAATTCTGTTTTGTCTTATCTACATGGTTTTGAGCATATCTCTTTGTATAGCTATTTTAATGGTCACTTTAGGTATTACATTGTATGTCTATCTGTCTGTGTGTCTGCCTGCCTGTCTTTCTTAAAACAGTCTGGTAGTGGTGTCATTTTAGCAGTTTGAGTAGAGAACCCTTACTCCCTTTTATATCCCTTTATCCTCCCCTCATTTACAATATAATTGCCTTAAGTATTTCATGTGTGTGTGTGTGTGTGTGTGTGTGTGTGTGTGTGTGTGTGTGTGTGTGTGTGTGTTTAGAACCATATCAGACAGTATTATAATTTTTGCTCCGTCATCAATCATAATTTAGAAAATCTGAGGGGAGGAAAATCTATTTTATCTAACTATATTTTTGTTTACCATTTTTTTCTTTATTTGAGAATGTCTTTATTTCCCCTTCATTTCTGAAGATAGTTCGCTGGATATAGGATTCTTTTTTTCTTTTCTTTTAATTTATCAAAATGCAATGTAGTTGATTTTCATGTCCCTTTACCTATTTCTCTTTCCCCTCTCCCTCTCCCCACCCATCAACATCATATCTGTTCACTTGTCTTGACAAGTTCAAGGATTGTGTGTCTTCTTCCCCAACAACCACCATTTGTTTGCATATTTATTTTTAGCTCCCACAAATAAATTAGAACATGCTATTTCTCTTTTTGTGCCTGACTTATTTCACTTAATATAATTTTTTCTAAGTCCATCCATGTTACTGCGAATGGTAGTATTTCATTCTTTTTTATAGCAGAGTAGTATTCCATTGTGTAGATTCACCACATTTTCCACATCCACTCAGCTGATGATGGACATTTGGGCTGGTTTCAACTCTTGGCTATTTTAAATAGTGCTGCAATAAACATGGGAGTCCAGGTATCCCTTTGACATGATGATTTCCATTCCTCTGAGTATATTCCCAGCAGTGAAATAGCTGGATCATATGGTAGATCTATCTGTAATTGTTTGAGGGACCTTCAAACCATTTTCCATAAAGGCTGCACCATAGTGCAGTGCCACCAACAGTGTGTGAGGGTTCTTTTTTCTCTTCAACCTCGTCGGCATTTATCATTCTCAGTCTTTTGGATATTAGCCAACTTAACTGGAGTGAGATGGTTTCTCAGTGTGGTTTTGATTTGCACTTCCCAAATGCTGAGTAATGTTGAGCATTTTTTCATGTTTCTGTTGGCCATTTGTATATCTTCCTTTTAGAAATGCCTATTCAGCTCTTTTGCCCATTTTTTAATTGGACTACTTGTTTTTTTGCTGTAAAGTTGTTTGAGTTTCTTGTGTATTCTGGATATTAATCCTTTGTCAGATGTATATTTTGCAAGTATTTTTTCCCACTCTGTTGGTTGTCTTTTCACTCCATTAATTGTTTCTTTTGCTGTGCATAAGCTGTTTAGTTTGATATAATCCCATTTATTTATTTTTCCTTTGGTTGCCTGTGCTTTTGGGGTCATATTCATGAAGTCTGTCCCACTCCTACTTCCTGGAGTATTTTCTCTATGTTTTCTTTAAGGAGTTTTATTGTTTCAGGATGTATATTTAATTCTTTAATCCATTTTGAGTTGATTTTGGTGAGAGGTATGGTTCTAATTTCATTTTCCTACATATGAATATCCAGTTTTCCCAGCACCATTTGCTGAAAAGGCAGTCTCTTCCGCAGTATGTAGTCTTGGTGCCTTTGTCAAAGATCAGATGGCTGTAGGTGTATGGGTTGATTTCTGGGTTCTTTATTCTATTCCATTGATCCATGTGTCTGTTTTTATGCCAGTACCATGCTGTTTTGGTTATTATAGCTTTGTAGTATAGTTTAAAGTGAGGTAGTGTTATGCCTCCAGCTTTATTTTTTTTGCTTAGGATTGCTTTGGCTATGCATGGTCTTTTGTTATTCCATGTAAGTGTCTGGATAGTTTTTTCCATTTCTGAGAAAAATGTCATTGGAATTTCGATGGAGATTGCATTGAATCTGTAGATCACTTTGGGTAATATGGACATTTTCACAATGTTAATTCTTCTGATCCAAGAGCATGGGATATCTTTCCATCTTCTTATGTCCTCTTTAACTTCTCTCAACAGTGGTTTGTAGTTCTCTTCGTAGAGATTTTTCACATCCTGTTTAACTTTTTTCCTAAATACTTTATTTTTTTGGTGGCTATTGTAAATGGGCTAGCTTTCTTGATTTCTTTTTCTGCATGTTCACTGTTGGAGTATAGAAATGCTACTGATTTTTGTGTGTTGATTTTGTATGCTACAGCTTTGCTGAAATCATTTATCAAGTCTTAGAGTTTTTCTGTAGAGGCTTTAGGCTGTTCAATATATAGGATCATATCATCCACAAACAGGGACAGTTTGACTTCATCTTTTCCAATCTGGATACCCTTTATTTCCTTCTCTTCTCTGATTACTCTGGCAAGTACTTCCAACACTGTGTTGAATAGGAGTAACGAGAGTGGGCATCCTTGTCTAGTTGCTGCTCTTAAGGGGAAAAAAAAGCTTTCAGCTTTTCCCTGTTCAGGATGATATTGGCAGTGGGCTTATCATATATGGCTTTAATTGTGTTGAGATACTTTCCATCTATATCTAACTTGTAGAGAGTCTTCATCATGAATGAATGTTGAATTTTGTAAAATGCTTCTTCAGCATTTATGGAGATGATCATATGGTTTTTATCTTTGCTTTTATTGATGTGATATATCACATTTACTGATTTGCATATGCTGAACCAACCTTGCATCTGTGGGATGAATCCCACTTGATCATGGTGTATAATTTTGTGTATGTGTCACTGTATTCTGTTAGCTAGTATTTTATTGAGGATTTTTGCATCTGTATTCATCAAGGATATTGGCTTGTAGTTTTCTTTATTTGTTGTATCTTTGTCTGGTTTTGGTATCAGGGTGATATTTGCCTCATAGAATGAGTTTGGGAGAATGGTCTCTGTTTCAATCTTTTGGAATAGTTTGTAGAGAATTGGTATCAATTCCTCTTTGAAAGTCTGGTAGAACTCTGCGGTGAACCCATCTAGTCCTGGGCTTTTCTTTGTTGGGAGCCTCTGATAACAGCTTCAATCTTTTTTATTGTAATTGGTCTGTCAGATTGTCTGTATCTTGGCTCAGTTTTGGTAGTTTGTGTGTATCCAGAAATTTATCCATTTCGTCTGGATTTTCAAATTTTTTGGTATATAGTTGTTTATAGTAGTCCCTAATGATTTCTTGTATTTCTGAGGTATCAGTTGTAATATCACCTTTTTCATTTCTAATTTTTGTTATTTGGGTCTTCTCTCTGGGCCAATGGTTTGTCAATTTTATTTATCTTTTCAAAAAACCAACTTTTTGATTCATTAACCTTTTGCATTGTTTTATGCATTTCTATTTCATTAAGTTCTGCTCTGATCTTAAATTATTTCTTTCTGTCTGCTAACTTTGGGTTGGGATTGTTCTTGTTTTTCTAGTTCTTTAAGGTGAAGTGTTACATTGTTTATTTGCCATCTTTCCATTCTTCTGAAGTAAGAATGTGATAAATTTCCCCCTTAGTAGTGCTTTTGCAGTGTCTCACAGGTTTTAGTATGATGTATCATTATTTTCATTAGTATCAGTAAATTTTTTGATTTCCTGTTTAATTTCTTCTTGGACCCATATGTTATCACGTAGAATGTTGTTTAATTTCCATGTGTTTGTATAGTTTCCAGAGTTTCATTTGTTATACATTTCCTATTTTAACCCATTGTGAGCTGAAAAAATACATGGAATAATTCCAATTTTTTGAATTTGTTGAGACTTGATTTCTGACCTAACATGTAATCTGTCCTGGAGAATGGTCCATGTACTGATGAGAAGAATGAATATTCTGAGGTTGTTTGATGTAATGCACTGTAGATATCTGCCAAGTTCTAATTGGTCTAAAGTATTGTTTTGATCTTGTGTTTCTCTGTTGATTCTTTGCCTAGTTGATCTTTCCAATATTGAGAGTGGGGTGTTCAGGTCTCCCACTATTATGGTATTAGTGTCTATCTTATTCTTTAGGTCTAATAGTGTTTGCTTTATAAATCTGGCTGCTCCGACAATTGGGTGCATATATACTTATGACTTATGTCGTCTTGATGGATAGATCCTTTTATCATTATATAGTGGCCCCTCTTTATCTCTTTTTATGGTTTTTGGTTTAAAGTCTATTGTATCTGATATAAGAATAGCTACTCCAGCTGGTTTTTCATTTCTATTTGCATGGTATATCTTTTTCCATCCTTTCACTCTTAGTCTATGTGTGTCTTTACAGGTGAGGTGAGTGTCTTGAAGGCAGCATATTGTTGGGTCCATCTTTTTAATCCCGTCAGTCATTCTGGTTTTTGGAGTGGGGAATTTAATTCTTTTATATTTAGAGTTATTATTGAAAGGTGTTGACTTACTCCTAGCATTTTATTGATTTTTGTTTAGTTGTCTTAAGTATCTTTTGTTCCTTTCTTTCTGTTTTTCTGTTTGTCTTCTGTGTTTGTTGGTTTCCTGGGGTGATAGATAAACTAGTTTTTCTCTTTATTGTTGGCATTTTTGTTTTACTGTTAGGTTTTGTTCTTTCTTGAGTATTCATGGCAGTGATGGTTGTTTTTCAGGTATCAAACCGAGTACTTCCTTGAGAATTTCTTGTAAGGCTGGTCATGTGGTAGTGAACTCCTGCAGTTTTTGCTTGTCTGAGAAATATACTGTTTGTCCTTCATTTCAGAAGGATAGCCTTGCTGGGTAAAGTATGCTTGGCTGGCAACTTTTGTCCTTTAGTATTTTGAATATATCATCCCATTCTTTTCTAGATTTTAGGGTTTCTGATGAAAAGTCTGATGTTAGTCTGATTGGGGCTCCCTTATAGGTGACTTGTTGCTTCTCTCTTGCAGCTTTTAAGACTCTCTCTTTGTTTTTGTGTTTTGCCAAGTTGACTATAACATGTCTAGAGAGTGCCTTTTTGCATTGAATATGTTTGGGGATCTTTGAGCCTCCTGAATCTGAATATCTGTGTCTTTACCTATAACTGGGAAGTTTTCTGCCATTATTTGGTCGAATATATTTTCAGTGCCATATCCTTTTCCCTCCCCTTCTGGAATACCTATGATTCAGATATTTTAGTGCTTAAGGTTGTCTGTTATCTCTCTTAGATTTTCTTCAATGTTTTAAATTCTTTTTTCTTTTGTTTTGTCCACCTTTGTTATTTTCAAACAGCCCATCTTCAAGGTCAGAAATTCTCTCTTCTCTTGTTGTAGTCTGCTGGTTAAGCTGTCTGTTATGTTTTTTATTGTGTTGACTGAATCCTTCAGCTCCGCAAGCTCCGCTATGTTCTTTTTCAGGGTGTTGGTTTCTTTGTACATTTCTTCTTTCAGGTCCTGTATACTTTTTCTCATTTCATTGTGTTGTCTAACTGAGTTTTCTTGCATCTCATTTTGTTTCCTTAGAATTGTTGCTCGAAATTCCTTGTCAGTCATTGCAAGGACTTCCTGATTTTTTAGAATCTAGAGCTTAAGAGTTATTATTATCCTTTGGTGGTGGTGTATTTTTTTGACTTTTCATATTTCTGGTATCTTTCCTTTGGTGTGTAGTCATTGTGGCAGGGTATTTCATGGTCCACTCATTCCACCCTAGTGTCTGGTTAGGATCGTGCAGGGAATGCCAATTTTGCATGGTTGCCTCAGTGCCTGCGGCCTGGAGTCTTGGGCCTCTCTGGACTGCAAGGGACTGGCCTGGGTTGGTAGTCCCACAGCAACACCTACCTGTTCCAGCATGGGTGGCTTGGGGCCCTGTGGGCCTGGCGGCTCTTGGGCCTCTTTGGGTGCTGTGCACTGGCCTGGGCTGGAAGTCCCACCATGGCACCTACCTGATCCAGCGTGGGTTGCTCAGGGCCCTGTGGGCCTGACATCTCTCAGACTTCTCTGGGCAGTGTGCACTGTCCTGGGCTGGTAGTCCTGTGGCAGTGCCTACCTGATCTAGCGCACATGGCTCGGGGCATGTGGGCCTGGCAGCTCTCAGGCCTCTCTGGGGGATGCACACCGGAGTGGGCTCTGGATATAGGATTCTAAGCTGACAATTTTTATCACTTGAAAAATTATATGCCACTTCCTTCTGGCCACTGTGATTTCTAGTGAGAAATCTGCTGTCATTCAAATTCTTCTTCCCTTGTAAGTAAGGTGTCATTTTTTTTTTTATCACTTTTTTCAAAAATTTTTCTTTGTCTTAATTTTTCAGAAGTTTGACAATAATTTTTCTTGGCATAGGTTTATTTGGGTTTATCCTGTTTGGGGTTTTCTTACCTGCTTGACTCTATAGATTTATGCTTTTGCCAAATTTAGGAAGTTTTTAGCTGTTACTTCTGCAGGTACATTTAAGCCTCGCTCTCTTTCTCTTCTCCTAGAACTCTGTTGATATGAATGTTAGATCTTTTGTTATAGTCCCACAGGTCTCTGAGGCACTGCTTATTTTTTTTTTAAGTCTGTTTTCTCTCTTTTGTTCATGTTGGGTAATTTCTAGTCTATCTTCCAGTTCATTGATTCTTTCTTCTCTCTCCTCCATTCCACTGTGAGTCCATCCATTTAGTTTATTTCAATATTGCATTTTTCAGTTCTAAAATTTCAGTTTGGTGCTACTTTATATTTTCTGTGTATTTGCTGAGCCCTTCTATTTTTCCATCTGTTTTAAGCATGTTCATAATTGCCCTGCGAGGCATTTTTATGATGGCTGCTTTAAAATTCTTTTCAGATAATTCTAATGTCCCTGTCATCCTGGTTTTGGCATCTTTTGCTTGTCTTTTTTTTATTCAGTTTGAGATCTTTCTGTTTCTTGGTATGATGGGTGATTTTTGATTGAAACCTGGACATTCAGGGTATTATGTTATGAGAATCTTGATCTTATGTAAACCTCTCTTAGCTGGCTTTTTCTGACACTGTTTTGTCAGGAAAAGGTGGGGACAGGGGTACAAGCTCTTTATTGCCAGGTAGGGGTAGAAGTCATTTCCCTGCTTTGCCTCCATTGATACACAAGGAGGTGAGGCTCCTCGTTACTGCTGGGTGGAAGTGGGGCTCTGGCTCCCCACTAAGCCTCCATGTATGCCTTCCTGGGAGGAGGGCTTCATCGTAGCTCCCCTGTGGCTCCACTGACATCACAGGGTTGGGGAGGTGGCCTCATTAGATGTCGTGGTGAAAATCCTGATCTCTGCTAGGCCTTCTCAACATCAACCCACTGGAGAAGGAAAGTGGGAAGGGTGTCTCATCACTGCCCAGCAGGGGTGAAAGTCCTGGCTCCCTGCTTGGCCTTTTCTGACACCATCTTGGCTGGGGTGTGGGGCTCCTCTTACACTTGGTGAGGATGGACGTCTAGGCTCCTTACTCTGGCTTTGCTGGCATGGGGGGAGAGAGGCCATAGTATTTTACGTGGTGTTTGGCTGGAGTAGCGTGGTTATTATCTAAAAGTTTTCTGCCTTACTAGGCTGCCCCTTTGACTTGAGAAAGCAGGCTTTTGTTTGGGCTTTTTTGTTTTTGTCTTTGTCTGTGTCTGTTGCTGTTTCTGGGCTGCTGGTTTCTTTGGCTAAAAGTCTGGGATATATAAGGCAAAAAGAAAACCGTGGAACTCAACACCATGTTGTTCCTTGGGTCCTGAAGTTCCTGGTTGGTTTGCTTTATTCTCTCACCTTTTGGAGTCTTCTTGTGTTTTTTCATATGATGTCCAGGATTTTTATTTATACATAGTGGGAGGAATAGGGAAAAGTATGTCTATTCCATATTCCTGGAAGTGGAAGTGCTGGCTTGCTTTAATTTTATGTTAATCAGGGCTAACCAGAGAATCTGATTTTTCTAAGCCTGTCAGTAATCTCTCCAAAACGTTTGTGTTTCAGACTTATTAGTATGTTTATAGGCAGTAAGTATGCTACTATGTGCTCATAAAATACTTGCCAGTTATTCCTTAAATTCTGCAAGATTCAAAGTGCTTCAGGGCCACCTTTCTCAATTTTTGTGGTCCACATTGATAGTATTAAAAGGCTGTTTGCATGAGGGATGGTGCATTTTAGAAGAGGAGATGTGCCTGGAGTTGAGGATTGTGGGTTGTGAGCTATATTGTTGAAAGATTGAGATGACTAAAGGGGGAGAGTCTGTGAAATATCTCCAAATGGGGAGATCAGACTAGAAGGAAATATCTGTTCTGGTTCTTGAAGTAGGTGGACATCCAGGAGATCTACCAGCCAGTTCCATTCATTCACTCATTGATTCATTCATGTCTTTGTAAAGTATTGTTTTGTTTTAATGGCACAAGTATGAGGGATCATGGAAAGATTTGTATTCTCTTTCAGTTCTGTTTTTCCACAAACTTCTTAAAGTACCCACCCATTATACAAATATATTCTCATTATAGAAGATTCAAGCAATAAGTGAGTCCCTGTCACCTTCCCTTTCCCAGTTTTAATTATTTTTTACAGTTTGGTCTAGATCCTTCCAATCTTTTATCTACAAATTTGCAGCTACCTATTTATATAGAGAGAGAGGCTGTATAGTTTAATGGTCAAAAGCATAGTGTAATCCTCCTGCTTGGGTTCAGGTCTTTTCTCTACCACTTATTAGCTGTATGACCTTGGTCAGATTACTTTACCGCTTAGTGCCTCAGTTGTCTTGTCTCTAAAGTGGGGATTAATAGCAGTCCTTTCCTCATACAATTGTAGTGACGATTAAATGAGCTAATGTTTGTAAAGTGATTAGAACAGTGACTGGCACTAGCGTGCATGTTATAGCTATTAGCTGCTTCTTTTTACTATTTGCACATATGCAGTATGCCATGTCCCTTGACTTTTAATTTTCCCCTTAACAGTATGTGTAGGAAGTCTTTCCATGTCATGACATAGAGCTTAGACTCATTCTTTTTAATGGCTATATGTTGTTCCACTGTATAGCAACCATTGCCCTGCTGATGAAAATTTAGGTTTTTCTTTTTGGTCATTTCTTTTGGTGAAAAGCAATGCTGTGATGAGTGTCCCTGTACATACATTTCTGGGCGTGTGCTAATGGATCAAAGGATATGTGCATTTTAAGTTTTCGTAGTTACAGTAAGCAGTGTACAAAATACGTAATTACCCTCATCCTTATCGTCACTCCTTATCATCAGTCCTTTTGTTATTTTTTCAAACTTGGAGCTCATTGTGTGAATTGGCATTTCTGTGATTAGTGATGAGACTGAGCATCTTTTCATGTTTATTGGCCATTTTTATTTTTACTATTAATTTCTGGCTTTTATGGTTGACTCATTTGGCTGGCTTTTTAAAATTGATTCATAGGATTCCCTCATATATTCTATGTATTAATTCTCTGCCTGTTATATATGTTTCAAATATTTTTCTCTCCAATCGTCATTGTCTTTCAGTTTTGTTCATAGCATCAACTTTGTT
The DNA here is from genome assembly GCF_027409185.1 of Cynocephalus volans. Classification (NCBI taxonomy): domain Eukaryota; kingdom Metazoa; phylum Chordata; class Mammalia; order Dermoptera; family Cynocephalidae; genus Cynocephalus; species Cynocephalus volans. The sequence continues at coordinate 11,089,261 of NC_084476.1, read as the reverse complement.
GGTAAGTTTGTTCATCTTATTAAAGTGTTTAGTCTTTATGTTGTCACATCTGTTAACCTCTTCCTATTTATGTTTTTGGTCTTAATGCTTTAAAAGATCTGTCTGGATGCTGAAACTAGGAAATGAAATTTTTATAAGAAACAATATGTGTAGAGAATCTAAAGTATCTCCCACAAAATATTTATTAATTACAAAGGAATAAAAATGAGGAAACCAAGCAGATACCACCTTAAGCAAGTGATCCAAATTAATATTATCAGTACAGAGAAGTAAATATCGTGTCTCCTGATATGGTACCCTGAGAAGGACACAGCATGTAAATGAATACATGAACACACACACACAAACACGTACATATAAGTGTGTATAAGAGTATACGTATATGAGGGCACTTCAAAAAGTTCATGGAAAAATAGAATTAAGAGATAATACAAATCTTTCCACGAGCTTTTTGGAGTACTCTTGAATGAGAGAGGAAGAGAGAGGGAAAGCAAATATGGTAAAATGTTAACATTTTAGGGAATCTGGGGACAGGGTATACAGGAATTCTTTACATTATTTTTGTAACTTATCTCTAAATCTGAAATTATTTAACATAAAAACATTAAAAAATTAAAGAGAAAATTATCTGACAACCCCGGGATAATAGAAATATAATTGTATATTTTTAGCTAATACTTCATCTTGTTTTATTGATCTGGCTTTTTAAACATCCAGATTTTTATTTTGGAGTACGGTATAAGGTGGAGCCTAACTTGCTTTTTTCCCAAATGTGTAGCCATGTTCCGAACACCATCTCTTACCTGTTGTTTGACGTGCCCTGTTGTCATAAACTAGACCCCTGCATATGCACAGGTTTGTGCTGTAGTCTGATTGAAAGCTCATTTCCAATCCCAGAGAGGAAACTCAGAGCAATTTCTGTTCCACTTAAGGGATAGGGCCCTTACATGGAGAATGTAGGACATGAGGGAGGCAAAAATAAGCTTTATTGCCACCTCCTTCTGACCCCTGTTGGCCTGAAGCCAGACCCCGGGGTGGAGGGTGGAGACTGGTCCTAGGGGTCTGTGAGGATTCTGGGTTGGCCTTGCCCTTCAGCGCAGGGATGTGAGGCATAGGTATAGCTGCCAGTGGGTATAATAGCAGCTGTACTGCAGCAGGGCCAGGGCCAAGGGCATTCAAAACACTCAGGTTAGGTCACGTTATACCACCAACAGCAAATCATGCCCTTAACATTCAACTCTAGCTTTTATGCCTATATCTAAAGTACTGCATTATGTTGTGACATCTTGCTTATAACCTAAGGCCTGCAGGCTTCAACTGATTTAGGAAGCAGTCTGGTGACCACAGGGAGAAATCTTGTTGTAGAGTGGCATCTGCTTGGGCCCCAAAGAGGGAATTTTCCTGACTATTTCTAGGTCGTGTTCTGTTTTGTTAATCTATTTAACCTGTTCTTACACAGTAAACACACTGTTTCAGTTATTGAAAGTTTATAGCATGCATTTTTTTCAAAGTTATCAATTCCTTGATTTTTTAAAAATCGAGGAGACATTGCACATAATATAAAATTAACCATTTTAAAATGAACAATTCAATGGCATTTGGTACATTTACAGTGTTGTGCAACCATCACTCCAAAAGGAAATCCTGAACCCATTAAGAAGTTGATCCCCATTCTCCCCTCCCTGCCAGCTCCTGGAAACCACCAATCTGTGTTCTGTCTCCATGGATTTACCTGTTCTGGATATTTCATATAAATGGAATTAGATAATATGTGACCTTTCTTATTTGGCTTCTCTCAGTTAGCATAATGTTTTCAAAGATTTTGTTTGTTTCTGTTTATTGTAACATAGTTGATTGTATATATCTTTGGGGTACAGAGTAGAAGATCAATACCTGTGTGCAATATGTGATGCTCAAATCAGGATAATTAGTATATTCAACATTATATAGTGTAATCATTCTTCATGGCCCTTTACCAATTTCTCCCGTAACCTCCACCATGACTTTCCACCTCTGGTAGCTTCAGTTCTGTTGTCTCCTGTGTAGTATTTCTCTTTCTGTACCTGGCTTATGTCACTTAACATGATTTTCTCTAAGTTCATCCATGTTGATATGATGTCCATATTTCATTCTTTTTTATGGCACAGTAGTATTCCATTGTGTATATATACAACATTTTCCTTATCCAGTTGTCTGATGATGGACATTTAGATTGATTCCAACTCTTGGCTATTATAAATAGGGCTGTGATAAACATGGGAGTATAGGTATCTCTTTGACATAATAATTTCCATTCCTTTGGGTATATACCCAGCAGAGGAATTGCTGGATCATATGGCAGCCCTATCTGTATTTGTTTGAGGAATCTCCCTGCTGTTTTCCATAATGGCTGCACTAATTTACAGTCCCACCAACAGTATAGCAGGGTTCCTCCTTTCTCTCAATCTTTGTCAACATTCGTTATTCTCTGTCTTTTTGATAATAGCTAGTCTAACTGGAGTGATATGATCTCTCATTGTGGTTTTGATTACCATTTCCTTGATGCTGAGTGATGTTGAGCATTTTTTCATGTGTCTGTTGGCTGTATATCTTCCTTTGAGAAATGCCTTTTCAGCTGCTTTGTCCATTTTTTAATTGGGTTACTTGTTTTTTTACTGTTGTTTGTTTTCCTTGTGTATTCTGGATATTAATTCTTTGTCTGATGCATAGTTTGCAGATATTTTCTTCCATTCTGTAGGTTGTCTTTTCTCTCTGTAAATTGTTTCTTTTGCTGTGTGGAAGCTTTTTAGTTTGATATAATCCCATTTGTTTATTTTTCCTTTTGTGGCCTGTGCTTTTGGGGTCTTGTTCATAAAGTCTTTGCCTAGTCCTACTTCCTGAAGTGTTTCTCCTATGTTTTCTTTTAGGAGTTTTATAGTTTCAGGTCTTATATTTAAGTCTTTAATCCATTTTGAGTTGATTTGGGTATATGGTGAGGAGTATGGATATAGTTTCATTCTTCTACATATTGATGTCCAGTTTTCCCAGCACCATTTATTGAAGAGGCAGTCTTTTTCCCAATGTATGTTCTTGTTATCTTTCTTGAAGATCAGTTGGTTGTAAGTTTGCGGGTTGATTTCTGGGTTCTCTATTCTCTCCCATTGGTCTGAGTGTTTTTATGCCAGTACCATACTGTTTTGATTACTATTGCTTTGTAGTTTAGTTTGAAGTCAGGTAGTGTTATGCCTCCTGCTTTATTTTCTTTGCTCAGTATTACTTGGCTATTCTGGGTCTTTTGTTGTTCCATGTGAATGTTGGGATTGTTTTTGCTATTTCTGTGAAGAATGTCATTGGTATTTTGATGGGGATTGCATTGAATCTGTAGATTGTTTTGGGTAGTATGGACATTTCACAATGTTAATTCTTCCAATCCAAGAGCATGAGATGTCTTTCCATCTTTTTGTGTACTTCTTTCAACAGTGATTTGTAGTTCTCATTGTAGAGATCTTTCATGTCCTTGGTTAAATTGATTCCTAAGTATTTTATTATTTTGGTGACTACTGCAGATGGACTTGCTTTCTTGATTTCTTTTTCTGCTAGCTCATTGTTGGAGTATTAAAACTCTACTGATTTTTACATGTTGATTTTGTATCCTGCGACTTTACTGAAATTGATTATCAGCTCTAAGAGTTTTTTTGTAGAGTCATTAGGTTTTGCTGTATATAGGATCATGTCATCTGCAAACAGGGACAGTTTGATTTTGTCTTCTCCAATCTGGATGCCCTTTATTTCTTTCTCTTGCCTGACTGCTCTGGCTAGTACTTCCAATACTATGTTAAATAGGAGTGGTGAGAGTGGGCGTCTTTGTCTTGTTCCCATTTGTAAGGGAAAAGCTTTCAGCTTTTCTCCATTCAGGATGATAGTGGTGATGGGTTTGTTGTGTATGGCTTTTATTGTGTTGAGATACTGTCCTTCTATACCTAATTTTCTGAGCGTTTTTATCATAAAGGGATGTTGAATTTTGTCAAATGCTTTTTCTTCATCTATTGAGATAATCATGGTTTTTTTTCCCTTGGTTTTGTTGATGTGGTGTTATCACATTTATAGACTTTCGTGTGTGTTGAACCATCCTTGCATCCCTGGGATGAATCCCTCTTGATTGTGGTGTTTAATTTTTTTTGATGTGTTGCTGTATTCTATTTGCTAATTTTTTATTGAGGATTTTTGCATCTATGTTCATCAAACATATTGGCCTGTAGTTTTCTTTTTTTGTTTTATCTTTTTCTGGCTTTGGTGTCAGGGGATGCTGGCCTCATGGAATGAGTCTGGGAGGATGGCCTTTGTTTGAATTATTTGGAATGGTTTGAAGAGTGTATTAGTCTGTTTCTGTTGCATATAACAAAATACCTGGAACTGGGTAATTTGTAAGAAAATGAAATTTATTGCTTACAGTTTCTGAGGCTGTGAAGTCCAAAGCCCAGGGAGCTCTAGTGAGGGTCTTCTTTGGTGGTGGCTTTACAGCAATGCAGGGTTCTCACATGGCAGAAAATGGTGGAGCAGAGAGAGAGACTTGCACATGCTGTCCTTTTAAGGTCCTCAGAACCATACTCACATCCACCATTAAACCATCAACTTAATCACCTCTTCAAGGCCCTACCTTTCAATTACCATAACAGGATTTCCTACCCTTAACAATTACAATGGGAATTAAGCTTCTAATATATGGACTTTGGGGGACACAATTCAATCAATACACAGTAAAGAAAATTGGTATAAATTCCTCTTTAAAGGTTAGGTAGAATTCGGCAGTAAAGCCATCAAGTCCTGGGTTTTTTTTCTTTGCTGGGAGACAGCTGATTACTGCTTTAATCTCATTGCTTGTTACCTTTACAGAAATTTATCCATTTCCTTCAGGTTTTCAAATTTGTTGGCATATAGTTGTTTATAATAGTCTCTAATGATTCTTTGCATTTCTGTGGTATTGGTGTAATGTCTCCTTTTTCATTTCTGATTTTTGTTATTTGGGTCTTCTCTCTTCTTTTTTTAGTTAGCCAAGCTAATCCTTTGTATATTGTGTTTATCTTCTCAAAAACCAACTTTTTGTTTCATTGATTTTTTGTATCTTTTTTTTGAGTCTCTATTTAATTTAGTTCTGTTCTGATCTTAATTATTTCTATCTACTAATTTTGGGATTGGATTGTTCTTGTTTTTCTAGTTCTTTGAGGTGCAGTATTGTTTATTTGGAATTTTTCTATTTTATTTTATTTTTATTTATTTTACTTTTTTTCCCCGACCGGTAAGGGGATGCAACCCTCGGCACAGTGTGGTCTGCACCATGCTCAGCCAGTGAGTGCACTGGCCATCCCTATGTAGGATCTGAACCCGCGGCCTTGGCACTACCAGCGCCACACTCTCCCCAGTGAGCCACGGTACCAGCCCTCTATTTTACTTTTTTGATGTACACATTTATTGTAATGAACTTCCTTCTTAGTACTGCTTTTGCGGCATCCCACAGGTTTTGGTATGATGTGTCTTTATTTTTATTAGTTTTGAGAAATTTTTTTATTTCCTGTTTAATTTCTTCTTGGACCCATATTTTGTTCAGGAGCATGTTGTTTATCCATGTATTCATCTATTTTCCAGAGTTTTGCTTGTTATTGATTTCTAGTATTAATCTGTTGTGGTCTGAGAAAACACTTGAAATGATTTCAATTTTTAAAAATTTCTTGAGGCTTGATTTGTGACCTAACATGTGGCACATCCTGGATAATGTTCTATGTGTTGATGAGAAGAATGTATATTCTGTGGTTTTTGGATTAAGTGTTCTGTAGATATCTACCAAGTCCAGTTGGTCTAAGGTGTGGTTTAAATCCTGTGTTTCTCTATTAATTTGTTGCCAGATGATCTATTCAATGTTGAGAGAGGGGTGTTCAGGTCCCCAACTATTATTGTATTTGGGTCTATCTCTTTCCTTAGGTTTAATATTGTTTGCTTTATATATCTGGGTGCTCTGGTGTTGGGTGCATATATATTTGTGAGTGTTATGTTTTCTTGCTGGATAGATCCCTTTATTGTTATATAGTGGCTTTCCTTGTCTCTCTTTATGTTTTTTGGTTTAAAGTCTATTTTATCCGATATAAGAATAGCTACTCCAGCTCATTTTTGGTTTCCATTTGTGTGGTTTATCTTTTTCCATCTCTTCACTATTAGTCTGTGTGTGTCTTTACAGGTAAGGTGAGTCTCTTGTAGACAGCATATAGGTGGGTCTAGCTTTTTAATCCTGTCAGCCAGTTTGTGTCTTTTTGAGTGGGGAATTTAATCCATTTACATTTAGGGTTGTTACTGAAAGATATTATTTTACTACTGGTATTTTATCAATTTTTCATTTGGGTGTTTTAAATATGTTTTGTTTCTTTCTTTCCCTTTTATTGTTTGCCTTCGGTGTTGGTATTGGAGGTGGTAAAATACAGGTTGTTTATCATTCTCTTTTGCATTATTGTTCTACCAATTGGTTTTGTTCTTGCGCATTCATGGTAGTGATTATTGTTTTTTGGATTCCAGATGCAGGACTATCTTGAGGATTTCTTATAGGGCTGGTCATGTGGTGGTGAACTCCCATAGTTTTTGTTTGTCTGGGAAATACACTATTTCTCTCTTATTTCTGAAAGATAGTCTTGCTGGGTATAGTATTCCTGGCTGGCAGGTTTTTTTCTTTTAGTATTTTGAATACATCATTCCATTTTCTTCTGGTCTGTAGAGTTTCTATTGAGAAGTTGGTTGTTAGTCTAATAAGGGCTCCCTTATAGGTGACTTGATACTTTTCTCTTGCCACTTTTAGGATTCTTTCTTTGTCTTTGAGTATTGCCAGTTTGACTGTAATGTGTCTCAGAGAGGATATTTTTGGATTGAATCTGTTTGGGGATCTTCCAGCCTCCTGAATCTGAAGGTTCTTGTCTCTCCCTATACCTGGGAAGTTTTCCACTATTATTTCATTGAATATGTTTTCAGTGCCTTTTCCTTTCTCCTCCCCTTCAGGAACACCCATTATTTGGATGTTTGTGTACTTGAGGTTGACTGGTATCTTTCTTAGATTTTCTTCATTAAAAAAATTTTTTTTTGTTTGTCTGCCTGAGTTATTTCAAAGAGACTTTCTTCAAGATTAGAAATTCTTTCTTCTGCTTGTTCTAGTCTGCTGCTTAAGCTGTCAGGTGTGTTTTTTATTTCATTGAATGACTCCTTCATGAGTCATTCTCATGAATTCTGCCACATTCTTTTTTTAAAGTTTTAATATCTTTGTAAATTTCCTCCCTCATATCCTTGATGATTTTCCTCATTGTGTTGTCTAACTGCATCATCTTATATCTCATTGGGTTTCCTTACAATTTTTACTCAGAATTCCTTTTCAGTCATTTCAAGGGTTTCCTGCTCTGTGGGGTCTGGTACTTGAGAGTTATTGTATTCTTTTGGTGTACTTGTTTTCTTGTGTTTTCATATCTCTAGTATCTCTATGTTGATGTCTGGTCATCTGGTAGAGCAGTTACTTCTTTCATTATTCTCCTTCCCTGGACTCTGCTGGTGACCCTCTTTGTGTCAATGTAGTTGAGTGGATGTTGTCCACCTGTACAGTGGAAGTGTCTGCTGTGGCTGCTGCTGTGGTAGCAGGCCACCCTTGCAGTAGTGGTGGTTGTGGAGGAAGCTTTGGTGGGCTGCCCATGTGGCAGCAGTGTCTCCGGTGGGGTGGGCTGCTTGCATGATTATGGTGGCTGCCTGGTGGCACTGGTGGTACTGGTGGTGGTGGCGACTGCAGCAGTGGTGGTTGCAGCAGCTGCCTGCTTGGCTGTGGAGTCCACAGTGACAGCCTGCACAGGTACAGTATCTGCAGTGGCAGCAGGGTTACCTTGTGTCCCCAGCAGTGGTGTCAGCAGCTTAAATTGCCTCTCTTGTGTCTGCAGTGTCATTGGAGGCAGTGGGGTTACCTTGTGGTGGCAGCAGTGGGGTTATCTTGTGGTGGCTGCAGCAGCATTGTTGCAGCTGCAGCTGTCTCCCTTGCATGTGCAGTGTTCTTGGTAGCAGTAGGGTTAACTCAAGGTGACAGCAATGGCGGTGGTGGTTGCAGCTGCCTTCTTTGCTTCTGTGGAGTCCTCAGCTGCAGTGATGGGCAACCCACAGGACTGCTGCTCTGTGGGAGCTGCTCTGTGATGGGTGACAGTTCTGGGACCAGATAATGGCTCTGGCAACTATGGTGGCACTGGTGGTGGGCTCATTTCGATCTTCTGTGGGAGGAATGCCCAGGACCCCTCTAGTCTGCCATCTTCCGAGAAGTCCTTCGAGGCTTTTATAGCATGTTTTAATGTTTGACAGAGCTATTTTCTTCCTTTTTCTCTTTTTCAACAATTTTTTTAATTACCATGTATTATATTTTCTAAAACAACTTTAGAGTCAGCTGGTCAAATTGCACAAAATGTTATGTTTTGATTATCAGTAGAATTTCAGTGAGGTAATAGTTGATTTGAGGTGAATTGACAAATTTACAATATTGAGTGTTCTCATCTAGGAACATGGTTTGTATTTTTATTTTTTTAGGTCTTGTTTTATATCCTTCAGTAAAGTTTTATAGTGTTCCTCATATGTCTTGCCATTTCTGTTACTTTATGTCTGCTTTCTATTTTTATTTCTGTTGTATATGGATTTATTTATACAGCTATCTTGATATAACTGACATACAATGTACTTCATGTATTTAAAGTGTACAGTTTGGTGAGTTTGGGCATATGTATGTACACGCCTGTGAGACCATCATCACAATCAAAATAATGAACATGTCCATCACCCCCCAAAATTTCCTCCTTCACTTTTGTAATGCATCCCTCACTCCCCAGACCCCATTCCTAGGAAACCACTGGTCTACTTTCTATCACTGTAGACTAGATTGCATTTTCTAGAACTTTATATAAATTCTTTTTTTTTGTTTAGCTTTTTTCTCTCAAAATTTTTTTATCTGGCTTTTTTCTATCAGAATAATTATTTTAAGATTCATTCATATTGTTGAGTGTATCAGTAGTTCTTCTTTATTTGTTTAATAACTAGTTGGTACTCCATTGTAGGAGGGTACTCCAAAAAGCTCATGGAAAGGTTTATATTATCTTTCAATTCTATTTTTCCACAAAGTTTTTGAAGTACCCTCATATACCTATATGACACCTTTCCTGTTGATGGTTATTTGGGTTGTTCCCAGTCTGGGCTATTAACAATGAAGCTGCGATGAATATTCCCATACAAGTCTTTGTGTGGACAAGTCTTTCATTTCACTTGGATAAATACCTAGGAGTGGAATGGCTGGATCATATGGTAGATGTATGTTTAACATTTTAAGAAACTGCAGAACTATTTTCCAAGTGGTTATTTCATTTTACTTCTCCACCAGCAGAGCATTAGAGTTGTATTCTTGTCAACACTTGATATGGTCATTCTTTTTAATTTTAGCCATTCTAATGGTGGGTGTGTATTTGATTATGGTTTTAGTTTGTCTTTCTCTAATACCTAATGATTTTGAGATTTTTTTTTTTTTTTTTACATTAGTATATCCTCTTTGAAGTTTTCAAATTTTTGCTCATTTTTTATTGGGTTATTTGTTTTATTATTCAGTTGGATGAGTTCTTTGTATATTTTAAATATAAGTCCTTTGTTGGATATGTTTTGCAAATATTTTCTCCCAGTCTGTAGCTTGCCTTTTCATTTTCTTAAGACTATTTTTGAAAAGCAGAACTTTGAAAGTTTGATGAAGTTCAGTTTATTAATTTTTTTCTTTTATACTTAGTTACATATAAGAAATCTTTGCCAAACCCAAGGTCAAGATTTTTTCCTTTAATACCTGCTAGAAGTTTTATGATTTTGGGTCAATGACTTATTTCAGGTGAATTTTTATATATGGTATGATGTATGGATCAAGGATCACTTTTTTACAGATGCTGTCCTATTGTTCTAGCACCCTCTCTTTTAAAATTATCCTTTCTTCATTGAATTACTTTGGCATCTTTGTCAAAAATCAGTTGATCATATATATATAGGTATATTGCTGGACTCTGTATTGTATCCCATTGATCTACATATCTCTGTCTGCCAATCACACCTCTTTGATTAGCTTTAAAATATTCTTAAAATTGGGTAGTCCTTTAACTTTATTCTTTATCAAAGTCATTTTGGTTGTTTTAGGTCCTTTGAATTCTAATATAAAAATCAGCGTGTCAATTTCTACAAAAAAAAAAAGTCTGCTGGGATTTTGAGTGGGGTTGTATTAAATGTATAGGTAATTTGCTTATACTTTTAACAATATTGAGTCTTCAGATTGGTGAATATGTTGCATCTCTTCATTTGTCTAAGTCCTCTTTAATTTATCTCAGTAATCTTTTAGTTTTTGGTATACAAGCCATGCAGCTGTTATGTCAAATTTATCCCTAGGCATTTCATATTTTTGATGCCATTATGAACGGTATTTATTTTCCCTGGGGGATTGATGTGTGAGTTCTCACTCTTTTAGTTCCCACGAGAGCTGGTTGTTTAATAGACCCTGGTACCTCCCCTCTTTCTCTCTCTTGCTTCCTCTTGCCATGTGATCTGCTTGTACCTGCTGGCTGCCTGCTGCTTTTCTGCCATGAGTAGAAGCAGCCTGAAGCCCATGCCAGATGCAGCTGTTCCAGAATCATAAGCCAAATAAACCTCTGTTCTTTATAAATCACCCAGTCTCAGGTATTTCTGTTATAGCAACACAAAATGAACCAATACACTTGTTAAACTCACTTACTAGTTCTTATAGCTTTTAAAGATATTCCTTACAGTTTTCTACATAAACAGTGATATTATCTGTGAATAAAAGGAATTTTGCTTTTTCATTTCCAGTCTATATGCTTTTTAATTTTTTTTTTTCTTGCCTTACTGCACTGGCTAGAGAGAGCATCCAGTACACTATTGAGTAGAAGTGGTGAAATAGACATCCTTGTCTTGTTCCAGATCATAGGGAAAAAGCATTCAGTGTTTCGCCATTTAAATATGGTGTTAGCCATAGACTTATTTTATAGATACTTTTTAATAGGAAGTACCCTTCCAAAGAGTTTTTATCATACATGGATGTTGAATTTTGTCAAGTGCTTTATCTCCATCTAAGTTTTTCTTTTTTAATATTTTAATATGATGAAATACACTAACTGATATTTGAATATTAAATCAACCTTGCATTTCTGGAGTAAATCCCACATGGACGTAATGTGTTGTCTTTTTTATATAGTTAGACTCAATATGCTAAATTTTGTTCAGAAATTTTATGTGTATATTCATGAGGAATATTGATTGATCTGTGGTTTTCTTTTCTTATAATGTTTTTGGTTTTGGTATTAGGGTAATACTGGTCTCATGTAATGAGTTGAGAAGTGTGTACCTTACTTATTTGTTTTCTGAAACATTTAATGTAGAATTGGTATTATTTCTTCTGTAAATTTTTGTAGAATTACCAGTGAAGCTCTCTGGGCTTGGATGTGGGAAGCTTTTTAACAACAGTCCCATTTTAAAAATAGATATAAATAGATATAGTGTTGCTCAGGTTGTCTATTCTTGAATGAGTCTTGGTAATTTGTGTCTGTCAAGGAATTTTCCATTTAATTTAATTTATATTTTCCAATTCCTGGACATGAAGTTGTTTATAATATTTCCTTATTATCCTTTTAATTTCTATAAGATCTGTGGGATATTCTCGCTGTCATTCCCTAGAATGATAATTGGTGTCATTTCTCTTTTTATCCCTCTCAGTCTCCCTAGAGTTTTGTCAATTCTGTTGATCTTCTCAAAGAACCAGCTGCTGGTTTTATTGATTTTCTCTATTTTTCTGTTTTCTATTTTACTTTTCTCTTTATTATTTTCTTTCTTTGGCTTACTTTGTGTTTAACATTCTAGTTTTTTAAGGTGGAAGTTTTGGTAATTGATTTGAGACTTTTCTTCTTTTGTATATAAGCATTTAATGCTACAAATTTTCCTCTAAACTCTGCATTGGCTGCATTCTTCAAATTTTATTATGTTGTGTTATTTTAGTTTTATTCACAATATTAATTTCTCTCTTTGACCCTTGGGTTATTTAGGTGTGTATTGTTTTGTTTCCATATATCTGGGGATTTTAAAGATATGTTTCTGTTATTGACAATTTATTTAATTTCATGTGGTCAGAGAACATATTTTTGTGGCCTAAAACAGGGGTCAGCAAATATTTTCTGTAAAGGGCTGAATGGTAAATATTTTAAACTTTGTAAGCCACATATGATCTCTATTGCATATTACTATTTTTAACCCTTAGAAAATATTAAAAACATTTGTAATTCATAGACTGCACACAAACAGGCTACAGCCTGGATTTAGCCTGTGGGCTATGCTTCATCCACCCTGACCTAGGCTATGATCTCTCTTGGTAAATGTTTCTTGTACATTTGAAAAGAATGTGTATTCTGCTGTTGTTGCAGTTGAGCATTCTACAAATGTCAGTTAGATCAAGGTGATTGAATGGGTTAAGTCTTCTGTATTTTTACTGATTTTCTCTTTACTTGTTCTATCAATTATTGAGAGAAGGGTATTGAAATCTGTATTATTGTGGATTTCTCTATTGCTCTTTTCAGTTCTATCAGTTTTTGTTTTCTGTAATTTGAAGCTCAGTTATTAGGTGTGTAAACATTTAGGAATAGTATGTCCTCTTGAATAATTGACCCCTTTATCATTATTAAGTGATTCTCTTTATCTCTTCTAATATTCCTTGTTATGAAATCTACTTTGTCATGTATTAGTATAGCCACTACAGCATTCTTTTGATTGGTGTTAGTATGAAATATCTCTTTTCTATCTTTTTACTTTGAACCCATCTGTGTCTTTATATTTAAAGTTTGTATTTTATAAATAGCATATTTTCCAATCTGACAGTTTCTTCCTTTTAATTGGGATTTTTAGACCATTTATGTCTAATGTGATTGTTGATGTGATTGGGTTTAAATCTACCAATATTGATCTTTGATTTCTGGGGTGTTTTTCCATCTGTTTTTTGTTCCCCTTTCCCTATCTTTCCCCCCCCCCACCATCTTTCTGATTATTTTTACCTCATTTTATTTTCTCTATTGGCTTACTAGCTCTTTTTTGTTGTAGTTGTTTATTAGTAGTTGCTTTTGTGCTCACATCATATATCTTTAATATATCACAGTCTAATTTTAAGTAATAAAACTTTAAGTAAACTCATGTAGAGGATAAGAACAGTATGTTTATTTCTCCCCTCCTGGCCTTTTGTGCTGCTGTTGTCATGCATTTTTCTCCTACACATATTATAAATCCCATAATACATTGTTATCATTTTTGCTTTAAATTTTTATTATCTTATGAAAAGACTTAAGAAATAGTAAAATACAGTTATCCTTACATTACCATTTCTGGTGTTTTTCATTACTTTGTGGAGATTTGTATTTTTATCTGATATAATTTTCCTTCAATCCAAAGAACTTTTTTGAACATTTCTTGTAGTGTTGATCTGTTCGTAATTTATTCTCTCAGATTTTGTATGTCTGAAAAAAGTCTTTATTGCATATTTGTTTTTGAAAGATATTTTTCCTAGGTATAGAATTATAAGCTGGTGTCTTCTTTTGGTACTTTAAAGATGTCGTTTTGTCATTTTATGGCTTGCATTTTTTTCTTGTGAGAGGGCTGCTGTCATTCTTATCTTTGTTCCTCTGTATGTATGAGTCTTTTTTCTCAGGCTCCTTTTAAGATTTTCTCTTTATCACTGGTTTTAAGCATTTTGATTATGATATACCTTGGTGTACTTTTCTTAATGATTATTCTGCTTGAGGTCCATTGATCTTCTTGAATTTGTGGGTTTATAGATCTTATCAAGTTTGGAAAATTTCTAGTCATTTTTAAGATATTTCTTCATCAACTCCCCCCTTTACTGAGGCTCCAAACACATGTATATTAGTCCATTTGTTCCACAGCTCAGGTAGCTACAAAAACACATGGAAGGAAATAACAAAGATAAAATCAGAAATTAAAAGTCAGAGAAAAGGAGGGAGAGTTGTTGGCCAAAAATTGAGTCTTTGAAAAAAGCATAATAGGTAAAATTCTGGCAAATCTAATAATAAAATCTAATAATAAAATAAAGATAAGCAAAATTTACATTGAGGAAAGTAAAGTAAGGGCATAAGATTTGAAAATTGCAAGAGAAGATGGTATATTGCTCTTATGTGCAGCCTTATGCGACTAGAATTGAAAATCTTGATGAGTTAGATAATTTCTACTGCTGTTTAAGAGGAAATCCTATAACAATCTTGTATCCAAGGAAGAAATTGGAAATGTAGTTAGAGAATTATTTCCAACAAAAGCACTAGGCCCAAATTGTTTTAAGGTAACATTTGCTCTAATTGTCAAGGAACAGATAATTCCCACATCATACAAACTATCCTAAAGCTTTGAAAAAAGGTGGGAATTTTCCTAGTTTATTTTACAGAGCTAATTTAACCTTGATAATTGACCCTGCTATTGTAAATTTTACTGTTTTCCCCCATTTTATTCTTTAAATGGTTATTGGTTATGGTTTGCATATTTTGCATAGAGGAAAACTTATTTTTATTTTTATTTATTTATTTTTTTTAAAAGATGACCGGTAAGGGGATCCTAACCCTTGACTTGGTGTTGTCAGCACCACGCTCACCCAGTGAGCAAACTGGCCATCCCTATATGGGATCCGAACCCATGGCCTTGGTGTTGTTATCAGCACTGCACTCTCCCGAGTGAGCCACAGGCTGGCCCGGAAAACTTATTTTTAAATAATATATTTCTCATATCCAACCACCTCATTGAATTATTTTATTGTTTGTAATTCCCATCCCTTTGCCCCCCCCCAACCCACCCCCGCTGCCCCACCCCTTGTTTTCTGGCTGTTCCATGACCCTTTGGCTCATGGTTTAGTATGACAAGTTTGCAAGGTTCCTGTGATGGGAAGTCATGTAATGGCAAATTCCACCATGTTTGTGGGGATGGGCAGGTGAGAGGGGAAGAGTTTAAGAAGGGTTGGCCTGTTCACTAAGCAAATATACATTAACACTATCCTCTGCCCTTGTTTGTTAAGGCCTAGTGAATTGTGTCCCAGTGCACCTCCCTAGCTCCATTCTAACCTTCTCCAGTCTTTTCTGAACTACTGCCAGTGGAAACTTTCTGAAAGATTAGCTTACTCACCTGCTTAGCACTGTTCTCTGGCTCTCTGCTTTTAGATTCAAAGGCAAACACATTGTTTCATTTACCACTGAATGCCCAGCACACTGTACTCAGTAGGTACTTACCAAACAGATGGACTTCACTGGCATCTAAGACTTCTTTTGATTTTCCCTTTCCCTACCTTTGCAGCCCTGATTCTGCCCCCTGGAACTCTACGGTTCTCAGAGGTGCTGTTCCCATTCTTGCCTGTGAGCCTTTGCACATGCTCGCCATTCCTCTCCCTGTGGAATTATGTTGTGGCTCTTTGTGTTTTGATGATGCCTTTTCCTTCCTCTATTGCAGCTCTTTGCAGCTCTTACCACTCTTTAATTGCAGTTGTCAGTTCGTGTGTGTCTCTCCCTGCATGCTAAGGCCTCTGGAGGATGTGGAGCTGGGTCTTTCACGTAGCTGTACCCCCAGCACCTAACACAGTGCCTGGGTGCACATGTACTCCACCAGGCACGCATAGAACACCTATTGAATTGAATTAGCTGGCTCTTTTCTGTTCTGTCTTTCTGTGTTTGGGGTATTGGATGCCAACATCCAGCTAAATTATGTTGTGTTCTACATGGATTGAAATGCAATTATAGCTGGCAATGTGGTTTGAGAGCTGAGTGATAGAGTAAATAAGAAGAGTGACTTCGTCACGAGGGCTAGTTCATTTCTTTTGCTTTCATGCCTCCTGTCATTGAGCATGATTCACAAACAGAACGAGTTTCACTTGTCTTCTCTTAAATCCCATCACTTTAACTCTTCCTGCCTTCCTTGCATTGTTGAGTCTTTTCCAAGGCCCCTTTGTTAAAACCAGCAATAAGCCTAGAGCCAGGCTTTGTAGTCTGAGTTGGTTGGCTCCAGCAGGAGGCTGTACTGCCCACTCCATGTGGTCCATGCAGAGAGGGTGGGCAGAGGTGGAGCCAGCACCACGGGGCAGGGGTGACCCTGATCCAGTGTGCAGACCAGCATCCTTTCCCAAGGCCTGGGGAGGCCATGCAGGGCTGCTGGATTTTCGGCTGATCCTGAGATCACTAGTTTTTGCTATTTTCTGAATATCCTGCTAGGGCCCTAGCCAAGGCAAACATGGTAAGGTTTATTAAAGATGTTATCTCCTTATCTTAGATCCATTGTTTTCATAGCCTTATTGAATTGTGTTCAGGAGTTGTGTCTTATGATTGGGCCTGCCTTAAGGTCAATTGATTTATCTTGATAGAAAAAATTCCTTCTTGTTCTTAAGAAGGCCCTTAGGATGTCTTAGAGTCTCCACTTTTGGGTCTCCAGAATCTTTCAGGCTTGTGTAGTTGCTTGCTAGTGAGTTTCCCTATAGCCTACCTAAGTCAACTGTCAAGATCCTTTTTATAGGCCCACTGTCCTGGGTTCAGAGGGCGATTTCATGAAACAAGAAGTGGAGTACAGGACGAGGGAAGCATTTACTTATTAGCAATTATTTATGCCACATGTAGGGGTGGGAGTTGAGTGGTGAATGAGTCAGATGTAGTCCCTACCTGTGTGGAATTTACAGACCTAGACAAAAGAAACGCAATGAGAAAGGGATGGCAAGAAACGGAGCACCTTTGGGTAGCCCTCTTCTTTCCCAGGATTGACCCCCCCCAGGGGAGTTCTGGTTCCCCTTCCACCTGCCGTCAGTCTTGCTGGTGAACCCCTCTCCTGTGCATGGTCGGTCTTTCCCCATTCTCTACTCTTCCCTCTCCACAGAATCAAGCTGCTGCCACCACTTCCTCCCCTTCCTTTTGCCAGCCTCCTCACCTCCTGTCTTTATGTGCCCTCCTCTCCCCAGAATTGTTCCCTCTGGCCTTCTCTTCCTCTTCATTGTCTCTCCTTGCCCCTCAATTCCTGATTGTGCAGTGCAGTGGCTTTTCCCTACACCTTATTCTTCTTACCTCATTACAGCTTTGGACACTTGACCAATTTTTTCCTCCCTTAATATTTTTGTTTTCTGAATACAGAATGAATACATGTTCATTTTAGACTATTTAGAAAATACAGAAAAACACAAAAGAAGAAAATAAAAGTGACCCATAATCCCACCACTCAGAGGAAAACCACTGTTAACATTTTGACATATATCCTGTGTGTATGTGTCTGTGTTTTAGCAACAATGGGATTCTATTGTTTATACCATTTTAGAACCTGCTTATTGCATTATATTTTCTCATTGTATTATTGTAGTATTTTCTTAGATCATCAAATATTCTTTCTGTAGTCCTTCTTTCTTGAAATACTCTTATCCCTTCAATTTGATTTCACCTGTCTTCCACTTTGTTCTTCTCTGATTTCCCCTTCTTGTACTAATCTCTCCCACACCACACACACTGCTAGGTTCTGACCCCAGCCTCCTGCAATCGGTGCTCTCCTCTAACCTGGGTCCCAGCCATGCCAGGATCCGCACTTCTGACCCCACGCAGCTAGCCTGTGCTCTCCTTAGCACCAAGCCCTCGTTTCCACCTGCCTGTTGTACAAGCCCACCTATCATGGCTGGCTGACCCTGTGCTAGTATTTACTCCACATAATGACCCTGGGAAGTTGCTAGTATAATCTCAATTTACAGATAAGAAAACAAAACCTCAGAGAGCTCAAGGGCTCTTCTGGAGGTCACACAGCAGGTATGGCTGAGCTGAGATCAAACCCAGGTCTCCTGCCTCTACATCTAGCTCTTCTCATTCCTCCCTGCTGATTCAACTTATCTGTTAGCCGTCATCTGAGGAGCGGTCTATGTTTTACCCATGTCTGCTTATGCTCAAGTGCATATCATAAGTGCTTAGTAAATTTTTGCTTAAAGAAAAGGAAACACTTGTGGCCTGAAGAGATGAATTGCATCCTGGTGGTGACTACACATGCACATGGCGGTCTCCATTTGAAGATAGATCAGCCTGCATATCTGGGCGTGGGAGGAAAGCTGTGCCTCTGATACATACAACACCAACACTGATGTTTACCATCGATTCAGTGATTGCTGTGTATTAACTACTGGGCAAAGCACTTTATTTGCATTGCCTCTTTTAATTATCGCTATAACTATTTGAGATAGAATCTGTTGTCTCTTACAGAAACAGAAGCTGAGGCTCAGAGAGGTTAAGGTACATAGCCAAGGTCACACAGCTACTACTAAGTGTTGAAGCCAGGATTTGAATCACATCTGTGCAATACTGTTTGTTAAACTGCTGTATTCTCCTGCTTCCCTGGCCCAGGAGAGTAGGTATTGGGCAGCATGGGCCATAGGTTGTTATCCCAAATTCCAGCCAGAAGGGAACTTTAGAACATTGGGCTGTGGTTACTAGGGACAGAGAGATGGTCTTCAGGAACTAGCCTGAAGCAGCAGCGTCCCTTTTCTTCTCTGCAGATGCATCCTCCACAATGAAATGATCTCTCTCTCCCCAGATCCTGTGGTAGAGGATCAAAGAACCCTGCATTGCTTTTAAATTAAAAATATCTTCATGGTGTTTAAAAAATTGTAAGGGCTCATTTCAGATAATCTAAGTCATACAGAATTATATAAACTAAAGAGTGAATATTATCTTTCTTTTCCTCTAGTCCCACACATATTGTTGAAGTATCTATCCTTCTAGACTTTGGAAGTATCCTTCTAGACTTTTTTCTTTTTACAAAATAATTATATTTATTATTAATTAAATAAGAAATACATAAATATTTTCCTTTTTTAAAAAAATCAAATAATACAGCCAAAGCTCAAATACTTTTCACCCATACCCCCAGTTTTCATTAGCCACTGTCATTACTTTCAGAAATATATCATTGTAATTTGTTTTTAATATAAATTAGATCATGCAGTAAGCTCTTGGTTTATTTTTACTAAATAACACATGTGTTGCATAGGTCTTTCTAGACTAGTGTGTATAGATCTTCGCATTCTTGTTAACTGGTGTGTGATGTTCCTTGGTAGGGTGCGTGAGCTATACCAGCATTCTCCCGTATCTCAATTTCTAGTTTTGTTCCAGTTTTTCACTAAACAAAGCCTCAGTACACGCCTCCTTGTTAAGACAGATTTAGCAAATAAAAACATAGGGTACCCTGTCAAGTCTGAAAATTTTGAAAAAAAATTGTTGTTTATCTGAAATTTAAATTTAACTGGGTGTCCTGTACAGTCTCTGGCAACTCTACTCCTCGTGCACATCTCCAAGTATTTGAAAGCCCCACTCTTTCCTTTTCTTAAGTCTGTATCTGATTTTTTAAATTAAAAAAATTGTATTACAAAACATTTCAAAAATATAGAAAAGTATAGAGAATAATGTAACATACCTACATAACCATCATGTAGCTTTTCCAAGTCTTAACGTTTCACCATGTTTATGTCAGATTTTCTTTTTTTAATAAAAGGAAGAAAACATTATTGATGCCCACGCACCCTCCAGACCTGTGCTTCCTTCCTTATCAGGAAGGAAGTATACACTGTTTTGAGTTTGGTGTTTATCATTCCTGCATATTTTTCCATGTTTTCAAACTTTATATAGATGGTACCATATGGCATTACACTGCACGCATTTTTCAACTTGCTTTTTTTGCTCATCATTGTTCTTGAGATTTATCCTTGCTGATACATGTACCTCTAGTTCACGTATTTTCAAGGCTGTATAGAATTCTGTGCGTGAATATACTATAACTTATTTATTAATCCTTCTGTTGATGAAAATTTTGGTTGTTTCCAATAATTTACTGTTGTAAACAGTGTTGCAAATAATATCCTGGTGTCTCTAGGGAACAATTTAGGAGTGGAATTGCTGGGTTGTTTCCACCTTACGGGATATAGTAATGTGTTCTCAAAGTGGCATGCTGGTATGTTGGACGTTTACAGTTTTGTCAGTGTTTGCCATGAATGCTATGTCATTGTCACTTTTAATTTGCATTTCCTGGAGAGGTGGAGTGCTCTCTCATATGGCTTCTGTATATTGTGTATCATTTTTCTGGTGGGTTATTTCTTTTTCTTATTGATTTGAAGGAGTTCTCTATTTACATATTTCACAGGTTAGTCCATCATCAGTTATGCATTGCTCACAATTTGAGGCTTGTCTTTTCACCTTGTTTTTGTGTGCTTTGTTGTTATCGAAGTTTTTAATTTTAAGGAAGTCAAGTTTATCAGTACTCTTTTATGGACTTTTTGGTACACATCTGTCTATTTCTTTAATAATTCCCTCTATTAAAATATAAAGATATTGTACATTTTCTTCTAAAAGTTTTAAAGTTTTGCTTTTCACATTAAATCTTTAATCCACACAGAATTTGTTTTTGACGTGAGGTAAGGCTCTAATTTTTTGTTCCACAGTGACTCTCAGGTGTCTGAATGCTATTGATTGATTGGTCTGTTCTTCAGCTACTGGAGTGTCACCAACAGCTCTGCGATAGACCAATGTCCTGTCGCTGAGAGGAACCAGCCTTCACCTGGGTGCTGACCAGCCATGAGGCAACCTCTAGACCACTGATGCTGCTGTCCATGGGTCTGCAGAGGTCCAGGGCCATGTCCTGACCAGGCCATCTGTATGTGGCAGAAGCAGGGGCACTTTTGGCACAGATCCTCTGTCCTGATAACCAGGAACAGGAAGGAGATTCCGTGTCTGTTACAGCCAGTGCCTGCCCTGTCTGTGTGTGTGTTCCACTTCCCCTCACATGGGCCTCTTGGCCTGTGTGTGACTGCCTTTCACGATCAGGAAGTGCACAGCCAGAGCTCCTGACCTGTGCCGTGTCTCCAGGTGCCCTTGCTTGGAGTAGGGCTCTGCTTTCTTCCTCCCTGCCCAGCCTCAGGATCCATCCTCTCTGTGCCTGCCTCGGCAAAGACCCCTGTGCAGCATGTAGAATGAAGAAAGGGCTGTCTGTGTAGCCCCTGATGTGCCAGGCTGCAGTCTTTGTGTGTTTTTTATACTCTGTATTCTTTTAATGGTTCATTCAGCCACTTGGCAAGTATCTGATTATGTCCTGTAAGCAGGGTGCATCGGGACAGGTATTCAGAAAAACACCCACTGAATAATACAGGATCCTTACTTTAAGGACCAGAGGTAATGAATAAATAGCTAATATTTTTGAGTGTTTAACATGTGCCAGCCCTTATGATAGGTGCTTTTAAAAAAACAAAAAAACAAAAAACCCCAGCTTTATTGAGATATAATTCACATACCATAAAATTCATCCTCTTAAAGTATACAGTTACAGTTCAGTGGTTTTTAGTATATTCACAGAATTGCACAACCATCACCACTATCTAATTTCACAACATTGTCATCCCCAAAAGAATCCCTTACCCGTTAGCAGGCCTCTCTGATTCCCCTCCCCAGCCCCTGGCAACCACCATTCTTTCTGTCTCTGTGGATTTTCCTTTTCTGGGCATTTCAGGTAAATAAAATCATACAATATGTGACCTTTTGTGACTATCTTCTTTTACTTAGCAAAATGTTTTCAAGGCCCATCCATGATGCAGTACTTTATTCCTTTTTATAGCTGAATAATATTCTGTTGTATAGATGTATCCCATTTTGTTTATCAGTTGATGGACATTTGGGTTATTTCACTTTTTGGTGATCATGAAAAATGCTGTTATGAACATTTGTGGACAAGCTTTTGCGTGGACGTATGTTTTCATTTCTCTTGGTATTTCACATGGTAACTCTGTGTTTAACATTTTGCGGAACTGCCAGACTTTTTCCCAAGTGACAGCACCACGTTACAACCCACCAGCAGTGTACGGGCTTCCAGTTTCCCTGCATCCTTGCTGATACTCGGTATCACCTGTTTTCTTAACTATAGCCATTGCGGTGGGTCTGAAGTGGTATCCATTGTGGTTGAGTGCTTTTTGTGCCTTCTCTCATC
The DNA here is from genome assembly GCF_027409185.1 of Cynocephalus volans. Lineage (NCBI taxonomy): Eukaryota > Metazoa > Chordata > Mammalia > Dermoptera > Cynocephalidae > Cynocephalus > Cynocephalus volans. The sequence continues at coordinate 11,067,190 of NC_084476.1, read as the reverse complement.
TAATGCTCACAAATAATCCTATGAGGTAGATATTATCACCATTTCCATTTTTAGATGAGGCTCAGAGAATAAAAATGTGACTTTGGGAAACCCCCCAGTATGTAAGCGGCAGAGCCAGGACTTGAACTCAAATCTACCTAGCTCCAAAAATCCAAGTTCTTTCCAGCTGGTATCATCAGGGAGGCTCTGCAGCAGTGGGTTCTTCCAGCCAGGCCCTAAATAATGAGAGTGTCTCGATGCCACGAGATGCGAGAGGAAACAACACAATGAAGGCAGGGAGGCAGGAAATTGTGTGGCACGGTTGGGAAAGATGTGTCTGAAGAAGGACAGCTATAGGGGAGCAGGGTGGTGTGTCGTCAGGAGGCGCAGGGAGGCGTGAGGCCGTGGTGGGGGGAGGGTGGCCTGCGGTGTCCCAGTGCTCCAGGAGTAGAGAGAACAACCTGACACTGGGGGAGACGCATTGGTCATAAGGACAGAGACATGCATTCCATTTCTTTTGCTAAAAATTATTTGACATTTCAGCTGAAGGTCCACAGCAGACTTGAGCTTTCTGTTCATGGTCCAGAATATTACAATGATACAAATCACGTTGGAACCAAAAACAGCCAAGAGTTCCTGGACTCGTCACCAGATAAGTCAAATAGCTCTTCCTTTCCCTTTACAGTTTGTAGAAAGCCTTTTGGGACACCTCCTGTAAGGGATGCAGAAGGATGGTTAGCTAGGCTCCTTTGGTTTAAGTGGCTCTGTGGTTGGCCGCTGTCTGACCCAGACCAACTGTATGTGTTTCCACACTCAATGATCTAACGTATCAGGAGCCCTTTGAACTTCATTCTTGTTCGTAGTGTCAGCCAGACATTTCCTCTGGAATGTCTGTAGAATTTCCTGGCCCCTTTGATTGCTTTCTGTCTGCCAAATACACCTTTGAATTGTGGGTGGGCTCTTTTAAAACACCCGGCTGTAAGCAGGTTGATGAAACTGGTGGTTAGCAGTGTCTTTTGAGAGCGTCTCTTTGGGCAAGGAGCACTCAGTTCTGATGTTGAAAAGTCTCAGATGGTTGTAGTGATTTACTGCACAGCTCCTCTTCAGGTGGCTTAGCTGGATAGCTGATTTACAAAGTGTTTCTCAAGTTTAAATCCAGCAGATTTTTCTTTCTCACCCCATCAAATGAAATCTTTATAATCATTGTTTTTCTTATAAAAGCTATATATGCTCTTTACCAAAAAATCAGAAACCCACAGGCAAGCAGAAAGAACATTTGTAAAAAATACCTATAATCTCAGCTGTGCAGAGCCAAACATTTTCCACCATGAACAAGAGTGATCTGTGCAGAACCAGTGTTTAACGCTTTGCTTTATAGTTGTCTAGATTCTTTTCTATAGAGATAATTAAAATGCACACACACACACACACACACACACACACACACACACACACACACACACGGGATTGTATTATGTAAACCACTTTGTAACTTACTCTTTACATTAAACTTTCTGTGTTAGTGGATATATAAGAGGACTTCAAAAAGTTTCTGGAAAAATAGAATTTAAAAAAAACATGAATCTTTCCATGAAATTTTTGAAGTCCCCTCATATGTCCACAAAGTTGGTTAAAATGACTGCTGAGTCTTCCATTGTGAAGATGTTCTCTGGTCATTAGGAATTTATCATTTCCCACTTTTGCCTTTATAAATTGAGCCCCAATGAACATGCAGATAATGTACCTTCATTCTTCCCAGGCTCTGGTTACAGAGCCATCTTTTCTGTCCCTTTAACCCGTCAACCTTGTTTCCCCCTTAGGGCCTTCACAGGAGCTGTTCCTTCCTGCACAAAGCTCACAAGGCGGCTTCTTCTCATCAGCACGTCAGCCCTGAGCTGTCACCCCAGAGAGCACCTCCCTGGTCCCCCGTGAAGGAGCCTCTCCCTCCAGCCCTCTACCTGTCACCCTATTTTATTTTATATAAGGCACTTATTGCTCTCTAAAATTATCTTACATTTGCTTGCTTGTTTCTGTGTATATTGTGTGTCTTTCCCCATCTAGAGAGCAGCCCCTGTGGGGTCACTGGCCAGGCCTGTGTTGTTCAACTCTGTCTTCAGCACCCAGAGCAGCCTGTGGCACCCAGAAACTCAGCACGCTTTGAACAAGTGAACAAATGAACGACTGCATGCTTGTGCACAAAGCTATTTCCTTAGAATCTCTGCCCAGAAGTAGAATGCCTTGGTCACAGGGCATGTGTGTCCTTAAGGCGTTTGATGTACAGCACCAACCAGTCTAATCTAGGACGGTTCCACCTCACTCTCACCCTGCAGTGCCTGCTGTGCCCGTGTCTCTGCAGTCTCCTCAGCACTGGGTGTTACCATCTCCCTGCGCCACTTCTGCAGTATCTTTATCAGTTTGATAAAGAAGAAGTCACATCTTGTTGTCCTCATTTGAATTTAATAATTACCAAAGTTGAACGTTTTTCATGTTCATTGGTCGTTTGAATTGCTGGTTGATGGCCTTAGCCCGTATTTTGACTAGAATGTTTGTCTTTTTCCCTGTTGCCTTGTAAGAGCTATTTATATATATTCTCTCATACACTTTTTGATAAGCAATTTTTCCCCACTTATCGTGGACATAATTCCCTATATATGTACATCACCCTTTCTAAGAACCAAATAAGCCGTTGTGGAGCCATACCATAATTTACGTGGTTTGTCTTTTTGTTCCTGTTTCCTCATCTATAAAAATCAGACAGTAACCATACCTACTTATATGGTCATTGTGTTAAATGAGTTTCTTACACTCATGATTTAAGGATAGTAAAATATTTAGAGTAGGTCCTGACACATACGTGTCGAATATGTACAGTAAACGTTAGCTATTGCTATTACTGTTAGTCACGTGTAAGGTGAAATCACAAGTGAGCAGAAACTCTTGAGTGGAAAGAGCTTACAAGCAGAGAGCAGAGGATGGAAGCTGATTAACACAGTGGAGGGTGGAGTAGAGTGGACCGCAGAGCAGAGTTGTCTGTGATGGTGGCGGGACAGCGAGGAAAGGTCCATGTGTCCCTCCCATGAAGTCCGCAGAGGTGAGTTGGCCTCCAAGTGAACCAGAAGTGCTCTCTCTTTCTGAGGTCTGGTTGCTTGGATTTTTCTTCGTTTCTGTGTGCCTGCATCGTTAGAGTGCCATTTTCTCCGCCACCCCCCTTACTCAGGTCATCCTTGTTTCTTGTAAGCAAAAGAATGCAGTTGAAACACTGAGCCTTGCCTGAATGTGTGGGGACTTTTAAATTCATTAGGGCTGTTAGCTTAAACTTAGATCTCACAAAATAAGTGAGGCATTTTGGCATAAAAGTTAGTTTCACCGCTTTCTTTAATGCTTCCATCATCAAAGCAAAACTCTCAAAACCTACATGCTTCCAAAGGTGCCTGGAGTGTTCTCTTTTCTGCACCATTCAGTACTGACCTGGTGCCATCCGCTTGCAGCTTCCTTTCACTGCGGTGATGTCTGGTGGGTCTTCAGGGTGGCTCCGAGGGCTTCTTCCTTTCTTTATTCCTCCCGGAATATTCCACATAGGCCTGCGTGTGGCTTATCCACTGCCCCAAAGGCAGGGCCCACAGGTCTCTTGATTTTGGCTTAGGAGGATGACTGTCCTTTCTCGCGCTGCGTAGGCTGACTTGTGCTGCTGAGTGTGAAGAGGGACAGGCAGTGGGTACATGGATCAGAGCTGGGACCTAGCCTCTTCTCTTACCATGAGTGACCCTGAGCGAGTTGGCTGAAGTTCTGTGAGCCCCTTTTTCTCAGCTGTAAACTGGGGAGAAAATAGTAACACTGTTGGGTTGCCGGGAGGATCTGATGAGAAAGTGCACATCGCGTCCTTAGACCAGTACCTCATGAGGGTGAGCGCTCGGCAGGATTGGAATCCAGTCCCACTGCTACCTTTCCCACCTGTCCTGTAACCCAGTGGGATTTCTTTGTCTGATCTCTGGGGTACCTTTACAGCAGGCATGCCTTACAGGCCAGCTGCAGGTTGCCAGCCCCACTGCCCAGTGGGCTCTTCAGGGCTTTCTGAACACACGTTTTTTTCTGTGACCACCCCACAGTGGTCCAGAAGGTGACCTCTGAACTCAAGCCAGAGAAGGAGTCAGAGGCCTGGGCTGTGTGGGACGGAGGCCCAGCCTGGGACCTGAAAGGTTTGTGCAAGTCCTGTCGTGGATTCTGCAGCATGGTGGCCACCATCCCAGGGACTCCCCTGGGTGCTCTTCCTCTGGGCATCTGCAAGTTAACTCTTGGTGGACTCTAGTAGTGGGGAAGACCAGAATCAGCAGCACACGTGGCTTTGGACATTGTCACCTGCTTGGGAACATACTAAGGAGCTAACTGGGACTGAGATTGTGTGGTACTGCTGGGAATGTCCCTAATGGTGGCGATAGTGGGGGTTGTCTAAAAGGAATCATGAGTTCTCATACTGTCTTCCATGACACATTGCCCAGCCCTCTGACTTTCTAAAATTAAAATTTGGTGTTATTTTAGCAAAGAGACGAGTGCATGCACAGTAAAAAATCAAAGAGTGTTAAAAGGCTTAGAAGAAAATATAGCAGCCCCTGCCCCATCTCCTGTCTTCCCCTTTTCACCTCCCAGAGGCATTTCTTCAACTCTTTTAGATTTTCTTCCCCCTCTGGTACTTTATCTTCATATTTCTAAATAATTTGATTATACAGCTTATTTCTTGATTTACCTGTCCTAGACCTTTTGTTCTCTTATAGTCTCTACCCGCATAAGGCAGCATCACAGTTTTTGGTAAATTAATGTTCAGTGTTTACATATTATGGTAATACAAACATTGGTTATCACTGAGTCAAGTACTGCACTAAGACTGTATTTTCTTTCTTACACAACTCTTTATTTTTCTTGAAATTAACCAAATACGTTTCTTTGATTTGCTTAGTTGTTAGGTGCCTATGGGTTTTTATATTACATTTTTAAAAATTTCTTTTTAATTTTTGAATTGATCATTTTTTTCACATAGCTTTGTGCCCATTGTTTTCATTTTTCTAGATGCTCCAGCTCATCTGTCACATGCCCATCCCTATTTCTTCCAAGTGCTCTCCATTCCCTCCCCCAGAGATCACAACCTCCTCCCCTCTGCCTCCTGCCTGGCCTGGGCGTGCCACTGTCGACTCACTGCTGTCCTGTGTGGGCACTGTTTCCTGAGCCTATGGTTTCCTCTTTATTGATTTAACCCCCAATTTTGCTGATGCTTCCTCCAGTAGCTTCCTAAGAAAGGGCCACTGGGAGATCAACTTTGCAAGTCCTTGCACATCTGCAAAGGTCTTTACTCTACCCTCACACTTAATCAATGGTTGGCTTAGGTGTAGAATCCGAGAACTCTTCAGAATTTTGGAGACATTGTTCTCTTGTCTTTTCGTTTCCAGTGTTGTGATTGAGAAGTCTGATGCTTTCTGATTCCCATTCCTGTATATGTGACCTGTTACTTCTCTCTGCAAGTTTTTAAGGTGGTTTCTTTATCCCAAATTTGGTTGAGGTGGATCTTTTTCACTCACTGTGCTAGGATGCTCAGGACCTCTTCAGTACAGAGGCCCGCCCTCCCCTGCATTGTTTATTTTAAAATCTCTTTCTGGAACTTTTGTTAGTTGGATCTTGCATTGATCCTTCAGTTTTTCTTTTCTATAGTTTATCTCTTCATCTTTGTATTTTACCTTCTGGAAGAGTTCCTGAACATTCTCTTCCAGTATTTTTTTTTTTTTTTTAATTTTTAAAATTTTAGCTATAACTTTTTAATTTCTAAGCTTTTTTATTGTTCTCAAAGTATTCCTTTTTTAAAAAAGTTTTCACATTATTTTGTTCTTGTTTGGTGGATGCAATATATTCTCTTATCCCTCTGAGGATTTTAATTATAGGCTTGGTTGTGTCTTCCTTAGATTTCACTGTTTCCTCCTACTATCTGTGCTACCTTAAAGTTTCTTTTTTCTATTCCTCTTTCATGTTTGAGACTCTCTCTACTGCCTGGTGATCCTTTGTTGGCGGTTGATACTTAGGAGCGAGGCACTGGCTCATGGGTTGGAGCTCTGTGGGGGTGGCCTCTGTGTCTGGTGGGCTGCATACGAGGGTGATGGCAGCAGGAAACTGGCACTTGTAACGGGAGACCCCCAGTCTGTGTGTGCTGGGCTGCTTCTGTCCCTCTTCAGCCTCTCCAGAGACAAATCCTTCAATATGCAGGGATATTAGGGGAGAGGTCTTTGGCTGCCCAGGTGCCAGAGGCAGGAAGGAGCATGAGCCAGGGTGGTGGCAGGGAAGGATGTCCCACCACTCAGTATACATAGGTGACCCCCTGTTTTCACTCTGGGGTCATACCCCCTCCTCCACCTCCTTTCCCACCAGGTTGGTGTTCTGGAGTCCTGGTTTCCTTTTTGCAGAAAATACATCTGAAAGGGGAGTGGGAATCTGAGATTCTAACCACTTTGTTTATGGACCTTGTTCCAGTCTGCCTGTTTCAGCCCTAAAGCTACATCCACCTCCCAAGGGGCGGACAGCAAGGGCAGGATAAACATTACCAAGTGTGTCATTTGTGTTTGAAAGGCCAGATTTAGTCCCTGAGATGGGGAAGGAATCCCAGAGGACCAGAGGTCGGAGCTGAGCCCTGTGGGACAATTGAGGAATTCTTGAATCATCCTGATGTAGTGTGACATCACCTTAAAGACTTGGTTCGATGTCAGACCAGACATCCTCATTTTTAGTGTAGAAATGCTCGCGCCATCTTTGCGTGTGCCCACCAGTGAGTTCTCACGCTCAGACGGGCACTTTGCATGTGCAGCATCTCCTCTAACCGTGTCAGTGACCCCCAGGGTAAGGGCAGCATGTCCACTTTACTGATGAGGAGGGGACTTGCTGAAGCCATTGGGTTTCAAGTCCAGGTCTTCTCTGAGTTTCATGCTGCCTGTGCTGCATATAGAGCATTTGGTCCCCCACCCACAGGCCACCTCCCTGCAGCCTTCCTGATCCCAGAACCTGGGCTGGCTGCTCAGTTTGTGAGCTCCTTTGGCCGGGCGGGAGGGTGTGGCGTTTTCAGATTAGTCTCTGCCTTGAATTCGTTGTGGGAGCTTCTCTTCTCTTCGTACTGTGGCTGCAGCCACCTGCTTCACAGATCATTAATCTTATAGATCGTTAGCTCGTCCGACTTGGGATGGGAGGAATTTTTGTTATTAAGCACCTTTATGTGACTGGATTGGGAAGAAGCTGTTGGGTATGTCTTATTGCTGCTGTAGGAAAGGTAAGGCTGGAGATGCTCCTGGGGAGCGGGACCCAGCCTCGCATTCCTCCCACCAGGTCCTGGTGTGCATGTGGCTCAGGCTTCCAGAGGCTCTGTTGCGGGAGTGGGGCTTCCTCTCTTCTCCCTCCTCACCTCGTCTGGGCTCCCTCTTGGTGCTATCACACACACTTTCACTTAATGGAAAATGAGTTGTGGCCTCAAGGCAAAGCTGGGCCTTTGGTGGTCTGTTTTTCATGCTTTTCAGACAAGGGATGGAACTCTCTAACTGCTGGGAGGGGTTTGGGGGTAGTCTCAGAGAAAGGGGCCAGTCCACACTGCAGGCTTTTTCCCTTTACATTCTCATATCAAGGTGCCTTCTCATCTAGAAAAAAGAAGATTCCAGCAGTGTAGTGGGAGGAGGGAATCATCTTTTTCAAACTCTGCAAATGATAGCCTTGAGTTAGAACGCACCCCACCCCTCAGTGGGATTTCCGCATATTCATCCGAGCCCTCTGGACTCCCATCCTGGTCCAGTGGAAGGTGAAAGATGCAGCTCTCTGTCTTCCAAGGCAGCCTGTGGTTCTCCAGCCTTAGAATGTTCTGTAGACTATTTTTAAAAGTTTATCAGAAATTATGTATTTATTCTAGAGGGACCATATAGGTTGCCTATTTCCTTGCTCTTACAGCATCCTTTTTTTTTTTTTTTTTTTTACATATTAATGATTCTGAAATTGAGATGCATCTTAAAATAGGTATGTATGTTTTGGTATGTATTATTTCTTTTTGTGTGTGAAGCGTGTTCCTTAAATCCATAGATGATTCCCCAAATTACTGTTTCCTAGAACTGAGGAAATACAGTAAAAAGTACAGGATGGGGGACAAAAATCTTTCAAAACATGGAATTCATGAGAGAAAACAAGAAAAAGGGGCCCTTGGTGGTAGAAAAGCTGAAACCATTGCCTTAAGTCTCATGTTTTCCTACAAACTGTGTGTGTGACCATTATGAGAAAAAATGCTGACGAGGCCTGATCTCCATTCCATCATGTTTCTTTCCATGGGGGTGATATTCTTGGAACAAACAGTTCCTAAAATTATTCCCATGCCATTCCTCCTTCAGCTTTCAGGTCAAATATATTTGCATGTTTAGCATAAGAACCTTTCTTTTCCTGTTGTTGTATTTGCTAATTTACAATTGTTTGGTTTGAAAAACAAGCATTTTCCTCTTGCTGGCTGGCATGTTGGCTTTTCTGAGGCAGCCTCGGAGAGCGTGGCTGTGGTGGGCACTAGGAATGTCCTGGGGAGCCTGCACATGCTGGGCCAGGGTGCCCCAGCCCCTGCACCGCTGCCCAGCCACGGGACAGTCAGAGGCTATGATGTGCCACGTGGTCTGTGGCGCTCTGTACAGAGTCTCTTGGTATGTGCGCTGGATGGGGCTGAGTCCAGGAGGTTTTTGTGTAAAGAATGGAGGTGCCTTCAGCAATTTGTCAGAATAGTTGGGTGCTTGTCAGATCAAGGACTGGATCCCAAAGTCTAAGCCTCGAAAGGACAGCCAAGAAGTCAGAAAGTGAACTGCTGAAGACCCCCTTCAGAGTTTATCCTGAAACATGGTGCTGCTCCCTACATCTTCCTGGACGCTCCCCTTTGTGTCCTGGTGTGGAAGGTGTGGAAGGCTGATTAATACCGTTACAGGGATGCGATGCTGATGATATTGTCATATTGGGCTGCTGAGTGAGAAAACAGATCATGCCCAGATCATCTATTAATAAGCAGTCTGGAAAGAAATGGGAAGAAAATACCATCCTCTTCTAGCCTTTCTTCTCCTCCTCTCCAATCTCCTTGTAAACTTTTTGCACAGTGCATGGACCTTCATGCTAATACCCAGCCCAGTACACAGGTCCTTTGAGAGTCAAAGCAAGGGTGGCTTCATCCTTGATCATTTCCTAGGGGAGAATTTCTACAGCTGTATATGAACAAAAGACTTCTTAGTGAGACTAGAAATAAGGAACTGAGTCTTTTTAAAATTTTTCTATCATGACCCAGTTTTTGACCTTGACTACCACTTTCAGGGTTTGTACCAAGAAACTGCAGGATGGAGCAAATTTTCCTGACCCCCCTTCCCCAAGTCCCCAGTAGAATTCCATTGACTGAAGCACCCTGACTAACCCAAGGGTCCTAGAGCAGGAAGCTGTGTCAGTCCCACCACAGGCAGTGCCCCTCCTAGGTGACATTTCACACCCCACTGGACTTTTTTCTTCACCCCGCACCATCCCCCGAGTAAGTGGTAATGAGCAGCTTAATGTGCTGACTTCTCTAGTCCCTTCTTTGTCCATTACAACAAAAGTTGCTCTTTTCTCATTAGAAGCATTTTTGTCAGGGTGTCTTTAATCAATGGCTTCCCCAGGGACAATATTTTTAGAAGTTGTATTTTTCACACTCCCGTTTTCCCCTTTTGGAAATTCTCTTCCCTATGCCTAGTGAAATGAACTAATGAGATGCCATGAGAGTTCGGGCCAGTGTTAATTGGAACAGGTACGGAAGAAGCAGCTCACACACCTCCCAGTCCATCTCACCTTACCTGCGGTCCTTTTTCTGTCTCTCTGGTGTAGGTTGCACAGACGGCAGATGGTGTGGACGCTGACCTCTGGAAAGACGGCTTATTTAAATCCAAGGTTACCAGATACCTGTGTTTCACAAGATCATTTTCCAAAGAAAATGTAAGTCTAGTAGTTGTTTCCATTTGCTGAGTGAGCATAAGTAATTTACATTCCTGTTTGGAATTTCCTCGTTTTTTTGGTTGTGGTTTATTTTCATAGCCATGTTAATTTATCTGTGGTTTTAGTGAACTGGGTAGAATCAGCAGCTAGTGCTGTTTCATTTATTAACAGTATTATTAACCATGTACCCAAGTGTACAGTGAATTCCATTAAAATGTGTTCTCAAAAGGAAACCAGGAAATTTCTATCAAAGCTCTTATTTGCCTACCCTTCCTCCAAGTGACAAATCACAGAGTAGTATGATGTGAGAGTTTTCCGGTAGAGCTGGATTTACTGCTGGCCAGCAAATGGCAGCATAGCTCAGAGGAGGACCTGCACGGTCCCCTGGCCCACAGATGGGCCTTATTTCCAGAGTGCCTTTTTCTTTTTCTCTGAGTCTCTATGGGACATATGATATTTCATCATTTTTGTAGGTAGGTGTTCACATGTACAGATTTCTCTTAGTGTGCTGATTTTTAGTTCTTGGGTCCATAAATTAGGAAACTTTAAAGGTATCTACTAAGACTTTTCCAATAGGATGTCTGAATGGATGGCTTAGAACTAAGGGAACTTGCTTTAGTGAGTCTGTACTCTGTGTGAGATCTGTCCTCGGCACTCCACAAATACACCTTGTTCCATCCTCAGACAAGCTCTCCAAGTCTTGTCTCCTTCCCATAAAGGAAGAAACTGAAATCCGAGAGTTCACAAGCCTGTCCAAGTTCACAAGCCTGTCTTCCCTGCTCCCAATAGGGAGCAGATTTCCATTTTCAGGGGTGACATTTTATTTTTGGCCTAAATGTTATTGTCTCTTTCTGATGCAAATATTTGTTTTTGGAAATATTTTTATTAATTTATTTTTATCAATTTTATTATAACAGTCATATGTGTTCATGGTTAAAAAACAAAACAACTTCAAACAGCTTCATTCAGAAGTGTGAAAGGGGAGAAGTAACAGTCTCTCTCTCCTCCCCTGCCTGGGGGGAGGCACAGGGGCCTATCACTGGGTCCTTGTGTATTCCTTCAGCATCCCCTGAACGTAGACCATCACACTGTTCTCTGGCTTGCAGTCTCTTCCACCAGCCCGTTCCTATTGTTTGTTGATAATTCTTTGTTAGGAGAATTATTCCTACTGTATTCAGGACTGGGGGAGAAGTCACTCCTTTAATTTTTCCCCCTAATTACAAGAGTAATGTATGCTCATTATAAAGTACAGAGTTTATGATGGAGTAGGGGAAATTCCTGGCATTAAACACTGGAAATCTTTTTAATACAGGCTTTTGAGTGCATTTTAAATACCAGAAAGGTGGCAGCTGAGCTAAAGAGTAGACGCCTGCACTGTGAGCTTGTAATGAGTCTGCGCAGGTCCCTCAGGCTCACCAGGAGCAAGTCCGAAGGCAGCGTTGCCTTTCCAGACGTGGGGCTCATGAGGTTAGAGTAGCCCCCGTCACCCCATCCTCCCCACCCACACCCACACCTGCACTCCCCCAGCCCCTTTGTCCCTGGAGCTTACCTAAACTCTTTTTTGAGATTTTTTTCTATTTTTAGCGTTTGTCACCTCTGTTCTGTCCATTGACTACAACTTTCTGCAGAAGGTAACATATTTACCAAGGCTCAGGGCTGTAAGGAGGAACTCTGAGGATTTGAACTAACTCCTGCTCACACCCTCTCTCCACCCAGCGGTTTCCTGGTGTTCATTCCTGATCTCTGTTCAGGCTTCACATTTCCTGACCAAAGAAGCTTTAGTTCAAAACTATGGCCTTGGAGGACAGCCATGATCTCTGTGACCATTTCTGGTTTTTGTTTGTGCATTGCATTTTCCCCCGAAGGCTGTGGTGTATTGGTGCTCTAGGCCAGAAAAGGCCCTGCATCCCTTGGGTGGGGATAATGACAATCTAAACATGACAAAGAGAAGTCACTGGGGCTTGTTAGGTTTGAGTGTCATGGGTAAGCGTATTAGAGAAAATGCATTGGTTTTGGCAACATTCGTGGAAAATCAAACATGTTTATTGGGTGTGATGAAGGGATGTAAGAGGACAGGGCAGCAGGGGAAACCTGTGCTTTAATCTCGAAGCAGTGGGGGAAATAGGTGTGCTTTGTTTTCAGAAGAAGAATGAATGGATCATGGGATCCAAAAGATCAAATCAAGGGATCAAATTTCGTTTAGGAACAAACCAAGGGGCCCACCGGCCGGGCCAGGAGTAGAGTAGGAATCAGGCGTATTTTATTGTTACAGCCAGTCTGTCCTGGCACTGCAGTCTGAGTGAAGACTTTGCAGAGCATAATTTTTTACAACTGCACAGGAGGGATATAGGATCTCAAGACTGGACAGATTCTTAATTAGGTGACTTGTGACTCCCCACAGGTAGGAGTTTGGGGAGACTCCTTTGGAACCAAAATTCCTTTTCTCCAATAATGCTATTAATACAGAAACCTGGCTTTGGAGTGACATTGCTTCCTGGGGAAGGATCGAGATTAATTGCACTTTTCATGCCCTGTACTTTCTGCATTACCTGTAATAATAATGTACATAGATTAGGTAGGGAGGATATTAAACAGAAGGATTTATGAACATTTGAATATTAAGTTGGTTATCTGTGGCTACCTTAAATGCAAGGTTGTCAAAAATAATTACAGTATACTAGCAAATACTGGCTACCAGAGACAATATAAATACCCTGAGTCAGTGCATATTGGGCTTTTGGCATGAATCATTTGCTCAACAAGGATTGGGAATACGTTCTTCATATTTATGAGGAGGAAATGAAAGAGAGCACAGATGGGGGAGGGGAGAGGAACAAGCAGAATTAATGGTGTCGCAGACCTACTGTATTAAACCCAGCACAGCGCAGCCCGTGTGAGGAGGGACCACACTCAGGCTGCAGGAAGCTTTGATAGTGCAGCCTCCCGCTTTGTATGCATGGGAGGGTTTTTTGATGCTTTTTTTAATGGCTGTACTGCTGATGTTCTGGTTTTATGATCAGGGACGTTTGTAGAGAGTGTGGAGGGTGAGGTCGCTAAGTGGTTTGCAGTTGACTTCTGTAAAACCCTGCTTGTCAAGTAGAAGACATTTGAGAAGGATATTGATGAATGCCCATCCATCTACAGGGCAGAAAACATGCCCAGTTGTTAATTTCTCAATGCAGAAAGCAGTGATGACATGGAAAAGCAACTGCCATGAAAAAAAATTATGATAGATTTGATCAGGCGATTCTGAAAGCAGCTGATGTTTGCGAGTTAGTTAACGGTTCAAACCCTTCCTATGCGGTCAGAGATTTATTCTATTTTAGGGAGGGTTCCACTTCCCACTTGCTGCGGCGCACTGTACATTGTCTTCCTGAGACCCAGCTACCTGAAAAGTACTAATATTAAATTGTTGGCAAGTACAGTAGTTCTGAGAGAAAGAAACGGTTTCATGATGGCAGTGCCACAGAAACACTGGACGCAGGTTACACTTGCCACTTCGACCTTCATAGTTAAATCCCAAGAATTTATTTCATCTGTGTACTTTTTATTCATAATGTATTTCTTAAATATCCTTTCACTATTTCCATTAATATAGTTAAAATTTGCCATCCAATTGGATTTCTGACTCTGAGTGGTCCACCCAGTTGAAAAATGTACCAAAAAAACATTAATTTATTTAGCAAATAATTACTGAGTACCTCCTCTGTGGCAAGAACTATGCTAGGCTTGGATTTACAGTAGGAACAGAAATAGTTTTGTCTCCATGAATCTTAAATTCTAGTGGGGAGACAGATAATAACAACCTCACAAATATATGATTGTAAGTTATATGAAGGAAAAAAGAGAGTGCCAAGAGAGAATATAGCACTGGCACTGTGCAGGTGGAGGTGAGGGTCTTGGCTCCCCATGCACAGAGGTGAAGGTAGATGCTCTTCTTCTCTAAGCAAGACAGGAACAATGGCCTACATTGCTGCTGAGGGTAGAGTGATGGGCTAACCAGCTAGATGTTTGTCCAGGGATGCAGAACAAGCAAACTGAAAGCATTCTCATGCTAGGCTTTGGGGGATGAGGTGCTTCTGGAAAATGGGTGTGCAAAGTCTGTTGCTAGTATCCTAACAGGAGAGCTTTGGGATCGGAACCCATAATTCTTTCCTTAACTGGCTCTGACTAGAGAGAGGGGGAACTAAGCTGCAGATTACTCCAAAGACTTTAATGAAATCTCCAAGGTGGCCCCACATATTTAAGTTGTAGGGGTAGACATCTTTAGAGCTCATTTCCAACTTGAAATGTGGGCTGCAAGTGCTGGCGTGTTTGCAAAGAATTCTCCTTCACAATTACAGAATGGTGTACTGGCTTTTGAAAGATAAAGATATTCTCACACCAGTTCCAGAAACTGCACATTGTGGACCCCAGATACTACCACTAAGTAGAAACTTTAAGAGGCCCTTGTGCATGTCATTTTAGAAGATGTGTAATATTAAGGCTGTAGGGCTTTCACTCTGTATTAGTTTATGATTCTTGGGATTTTGCAAAATGTATCTAGCAACTGAAATGTGTGTCAGTATGCAGACTGTTATCACTTAGGACTGTGATTGGTTCCCTGTAGTGGTTCCCTGTTAGGTTTAGATGCTGCTCTCCCCCTACAGCAAGTGCTCCAGGAATTTGTTCCTGTACTGGCCCTGAGATGTGGTGCTCAAGGCTGAGTGGCAGCTTGGTCCAGGGACTTGTGAGCACAGCTGCCCTCTGCTGGGTTATGTCTACACTGTCTCCTGGGTTGCTCATCTGGCTAACTAAGGCCACATTGGAATGAGTGGCTTTGAAGTTCTGCAAATGAAACTCCTTCCCGGGAGCCACCGGTCCCTCTGTAACCACTGGGGAACATTAAGTGTCACCTACTCTAATTAGCCTGCTGTCACAGAGCTGCACAAGTCATTGTGTTAAATATGCATCTTGAAGCCAAAATGGCATACCTACCACAGGCGTGTTCAGATTAATAGTCTGTATCTCTTTTCTTTCTTCCCAAGAGTCATTTGGGGAATGTGTTAGTGGATATGAAGCTCATTGACATCAAGGACACTCTGCCGGTGGGTTTCATCCCAATTCAGGAGACAGTGGACACACGTGAGTCATTCTTTACTACCACTCATCACAATGAGGGTTTTCTTCCTCCAGGAATATTTTTTTTTAGGTATTTCTTATGTGCATTTTTCTTCAGAAACATTTTACATTTTAGGAGTCTTTACTACACACCCATGAATAAACTCTGCTGTTTTTGATGCGTGTCCAACTTGGTTCTCCAAGGAGTTTGCAGAGTGTTCTGGGTAGTGGCATGTAAATGAGCAGAATGTCCCTTTCTTTTAGAATGGTGCTCCCTGCCGAATCAGTTCACTCAGGAATGGATGATGAGAACAATTATGACGATGAGGCCAATTATAGCTTGTCTTTTGTCCACCTTCTGGTATTGCTGAAGCCAAGCTTGGCACAAGACCCAGGAGCAAAGGGAGAAAAAAAAAAAAATCAAAAGATGGCCAGGGAATACAAGTGCGATAATGTGACCATTTTGGGCTCTTACAGTAAATAAGAAAAGTGAGAACCCAAAAGACTACAAATTAGAGTGCACAGGATTCTAATTTGACCAAACATTCTGACCATTGAGCAATGCTGAGCAGGAGCCTGAAGTGCTTTGAGGTTCCTGTCCTGCATATCAGTTATTAAATAGTGCTGGAAAACATCTGGATATTTGAGCTTCTCATTTTGATGTAATGTAACTTAACTCATTTTATTTTTAACTTCTTGTGAGCCAGCTTTGGGATATCCACAACAGGGAAGCAATGAATAAAAAACAAGTACAGAGAATCCTTTCTTTATGACACGTGGTTCATTTATGAAATTCTGTATCTCATTCTTTGTACTACATTATTTTTCCAGTTAGCCCCTTTTTGGACCCACTACTTTTTGCTGTTTTCTTACTAGCAAAGACCAGACTTTCATGTAGGCCAGATGTTTCATATCTACAAAGACCCAACATAACTGTTATTTTAATGAAACAAGTAGATCCCATTGTGTAGCAGATTTTTATTTTCTTGATAGTCTCCTCTCTTTTGGACATTGGGTTGCTTTTAGTTGTTTGGTACTGTATGTGTTAGCTAGCAATTGTAATAACTGATATTTAGCCTGTGTTTACTTGTATGCTAGACCCTGTGATAAAAACTTTACATACCTGATTTTTATGTAATCTTCAGAAGACCCCTGTTTAGAGATGGGTGTTATTTTACCCATTTCACAGTATCTACTTAGGGATCAAAGAACTTAGCCAAGGTCACATGTCTAGAAGTAGGGGAATGACTAGAATACACAAACAAGTCAGACTCCAGCCACACTTTTAACCACAATGCCAACACTGGAAGAGCATGTGTGTAAGCTCCTTTTACAGGTAGATTTTATATATTTATGTATAAGGGTTTTTTGGTAACAGCTTTATTAAGATATAGTTTATGTATCATATAGTTCATCCATTTAAAGTGTACAGTTCAGTGGTTTTTGGATATTTACAGAGTTCTGCAACCATTACCACAATCAGTTTTAGAACATTTTCTGACCCCAGAAAGAAACCCTGTCCCCATTAGCACTCACTCTCTATTTCCCCCCAACCCTCACCTCCCCACCCTGCCAGCCCTAGACAACCACCAATCTACTTTCTATATAGGTTTGCCTATTCCGGACATTTATATCTTTGATCCATTTTGAGTTAACTTTGTGTATGATGTGAGATAGGGGTCCACCTTTATTCTTCTGATTCTGAACATCCAGTTGTCCAGCACTACTTGTTGAAAAGACTGTTCTTTCCCCCACTGAGCTGTCTCAGCATCCTTATTGAAAACCAATTGACCATAAGTGTGAGTGTTTATTTCTGGACTCTTCTTTTGATCTACATGTCTTTCCTGATGTAAGTACCACACAGTCTTGACTGCTGTAACCTTGTAGCAAGTTTTGAAATCTGGAAGTATAAGCTGTCCAACTCTGCTCTTTTTCAAGTTTGTTTTAGCTATTCTGGGTTTCTTGAATTTCCATATGAATTTTAAGATTCACTTTGTCAATTTCTGAAAGAAGCCAACTTGGGTTTTAGTAGTAATAGTGTTGAATTTGTAGATCATTTGGGTATATATAGATTTTGAATGATTTCCTTATGATAAGTTTCCAGGTGCTTGAGGCTACTGGTTTATAGGTCCTCTACAGTCTGCCCCCAACCTTCCTCTTCATATATAGTCCTCATCTTCACCCTGCAATTTACTCAAACCACGTGTCTCACTGTTCTCTCTTCACTGTCTTTTCTTTCCTGACTCTAGGTGTTTCCTTTACTGTCTTCCCTGCCCTTTCCCTCCACTCTGAATGCCCCTAACCCTGTATCTTTCAAGGGTGGGCATCAGTGTTCCCATCTGCTTGAAACAGCCTCTGCTACATTCCAGTTTGAAGCAAGCTCGCTGTCCTCTCCATAAATAGTCCGCTTAGATTGATGAGGGCCTCGTGTTGGCCAGCCACTGCAGGCTTCAGGATATAAGGTCGAATAAGATACTGGCCCTGGCCCCAAGGAGCATCATCTAGTGGGTGGCCTGGGCCTGAAAATAAGGAATTGCCTGCAGCCCAATCAGGGAGGGCTTCCTCTCTCCTGCCTTCTTTACTGCTTGCAGCGCACCTGGTGCAGCACACATGTGAGAAGTAGTAAGGTGAGCACACCTAAGTCACACTGGTGGGAAGCCGAGGGAGGTGACCAGTCCTGCCTCTGAGCGCCTGCCCTTGCCTCTGTTAGCACACACTGCAGCTTTGCATAGGGGGGTGTCAGACTCCGCTAGTATTCAGTCTGACTCTGCCGCTTACAGCTGTGGGACGCTAGGCAAATCACCTCACCCTCCTGGGCCTTGGTTTCTTCATCTGTCAAATGGGAGGAATATTACCTGTCTCATAATGTGGCTCTTGGCTTGCGTTATAGCCATTTATAAGTTTTCTTCATGCCTTTGCTGTTGATCTCTCTCTTGGGAGCAAAATCCGAGTTTAATTCATCTTTGAATCACCTAAGGTACCTATACACATGGTGCCTTGCTTATAGGACGGCCTCAGTGAAGATCAGCTTTATTACTCTCTGTTGCCAAATTAACTTCCAGAAATACCAGTTCACAGTGCCATCAGTGATACAGGCTTGTACCTGTATTCCACAGGCCTGCCAGCATAGGTTGTCAATTTTTTATTCAGTTTTACCATTTTAATTGTATTTAATTTTCACTTCCTTGTTTATTAGTAGGACTGAACGTTTTCACAAGTGTTCGCTTGCTCTTTTTGCTTATTCTTATATGAATCGTCTGCTCAAGAACTAAAATTGCCTTGTAGACTTCTATTAATTTCCCACTTCTCCCCTGTGCTTTTCATAGTTTTAAAACTTGCATTGGTGTTCGTTTTTGACAATTAACTGACTTATAATGTCTTTATATTGATGCACGGTAGAGCCACAATAGATTTCCCATTCTACATTTTCCTCTCAGTTAGCCTACATTTTCCAACCAGTTAAATGAGGCGGCAAGGGCTGAGTCTTGTCTGGGCCAGTGGTCTGCTTGCTGTGCGGCCCAGTGGTCCTGGTTGGGAGCTACTCCCCCAGGACTGGGGGTGCATCAGTTGCAGTCCTGTCCGTGGGTGTTCTGAGGTCAGGTCCTGTGCTCTCCATCAGGTGCATTATCACACCAGAGGGGAGCCTCTACATTTCCACTCATAGGGTCATTTCCTGGAGCCTTATCCAGGGATCAGGAGAGAACCCAAGCTAACCAGATAAACATGGTCAGCTCTGTGTCACTGAGGGTATTTAAGGCTCTGATTTTATAAAGTCGGCCAAAAAGATGAGATTCCTGCAATTAATTCAAAATGCAGTTTCTTGTAATTCGTATAGCACTTAAAAACTGTTTTGGTAAAGTGCTGTGTACTTTCTCTGTGTTCATTAACATGACCGAACACATGTCTATTGACTATATAGAATATGTTTACTTAAAATTAGGCCTGCTTAAGCATGTATAATTAGTGGCTCCATCTCTTACCCCAAGTTTGCTATAGATGGGGGAATGGAGCTGAGTGCAGCATGGCCAAAGCAAGTGGAATACCTGCTTTGTTTACCAAAGTAAATTTCGTTTACTTTGAGGAAAGTTTGCACCATCCTCGCCCTTTCAAAGGCTGACTATATCAGCTAACAATTTTTAAAGGTGCAGAATTTCTATAGACGCCCCGCCCCCACCCTAGACCCTGGTATCATCCTTGCCTTGTTAGGTACAAGGTTTGGGGTCTGGATTCAGGACATTGTTACACACAGCTCGTAGATCTGATCTAGCCCTCAGTATCCAAACCTGAGGGAAAAACCCGCAAAGTTTCTGAGTTTCCATCTGGCTCTTTAGAAAACAACCCCCCACCCCAGTAACAACAACAAGATGATACCTCTGATTCTATCCCACCCCGAGTCACCCCAGTAGACTCTGCGGGCAGGGCTGCCTTTCTCTCATTCCGCACCTCGATTTGAATGTGCTGTTGAATGTGCTTATTTCCTGTCGCAGAACTGAAAGGTTTTGGAAGTCAGCACCAAGCACGGACATAGATTATGGACTAGAGACTTACTTGTAATAATGATGGTAAGATCCCTGTGGCTATTCTTGACTGAGCACTTACTGTATGCCAGGTTTCCGGCTAAGTGACTCATGTGTTATCACATTACATCCACCTGATGTCCCTGTGGGGTAGTGTTTCATGAACTCCCTTTACAGATAATGAAACCAAGGTTCAGAGAAATTAACTAACTTGCCTAAGGCCACAGTGCCAGAAAATGGTGGAGTTGGGATTTGAACCCAGATCCATCTGGCTCATGCATTGAATGGCTACAGCTGATTGAAACTCAGGTTTAAAAGCACAAATGAACAAACAAAAAACACGTCATTGGTCACCACTAGAGGTTACTAGGGCACCAGCTCATTACCCTAAGACTTGGTAAGTGAAAGAAAAGAATCACATTCTTATCACTCCCTTTCCTGTGCAAAACCTATTTCAGGGAGACCAAATAGTTAAACAAAAGTTATTTTTTGTATAGAAGAATTCCAGCTAACAAATGCAGAAGGAATGACAGAATTAGAAAATTACCATTTTGAGGGCTGGCCCGTGGCTCACTTGGGAGAGAGTGGTGCTGATAACACCAAGGCCACGGGTTCGGATCCCTATATAGGGATGGCCGGTTAGCTCACTTGGGAGAGCGTGGTGCTGACAACACCAAGTCAAGGGTTAAGATCCCCTTACCGGTCATCTTTAAAAAAGAAAAAAAGAACATTACCATTTTGAAACCTTTATTGAAAGTCTAGATTTTAGCCACAGTTGTCAGGATGAGAAAACTCAGAGAGTGGCAGCTGGGGAACTTTATGACCAAGGTTCCAGGCCGCTACCAGGGAGTGGCACCGATAGACTTCATGCCATAAGAAATGCTTGTGCTGCCTGTGACACATTCTCACCTAAGAAATCTAACCTGGATCTAATTGATCCTTAGCTCTGGCAGTTTACAGGAAACACAGGGGAATGACCCAATTTCTCCAACCTATCGTGCCCTGAAGAAAAAGGGAGCTGGGAGAGGTTGTCAAAGAATAAAAGGGACTTACGAGACTTAATAATCAAATGCAATGCATAGACATTGTTTGGATCTTGAGCCAGACAAACTGACAGTAAAATGACATTTTTGAGATAATGGAGAAAAGTTGAATGGTTATTAAGGAATTTTGTTCCTTTTGTTAGGAAAAAAGTGTCTGTCGTAGGTGCTTACTGAGATGGTGACGGGTGTTGGGATACATTTTAAATACGCCGGCAAAGCTAAAGGGTGAGGGGGGATCAGACCAGCTTGCCCTTGTCAACAGTATTGAACCTGGGTGACGGGAATATGTGGATTCATTCCGCTGTCCTCTGCTTTGGTGTACATTTGAAGATTTCTATAATAAAAAGTAAAAAAGAAAAGACCAAGTGCTGCGATGTGTTTAATAGCTAAGGCATCAGTGTGGGGACCTGCTGGCTTGGGCAGGAGCAGGTTGTGGTTGTGGCCCCTGGATTAACTGAAGAAGTGTGTGAGCTCCTTGGAACCCCTTCTGGGGGGGGGGCGGGGGACACAGTGTCTGAGCCAGGGCCTGAGTGCATAGTGTGGTAACCGATGCCCACCCTGCAGTCACAGCCTGTCCCCTGGAAGACTCATAACTCTTCTGTTGTCCTTTCCTTCAGAGGAAGTGGCTTTTAGAAAGAAGAGGCTGTGCATAAAATTTATCCCACGGGACTCAACAGAAGCTGCGATTTGTGACATTCGGATCATGGGCCGGACCAAGCAGGCCCCTCCTCAGTACACGTTCATTGGGTAAGTCTCAATGACACAGATCTCATCTGCTGCTCTCCACTCACTCCGGGGACAGGATGAAGTCCTAAGAATTTCTGTGCTGTGCCTCTCGGCTGCCTCTGGGCCCCAGCTCCCATTGCTGCCCTTCCCACCCAGTTGCAGCCATCCACCATGCCCAGCCGCCACCTTGCCTGGTTCACGCTGTGGACTCCGTCCTAGGCCTGTCCTTCCCCTGTCCTTCTGTGTCTCTACACTTCAAGCTCCTCTGGGTCCTTCTCAGATGCCTCTGTGAACTTCCCAGGTCTCCACTCTCCACTCTGTTCATTTACCCCACGAAGTCCTGTGGAGCACCTGTTTTCAGCCCCTGGGCTAGGCGCTGGGCCTGGTAGTGAGTGAGGCAGAGGCCCTGCTCTTGAGGGGCTAGTGTTCTGTAAAGAGATACAGCAATAAATAGGAGGATAAAAGAGATAATTTAAGACTGAAGAAAATGAAACATTGATGGAGTGGGGGCTGCTTCAGTCAGGGGGTCGGGAAGGTGACATCTGAGCAGAGACCTAAATGTTGAGAAGAGACCAGCCATGAAGATGAGGAGGCAGAGCCTTCTAGGAAGAGCAGAAGAGTGAGTGTAAGAGGAATGAAAGTGGGAGTGAGTGTGGCATGTTCTGGGAGCAGGAAGTAGCCCCGCGTGGCTGGGACAGGCAAGCAAAGGAAGACATGCTGGGGATGGCGGGGGGGTAGTGGGGCATCGGTGGAACCTGCTGAGACATGATGGCAGTCTGGATTCTATTCCAACCATGCTGGAAAGGCAGTGGAGTCTTCTGAGTTGGGAAGACATGCAAATATTACATGACTGCATGATAATTATTTGTGCAGTCTTTTGGTCTGGTGTTTATCTTCCTTGATAAGCAGACTTCTGAGGTCTGGGCCTGTTTGTGTCCTGCTCACCTGGTAGCCTCAATCCCGAGCATGGTCCTGGCTCTGTAGCTGCTTCATAGATCCTTAATACCGTGGAATCTCAGGATTTCTTCTTGAGCTTGTTTGATTGTAAGTAGCAGGAAACTCAACCCATACTGGCTTTTTTTTTTTGACCAGTAAGGGGATCGCAACCCTCAGCACAGTGTGGTCAGCACCACGCTCAGCCAGTGAGCGCACCGGCCATCCCTGTATAGGATCTGAACCCGTGGCCTTGGCACTACCAGCACAGCACTCTTCCAAGTAAGCCACAGGGCTGGCCCAACCCATACTGGCTTAAGCAAAAAGAAGAATTTGTTGGCTGACATAACAAAAGAGTTCAGAGGGCAGGAGTAGCTTCAGGTATGGCTGGAAGTAGGAGCTCAAAGGACGTCACTAGGGTCTGGTTTCCCCGTGTCCCTCCTTGCTCCAACACCTCTGGGTGGACTCCATTCTGACACATGTTCTCCCCTTGTGGAAGCATGGTGGTGCAGTAGCTTCACCTGCTTTTCATCTGGGTTCAAGTCCAGAGGCAAAGAGCAAGACTACGTTCCTGATAGTTCAAACAGAAGTTCTAGAATTCAGTCTCATTGGTCCTGATTGATCTAACGAGGGTCATGTGCACTCTGAACTGGCCACTGTTTTCTAGAATAGGTCATTCTCTGATTGACCAGGCCTGATCTGGAAATAGGGTCAGCTCCACTGGAACTCAAGGGCTAACAGTGACAGGATGGCTGCCCCCAGAGTTTGGTGGGGAGGTGAAAAGTCAGAAAGCAGAGGTTGAGTGGATGCTGGATGTCCAGAAGAAAACAGGTGTTAATCAACTGAAATTTGAGTCTCTCACATTAATCAGCACGGTGGGTGGTTTTTGGCTCCCCTCGGCCATACGCCTCTCTCTGTGCCAGGCTTTGCAGGCATCATGCTCCTCACTGTGGGTTCCCGGAGATGCATTCCTCTACTTGGCTTTGAGGTTGGCCTCCTGGATCTGGTTTGTACTCTGTTCTACTCTTGTTCATTTGAGCCCAGTTCCTCCTCTTTACTCTACAATCCCAGGCCTTTCCTAGACATGGTGGCGTGGGTGGTAGAGGAGCCCTGTGGCATTTGCTTGAAGCATGTAGGGAGCAGGTATCACAGAAATAGGGATTAATTTCATCTCGGTGCACTAGTTTCTTTAGACTCCTCAGTTATGGGGTCTGAATGCTCTGTGTCAAGATTCGTGGTTATTAAGAAGCGCTCTGTGATCATTCCCTTCCTACACACTCAAAAATCCTGTTTGGCAACCTTGTTTAAACTAATTATGTAAACAGGATTACAGGGGTAGGAAATAGGTAAGAGAACAACCATACTTCAGGTGCCTTACTGGCAGCCATTATTTACATACAAATAGTGGAAATCAACAATTTGGTAATGAACGTTTAAATTCTAATTCTGGCTACTGTGGTATTTTAATTACAAACTATACTATTATAAAAAAATTCAATTTTTAACCAATTTAAACAATACCAAAGAATGGATTTTTACCAATATGTGTTTTGATAATCAAAACTAGAATCTTTTTTCTTTCACATCATTTTGAAAAGATTGCTAAAGTAGTTTTGTTTCATCTTGGGGCAAAACTTCTTTTCCAGAGGAAGACAATTTTAGTGTTCTTTTTAAGTAAGGACGAGAATTCAATATTTAGAACTCTAAGTCACTTATTCTTAAAAACAGGCACAATTTCACATGTTACTTTGCAAGGGTCTGGGGTTGTTGGCTGGGGGAGACAGAAACCTCACGGCCGTGACCGAGATGTGGTGAAATCAGTGCTGCAAATTGGAATCACTCACCTAATAAGACAAAATTGTGGCTTAGAATAGTTGCTGTGGTGCACTGAGCAGCTCACCAGAGGTGTCCATGGAGGAAGCCTTTTCTCATTTTAAGAGATGATTGTCCTCTACGTGAGGTCCCAAAGATGCAGTTCTGTGTGGAAGTTGAGAAACTGAACACTGGATATGGCTAAGCTAATCCTGTTACAATTCCTAAGAGCGTTGCCTGTCTCAAACACGCCTGACTGTGTGGGGTGGGGCTGGTCTGTGGTGGGTGTGAGTATAAAATGACAGCAAGTATGACGTGGTGTCTGTGACGTACGTGGACCCTCTGTGTCCACTCTTAATTGTGGTGGTCCGTGGGACATGTGCCTCTGGTTTTGTGGTCTGAAGATGTCTCCCAAAGTGACCCTGAGAAAGGGGCCAACTGCAGGTGACACCGGCTGTCCGGGGCTGTCTCCTGATGTTGGGCATGCAGCAGAGTGGAGGGCTGATTGTTCTTGTCGTTAAAAACCAGATGTATGTGTCTGTCAGTCCTTTTCTCCCTCTGTCTCACCCTGACTGCACAAAGGACTCAATGTGGGTTATCACATTACCTATATGAAATGGCAGAATGCAAAGAGTTTTGAAGACTTAGGAGCATGGCAGATGTCAGGAGGAGTAGGAAGATGAGCCAGGGTGGGAGAAGACGGCTGTTCAGACAGGACAGTCCCCCTCAGATCAGGCTCTGAACTCGGATGCCCAGAGCACAAAGGGAGGTGACGTAACTCACCTTCAGGGGAATGAGTTGATTCCACAGTGTTTGAGGATGTGACTCTTTTAAATGAGCGGTTTGCTTTGCCGCTCAGGTACATGCTTTGTGCTAACCCGCCCCATGAAGATTTCTCTTTTCTCCTAAAGGGAACTGAACAGCATGGGGATCTGGTACCGAATGGGCAGAGTCCCAAGAAATCATGACTCATCTCAGCCCACAACGCCTTCCCAGTCATCAGCTGCTTCCACCCCGGCCCCCAACCTTCCCAGGTGAGGCCTCGCCAGTGATGTCTTACGCTGTCATGTGGTCTTGGGTCCCACAGCACAACATTTTAGAACACCTCCACTTAGTGACTGCCGAAGTAGTGCAAAATACAGCTGAAAAATTGTAGGAGTAATGTACTTTTAGAGGAGATTTTTCAAAACCTATTTAGAAAGCTTTGCATTACATGAATATAAAGGCCATTCTGTGTTCTATTTTGTGCATATTGTTCAGGGTCCTAAAATAGCAGAATATGCAACTTAAAATTGGCTTGCTATTCGAAAGATCACATAGATATGCACAGACACGTGCTTTGTAGCCACGTGGTTGGGATCACTTGCCTTAAGAAGGTGGAATTCCTTCTCTGTTTTGGCCAGCAACTCCTTTGAAACTCAGGAGGGCTGGTAAGTAATTACATTTATTTTCATATTGTTTCTTTTCCCAGTGAGCTTCAGATTAAGAAATGGGTATGAGATAATAATGAGAAGTTTTTTAGGAGATTTTGGTTTTAATAATTGTTTCCACAAAGAAACTCGGGAAAGCAAACTAGCCATTCAGCAAACTGACTTCAGTGGTAATGGAGGTAGTAATGGTCTTTACGCTTTTGGCAAAAAGCAGATGATAAAAAGAATCCTGTCAAATAAAAAAGCCTATGTGTCACTAGTTGTAAATTGTTTGAGGGCAAGGAACAAACAGCAGTGATGAAGTTTGGGACCGGGATTACAAAAGGAAATAAAACAAGGATGGGGAGGGCAGAGTCTTTTGGGGATCAATGCGACGTCACTGAGACTGGATCTAAAAGCTTCCACGTGAGTAGAGATGAATCAGGAACAGCACAGAAAAGTCACCAGCAGGGTCCTTGGACTCCACACACCACACCCTGCCCTTGGGAGGTGTCACTGGCTCTCTGCACTCTGTTCCTCACCAAGTGCCTGCTTCACTTGGGAGAACACAGCTGTACTGAGCCCGTTCTCCAAGGACTCTGTCCTTTGGGACATCCCTCTAGAAAGACAATCTGGTCTTTCTCATGACAGTTTCACAAACCAAGACTGGTATTTAAACTTTACCCCTGGAATTGTCTGAAACTTCAGAAGTTTTCAGTTTCACTTTGGTGTAAAAAGCTATGAATATGCTTCCCAGAGGTGCAGGTTGAGTAGTTGAGTCTCTTTGTTTAGGTTCAGGAGGGTGCGGCCAGCAACGTTGCAGCTGGCACTTGTTCCTTTCTCATTGGCCAAGAGCACCATCACAGCTCTGTCCTGGAGGGTGCTGCTGAGGACTCCCGCCACTTGTGTTGGAGTCATCACAGGCCCATCACCTGTGCTCAGGGTCAGCTGAGGCCATCACCTGTGCTTCGGGGGGGGGTCAGCTGAGCCCATCACCTGTGCTTCGGGGGGGTCAGCTGAGCCCATCACCTGTGCTTGGGGTCAGCTCAAGTTTGGGCTCATTGCAAAGGCTGGAAAGCTCCCAAGGGATCAGTTGTCCTGAAGTAGTTATTGCTGCTCCCTGTTGACATCATATGGTCTGGAAGGGCCCAGAAATGGGCACCACCTCAGGGAAGGTTTTAACTTTCTGTTGGGTAAAGAATGAATACTAATTCTTCCAGATAAAGCAGAGAGAGTGATCTCCCTAGAAACTTGCCGGTCATTGTGAGTTCAGGGTTACTTGCAACTGAAGCAAGACACCTGCAAACACCAGGCTGCTGGGAGCCAGGTGGAGGGTAGCGCATCAGAACCAAGTGTTTATAAAGCTTATGTATTTTATAACCTCTGTTGTACAGTTTATGGTTTACAATGGCTGCAAGGAAATTGGATCAGTTTTGTTTTACTTGCCAAATAAAACAAATGTCAAAATAGTCAATATAAAATGTATTCTAATTTGGCTGAGTTAAATCCGCCAGTATGCAGTAGGATAATTGAGTGTACATTAATGCTTCCAAGGAAAAACCACTTGTCTGTCCCAACCTCTCCCCTCTCACTGACAGGAATTCACAGGTAGCATAAGCACCTATGTGAGCCTACTAATCCATCAGGGATTTTAATTTTTTTTTGTTTTGGGTGGATTTGGGGGGGTATTATTTTCCTATATAGTATATTTGATTAAAAAAATGAAATTCTGATTATTTATTTGAATTTTCCATTGAAGACTTATCAAATGATCCTTGAGGCTTCCATGTCTGTAAACTTTCTGGAAGAACAACGTGACAGCCTTCTGTCTGGGCGTGAGCAGGGCTGATGCTTGTGTTCCAGGTGCTAGGTGTCACCCGTGGGCCTGTACGGTAAATACTAAGCTGCCAGAGAACGTTGAAGCTGCCGTGTCCAGCTCCTGTGATTTCTTGTCTTCTGTAAAGCTATGTGACTATGCCAGTTGTCAGGTTGAGGCAATAGCTATGCTAATTGGATAGCTAGGCATTTCATCACTAAAGGCAAAACATTTCATTATTTTAGTTATACTAAGTTTTCATTTGTATTGTCAGGGCTAGGGCTCAGACTCTTCAAACCAATTGTGCAGACTGGGTCACAGGCCCCTCACATGCCAGGCTGGATCACCAGACCCCTCACATGCAGGTCCACGCTTGGTAATTGGAAAAAATCCTGGAAGCCATTGGCAGATGACATGAGCTCAGTCCTCAGCAGCAGCAGTAGCAGTGGTAGCCTCTCCAGGCATCCCGGGAGCACTGGCAGCAACAGCCTCCAGCAGTAGTAGCAGCCTCCTCGTGCCCCTCCACCCGGCCATCCTGGTGGCGGGGTGCACCATGGATCAGAGCCACTCATCCTTTATACTTAAGTCCATAACCCAGGACAACTGAGTGCACATGCACAATCACATTAGACGATAACCAAGGAACACCTGGGCGCACATTCATATTTACATCAAATGCTCAGCAAGATTCTGAACATCTGAGGGGCCCTGACCATTTTCCTATATTTTCCCACCATCTTCTCTCTCCCAGTCCCAGGTTTGGAGCTGAACTGGTAGCCTCCTCTTCCCTTCCTGTTTCATGCTTCTGCTCCTCTGCTCACGGGGCTACTTGTGCACCAGGGGTGTCTTGCATCCTTAGCTCTCTTCCTCTCCCAGGAAACCTTCCCTGAGCCCCTTGAGTCTGGGCCTGTGCTGGGCTCTCCTCTCTGAGTGCTTCTCAGTCGTTTTGATTTTTGATTTCACGCTGTGCTGTAGTCAAATTGTGAGCTCCTGGAGGGCAGGGGCTAGCTAGGTCTTGTCCCTTATCTCCCCAAGTGCCCACGTAGTCCTGGTGGGCATTCAGTTACCCAATAAATGCTGTTCTAGCAGCTGAAGACCCGTGCTGTAGCCCCTCTAGATGACTCCCAAGTCTCTGGGCACCAGGCAGATCTTTTCTGATTGTGAGAGTTGGCAAAATATAGAAAATAATGAAAAAATCAGAAATTCCATTTCCAGTGAGCAAATGCTCATAACCTTTTGTCATGTTTTCTTCAAGTCTTTTTTCTGGGTACTTTTTACATAGGTGATATCATATCATATAATGGCAAGTTTGTATTTTCCTGCCGTTTTCTTGTGCAGTATTAAACCACAAACAGAAGAAACACTTTTCAGTGTGGTCTTTGTGTGGACATGGAAATCAATTTGCCAAGTCAAGGCTGCGGGGAGAGTGGTGTGGCAGCGCCCTCTACTGGCCAGCTGTGGAGGTTCCTGAGCCTGGGGTGGCTGGTTTTCCCAGCAGATCCCTGGGACTGGAAGGAACGAGGGAGGGGCCCATAGCAGACATTGCTGCCTTCTTGAGAACGTAGATGTTCATCTCAAAAGCTCCAGATGTGTGCTCTGCCTCCATTTCTTATGTTGTCATTTCGACTTCAAAGAATTCCCAGCCATTTTTTGGAGAGCTGCCATCCCCAGCTTTATTTCAGATAAAAGGGGCATTTGGTGGACCTTTTCACAGGTAATGGGCCCCACCTGAGGACCTCACGGTCCTAGCAGTACTGCCCTCTTTTTCCAGAGGCAGGTACTGCCCTGCCCAGAGCTTCCTGCCTTTTTCCTCCCTGTTACTGTAGAAAATGCTTGTGGTGAAACCAGATTTGGAGTTGTCCTTTCGGAGTGGCCAGGCCTCCTAGAGAGACAAGGGATGCTCCTTGGCTGTATCCAGTGAATTGGACACAGTGTTTGGTGAAGTTTGTGGCAAAAAGTGGCATAAGATGACTTGGCACAGCTTCTGTTCCTTGGCCATTGAATCTTTATCTTACGAACAAACCTCTGCACACGTTTCTTGGCAGTTTCCAAGTGAAGGAGTGCAAGTCGCTTCTTCCAGGACTTGGAGCCTCCGTTTTCCCTTTGGTCGGTGGGCTGCTCCATCCTCTGCCCACCCAGTGCATGCATGTTGATCAGCAGAGTGGGCTGGTCCGTGGCTGAGGCCTGATCCCATCTCCCTGTCTCTCTTTCGGGCTGGCCCCAACTTGCGAGCCAGCCTCCTGCACACGAGCAGATGATGGGCTTTCTGATTCTGCTCTGTGCTGCTGCTGTGGGGCAGAGGGGCAGGTGGAGGAAGAACCTTCCCCAATTCTACCGGAGCAGCCCTTCCACCTCTCTCTCACACACAGGGTCCCACAGATGATTTTGCTGGGAAGAAAAGGTTCTGCTGCTGCTCCCTAGACAATGAGCTTTGGGAAGAGCTTTGAGGGGCAGGTAGGTTCACAGCTGATAGAGCACCAGAAGCCCTGAGTATGGATGAATGAATGGCTCTGTGTTGACCTGGGAGGAGGCACTAGTGGGCTGCTGCCCCGAGCTTGCCAGGCAGTAGAGACAGTGGCTTGATAAAGACATCAGAGGCATGCTTATAAAATTTGCAGATGACACAGAGTCATTAGGGAGAGCTGATGTACTGAATGACAGAATCGATACTGCACATCTCCACAGCTTGAATACCCCGCTGGAACCAGGAGATGAAAGGTGGTGGATGCAAACAGCGAGCCCCCCTTCCCCTCAAGGCTCAAACAATCAATAGCACCGGAACCCAGTCAGGAGGCCTGGCTTAGCAGCCGTGTGTGTGAAGTGACAGGATGGCACCAGCTCAGGTTGTGTGGAACGCAGTCTGGTGTGCACCACTGGGGACGTCCCATGGGGCACTGTCCCACACCTGCCAGGTACGTGTGGAGGGTCATGTCCACTACCGTACACCATCACATACAGTTCCCTGAATCCAGCGTTGAGTTTGAATAGGAGGATTCTTTGAGCTTGACCTGAGTGGAGGCAAGGCAGCAGGCTTCAGGTGTCTCCTGGCCAGTGTACAGCAGAGAGAGCAGAAGTGTTGCAGGTGGGGTGGGAGGGGAAGTCACCAGGAGAAGGCAGAATTGGATCAGGTAGCCTGAAGTGATAAGAAGGTTCATTTGGCTTAACATTTAAAAAAATTCATAAATAGAACTTCCAAAGGTGAAAATTCTGTGGTGTTGAAGAAGCCACCTAAGGGGTCATGAGCTCCCATCTGCTGGAGGTAGTCAGGCGGCATTTGGATTTTCCAGACTTTTTTTGACATCAGTGCTTCTTAAACCTTATTACACAAGTGTATCCTGTTTCCTGTTCCCACCCTCAAAAATTCAGATTCAGCAGACCTCCATGTTAGGGCCACAGACCTTGCCGAGGGTGACTCTGGGGACCTTGAGGGGGCAGGAGTGGGTGTGGGCCACTGACATCTGCTCTGGCCTCTGTTGGTGCTGCCTCCCTGTCTGAGTTGCAGCTGTCACCATCTCCTGCTCACAGTGCCAGATGTCAGTGAAGGGGGCTTGAGTAACCATGGAGTTACTGCTGTGGTTCTGTCCCTGGGGAGAGGCACAGAGAGGCCTCCCAGAATTCCTAGGGCCCCTGCAGTGCTGACACCATGTCTCAGTCCAGCGTTGGCATGTGTGAGCTGGCAACGGGTATTTTGTCCCTCTCAGAGTCCACCTGAAATAAGTAGTTTGGACTCCAGACTGCTAGAATTACAGGACATTTTGTGTTTCTGTGGGCATTGGGCTGGGCTATCCTAGAAAATCAGGAACATGGGGTTCCAGGAGCTATATTCTGCCCTTCTTGTTTGCCTGGGGTGCCAAGCTGTGCACACTGTGGTCCTGAAGGAAAAACTGCCACCTGAACTCTGCTGTGTGCATACCCCAGGCTGTGGGCATGGGGTACATCCTGTGACCCTTCATCGACACCATCCCTTTCTGGGAGAAAGGGTTATCTTCCCATTGAAAGCCACAGAGCACACTTCCCAGCTGTTGAGTCTGGACCAGCAACCTCCCCTGCAAGGTGCAGCCTTCCAGGAGCCTCTGCCAGGTGTCAGTCGGGGCCTGAGCTTCACTTGAAAGGTGGCCTGGCACTCCAGAGTTGTTCCAGTAATCTCCCCCTGCCTTTTAAGCTTCAAGCAAGTTGTCAGTCACAGGTTCGAAGTATGTTTCCTAGTGGCAGACATAATTGTACTTAACTTTTTGCATGGATGTTATCAATCTGTGACAAATGGGCATTTTGATTGCAGAAGATCTGTCACATGCATTTAGTCTTCCTCTCAGGGACACCAGGATTCAGTCACAACTTTTGCATGTTGATGTCAGGTTTTGAGAACATAGATCCTTGCTGACCTCAAAAATCATTCCATCACTCCAGTCCCAGGGCTGTCATCTAAAAGGCTAATGGCCCTTCTGAAAGGAGAGGAAAAAATCATGCCATGGCGATCTGGAATTCAGGCCGTGCCACCCAAGCTCATCCCCCATCACATCGTTGTCAAGAGCCCATGAGTGAGCCATGCTCCATCCTGGCCTCCCCCACCCCCCTTCCTGCCAGGCACAGGGACAAGCTCTGCAGCTTCCTGATCAACTCGCAGAGTAAGTCAGCAGTGGAGATGGAGCCTTAGGTCACCGCCTGGAGGCCTGTTGTCTACGCTGACAGCCTCAAATCCTCAGGCTGCCTTCTGTCAGTTTTCAATTATAAGATGGTCTTTGTACCACAGATGACATCTGTCACCTGCCCTGTTGTTGCAGGACTAGAATGAGAAGCCCAGAGTCGCGCAGATCAGGGAGGCCATGTTTTCCTTTTCCCGTTGAGGTGTTGACCACCTGTTCTGAATGGCAGAAGGCTTGGCGCTGGAGGCCTTCACCTGTGGGAAGGCCCGGCCGTTTCTTCTCAGGATTTAAATAGGGGAAGGCTCAGCACAGAGGACTGGAGTTGGAACCTGTGGTTCAATGTAAAGTTCATCATTTATGAGAAAGGGTTATATGTGTCCTGCCTCAGGGTAAGATAAGAAGGCAAAGCCAAGGGCTGATTCTGGTGATCTTTCCCCCCCCCCAGTAGTAAACAAATTGTGACGTGGATTTTGAGTTCCTCTTCCACAGTGGCAAGAGACGGTTTTGGGGCCTGAGGGCCTTCAGAACCTTGACACCTTTGCAGGTCCTGTGCAGGCATAACTGTGGGACTGGCTTTACTTGAAATAATTAGATTTCCTCTCCTCCACACTCTAAAGATGGGACACACGTTGTCATTTCTTTCCTTGATGAGACACTCCTTCTTAAGATGAAGACTACAATTTGGGGTTATTTTGCACAGAGAGCACAAACATTAGCACTGTGATTTGAATGATCCCAATCTGCAGGTGGTGCCTTATACCCACTCCAGTCGGAAGTAGCAACAGCCAGCGCCGTCTCAGAGAAGAGCCCCCTGGAGGGGAGGACCTGAGCACTCAAAGCTGGATTGGGACTAGACTTCTAGGGCCCAGAAATGATTTCATTTAAATAGCTCATGCTTACATTCTTTGCCTGTAACCTTAAAGTTCTATCTTACCTGCCATCCCATTGAGGTTTTCACGCATGCATGTGTTCTTTCCTCAGCCCGGAACTTTCACTTGCTTCCTGTTATCTGACCTGCTTCCCACATCATCTTGAATTAATGGCCAGTCTCCTTTTGGCTCCTGAGCATGTCTGTCTTGTTCCAAAAGCATCTCTGCCCTGGCCATTGCCAGGTACCTCACCTCCTGCCAGCCACTTCCCTCCTAGAAGAGAGAGACTGGACTCCGGAATGCTTAGGGTGGGTCCTGGCCACCCCCAGGCCTATGGTCACCCTCACCTCGTGTAGGAAGAGGCACATGTCACCTTCCCTTCCTCTCCTCCAGTTGCCTCCATGCACTGCATCCTACAGTGAGGCATTTCCTAGCTCCCTGTCTTTGCTGCCTATATCTATGTTTGATCTTCCTGACTAGATTTGCTGCTTGTTGATGACAGGGGTTCCCATGTTTACTTTTTCTTCTTTAAAACCTCAGAAAAAGCTAGTCCCATACAAATAACAATGATAATATTGCATCACTGTGCACTGAAATTTAGCAAGTACTTTCGTCTGTGTCATCTCATTTGTTGCTCACATTAAGTGTTCAGTGAAAAAACGTATGGCCCCAAGATGGTCAGGACCCCTAAATACCAGGTGCCTTTCACATGGTAGGCACACAGAAAATATTTATTGAATGTATAAAGTGAGCTAGTTTAGATGCTTATTACCAGGCATCATGTATTTATACATCTCTCCTTCCATCTGTTCTTCCGTCCATCTGTCCATCCATCCAGCAGAGACATACTGCATTTAGTAAGTTTCAGGCACTGTTCCAAGTACTTTATAAATAACAACTCATTTAATCCTAATAATAGCTCTGTGAGTCAAGTACTATTATCACCCCCATTTTAAGCTGAGAAAACTGAGATCAAAGAGATTAAACTCCTTGCCCAAGGTCACACAGCTGGCAAATGACAGAGCTAGGGTCTGAACCCAAGCAGGCCAGCTACCTTTAGATTGCAGACTGCACCTGTGTCCTGCTGCTCATGGTCACAGGGTCCCCAGTTGTGAAGCCTTTCTCTGGGGACCCAAGTGTGTGCCTGGCGGAGCTGGTGGTTGGGGAGCAGCCACCCAGGGTTCCCAGCTGTCTTCCCATGCAGCTTCTCCATGCTCCGACCAGCAGCTGGTGGATAAGGACATCCCAGAGCAGCCGTGTGGGTGGGGAACTCATCGGAAGCTGCCTAAACAGCCTGCCCTCACATGCTTAGGGAGATGTGCGAATGCTGGCTGGGGTCTAGTGCACTTGAGCTGTCCATGCAGACCGTGGAAAGCATGTGGAGGCCATGCATGGGAAGGTCCCAGTGTCACCATTTCCTTGACGGCTTCAAAGTCCACGCTTCAGCAGGATTACAGCAGTGTGATTTATGCTGGTGATCCTGAGAGTGGTGTGAAAGAGACCTACAGAGTGAGGTTATTTGAATGTTTTCAAAATACTCGTGAACAGAGCTAGGGCTGCTTTTGTAACAGTATCAAACTTAGTTTTGGTGTCAGAGTAGTTTTGAAGGGGAGGTTTCATCAGAATGCAGTTTGGTATTGTTAGATATGAATGATGAGTTTAGGCTGAGCTTTTTGATATTAATTTTTAATATAGCTGCTTGGGAAGTCAGAGCTTCCATTTAATAAAGAATTGGCCATTAGTCAATACAGCTTCCACCTCTGAGTTGGCCTTTACTGTCTCACGTCACACTCTCACAAGGTGTTTGCCACTTGTAAATATGTTATCTTTGTAATTTTTGCAACTTTGTGAGGGTCTTATTTTTCTTGGTGGTTGTGATGGTTATGTGTGCTTTTCTGTTGCTCGGAGAAACAGGGTTATAAATGTGAAATTATTCCCTCCTGTGTCTGGCTCTCAAGTGTTCGAGGGCTCTTTGTGCAGTTGGTTTCAGCTCCAGGGTTTGGAGAAAGGCCTTTTTCAGGATTATGAAAATAGTTTTCCATGTGTCAGAACAGATTTATCAGTTCACTTTAGGGTCGGTTTTGTGAACCAGACCATTTAGAGGAGGATATTTTACCTTTTATCAGAGTGGAAGCTGACAGTCTATTTGCAGGTCGCTCTTTGGAATATTTCACCCAGGTCTCTCAGTGTAAATCTAGCCACTAAACAAAGTAAAATGGGCGTTAAACCAGTGATGTTTCCCGGGATTTTACTGCACCCCCCACCACCATTATGCTGTTCTATTTCAAGGCAGGGTTTCAATTATTAACTTGGATATTTAATAAAATCCTTTGCTTGCAGTAACTTTTAAAAGGCCTTTCGAGTTTATTTGGGTCGGATTTTTGCCCGTGGACAGGGTAGACTTCAATTTGAGTATCCTTCTTGAGCAGCAGATGTTTTGTTTCCAGTTGAATAAAAACATTAATAATAATAATTATTGGAATAGATACAATGATCACCATCATCATTATTATTTCAGCTACAATTTTCTGTGCATCTTGTGCCAGGCATTGTGTAAACACTATGTATATGTGTGTGTGTATGTAGTTTTAATCTTTATAGCCATGCTGTGACATGAATAATCATGTCCGTTTTTTAAGAGATGAGAAAACTGAAGCTGGGGAGATCATGACTTACCCAAGGGCAGAGGATTGAGAGGAGCTGGGATTGGAGCCAGGTCCCACCATTGTGCCCTGCCTGCCTTCAAGGAGCCTCAGGGCTCCCTGACTTTTAGGACTTGTGTCTCCTGCAGCCAGCAGGCACAACCTTGCATGAGACCAAATGTAACCATCCAGCCCATAGCCCACATTCCACCTCCTCCTCAGTCATGGCTTTATTTTGCTGAACAAATTGGCAAGAGGAGGAGAACGTTCTCTTGGTTCTTTGCTAGGGGGTGTGTTTTTAGCCCAGGCCTTTTGCTGCCTGCCCTGGGCTCTCATGCACACAGCCATATATGAATCTCGTTTGGCAGCCCCCCTCCTACTCTTGAATTTGGAAAAGCGGATATTTTAGTAGGCTGGAAGAAGATGAAAAGCTAGCAGTACCCATATGTTCCTTGTTTTTAAAAGTAAGGTCAGCGAGGTTTAGAGACTCTTTAAATATTTCAGTTTATAATATTAGACTAGATCATCTGGAATGGAAGTGTGGTGCCCCCAGTCCCAGACTTGGCTTTTTTCTTCATTTCTTTTATATGGGAGGTAGGTGTTTTGGCATTGCAGGGTTCAAGAGTAGTAAAACTTAAATGTAGTGAATAAATACCATGATTTGGAGTTTTGTTGAAGCTATGAAAGTTAGTTTCCTTTTTTTACTTTATTATTATTTTTTTTTTAAGTAATCAGTGCCTTGAAAAATAGCCGACTGGTACAAGGATTGTAACTGAAACCAAAGCTGCCCAGCTTTAAAGGAGTATAGTCTTTGGCATTTTTCTAAGGAAGCACTTTCTTTACTCATTTAAATCTTCCCAGGTAGAGATTAGACATCCATCCTGAAATGTACATTTGAATAGTTTGAAATTCAGCTCAAGTGTGCAATTTTATTTAAGATATTTTCCCGTGGATTATGAATGGTAAGTGATGTGGTGGCTATTTTTCTTGATCCCAGGATATTTACAGAGGCCTGGGATCTGAGCGACTGTTTCCTCTCGGTATAGTGCGCCTAACATTCTACACTTTTCATGGCACTGTGAGACAAGGAGCCTTTCTACCGCCATGACGTGACGTTGGTCACCAACATGCGCTGCTGAGAGACACCTAGGGGAGGGACGGCTGTAGTCAGCACCCCTTAGAACAGCTCAGGAGCAGGACGGAGCCTGCTCTTCCCCATCGCTGGCATTTATTGTCATGTCCACCGAACACATCCACTCTTCATACCTCTTCGATTCTAAATTTCAGAAGCAATTTGTCACTTTAGAGAAGGGTGTCATTAATAACCATTATTTAGAACTGTCAGGTCTTCCTCTCTATGTGTGAGTGTCTAAGCATACAAAAAATTGGCCTTGTTGGTGGCAAACAGTGCCTCCATATTGACAGATCGAGACCCACCCCCTCCACTCTCAGCCCTCCTCACAATCGAGTTATTCCACGTCTGCCTTTAATCACCGTGAGGGTGGCGACAGAGAATGGCTAAAGCATGTCCTCCTGGAATTCATTAGTGTTATTACAAAAGACCATGTTGTAAATTGAGGTTTGTTTTTTTTTAACTGCTTGGAAAAAATTTCTCCTTAACTATTTCATTTTATTGTACTTTAAAAAAGATTTTTCTCATCAAACATTCAAACATTTGAAACAGAGTAGTTCAGAAACCCCGACTTCAGATTCCACTGGGTTTGGACCCTGAGCAGTTGTTCCTAATGAAGCAGAAGTCGCATCTGGTCACCCTTGGGCTCGGGCAAGGGCCGAGTGGTTAAGAAAAAAGAGTTGCCATTCAGTGTATGTTAATGCACATTGTTATTCTTTACCATTAAAATTCCACTAAAGTACTAATAATTACTGTTAATATCTTTCAGTGGAAACTTACAGTAAAGGAGCAATAGTAGAAACAGTATTTAAAGGAGAGCTGCCGGCATGATAAGAATGCAAATAAGTGTTATTAGCCTAATGATTTTGCCGTCGCCATGGCTGTGCGGCAGCAGTGTTGTGAATATGTCATCCGGCACCCGTGAATTTGGAAAGTGTGTCAAAACACAACTTCAATTAGTTTGCTCTAATTATGGCTCTGGAGAGTTTGTAACTACATCACTCCTCATTAAAAGAGATTTTCTTATATGGATTAATGTAATATACAAAGGAAAGTTTCAAAGTTCCCAATGCTATTTGCTCCCACTGCTAGCAAGCTCAGAGCAGGCCCGATGGAGCCATGTCTCCCACGCAGGCCCCGCCAAGGCAGGGGGCTGAGCACGGGCTGCTGCGAGGGGCTGCCACGAGAGGAGGCCGCGCTGCATGGGGCGGCTCTGTCCTTCTGGCTGGTGATCTGCTTCCTACTAAAAGTGGCCATTTGCAGGTGGAGCCTTGATGGTTTCTGCAGGAGGGTCATTGAACCTATCTCAAGCCTTCAGGAGAAGATTGCTAATCTGAAAATACCAGGATGTCCCCCATTCTTAGGATCTCCGTGGAGTCTGGAAGCAGAAAGATTTCTAAACCTACCATAGCCAAGTGCAATGTGCAAAGTCAACCTTTGGTCCTGTCCTGGGGCCCTGAGGGAGATTATGTGGGGAAATTTGTTGTTTTGGGTCATGTGGAATCACATGGTGTTTGTGAAATGTCAGTAAAAGTCTTTTCATATAGTGAAAAAAGAGTACATTAAAGAAACATAATCTCTCTAAACTGATTTGTAGTTATAAATGCTGTTATTGAGCCTTTGCCATTTTGAAGGAGGAAAAACAAGTTTACATCTTGTTCAGTTACTGACCGTCCCTCCCCTGGGCCTCAGCTGTGCTCCACAGCACCCTCCTTTGGAAGGCTCCCCTCTGCCAGGGTGCAGACAGCGTCACCTTGTCACCTTGTCTCAAGTCGGCCACACAAGGCTGTTTCCTTGAGCTTTCCCACCTCCCCCATCCTCCTGAGCAGCTGGCCACAGCAGCATTGTGACTTCCCAATTTAAGGAGTTCAGTGGTGCATGTTGAATCCAAGAGTTAAATTTTAGAATGCTGGTTGAGAAGGCCTGGGTTTTGTTTTCCTCCCAATTTATTTGCAGAATGGATAATATGCAAAATACAGATTTGAATACATTTTTGTTGGCCTTTAAGGTTCTCTTTGTCATTGTTTTTGGTGAGTAGTGTGTGCGCGCACGTGAGAGAGAGAGAAAGAAGAATAACTTGGGCCTTCTTTACACCATTCACAGGCAGTGTTACCTTGAGCAAGTTATATCACTCTTCTGAGCCTCAGTTTCTTCTTTTGTGAAATGGGTAGAAGAATACTTCCTTTGCAGGATTGTTGTGAAAATAAAATGTGGGAACATGGAAAATGTCATACCTGATGCACACTGGGCACCTATATATATGTCAACTTTCTGTCTTTGTCCAGGGTTCATTTCAGAATTTAGTCTGAGTATGAGCAGTTCATTCTCGTAGAACTTTCTCTTGCTACTGGGCCCCTGCTGCTGCAGCTGTGACTCCAGTCACCAGCACCCCCCTCCAAGTTCTCACAGAATTGGGGATGGGAGCAGGCTCCCTCCCCCACAGAGCTGGAACAACAAAGGCTGTGCTCATAGGTGAGCAGCTGGTAAGGGGTTAAGATAGTAATTGTGTAAGTCTTCCAGGCTTTCTCCCAGTTCTGCGATAATTTGATGAAGAACTTCACCCTAATTAAATATTCAAATTAGGAATAAGTGTCAGTATGGCTTCCCATTGCCTGGAATGATGATTAATTGTATTCAAAACTCTAGTGGCCCACTGTAATCTAAACCAAACTGTTGTTCTTGATTATTTCTGTACCACACTTGCCATGTTTTTGTTTTAAGATTTAAAATAGTAATTGATTTGCCATATGCTGTCGAGCTGCCGTACTTTAAAGCTATGCGTTTGGGAACCTGGGGAGTTTGGAATTGTGATTTCCTTAGTCTTCCAGTGGCAGCTTTTTGTTTCCTTGTCCAATGCAGAGTGATTTGGTTGGTGTGTGTTTGTGTTGTCCATGAGGAAAACTCATTGCATAGTCATGTTGGTAGGTTGAAGTTATATTGATCATGGCACATGAGTTGCTTGAATGGAGGATGCACGGGTCTGCACTTTTATTTACTTTGTGCTTTGGATTGTCTCAGTAAAGCAACATGGCGTAGTGGAAAGAGCATGAACTCAAATCCTAGCTCAGTGAGTTTCCTTAGCTGTGTGACCTTGGGCAAGTTCCTTAACCTCTCTGAACCGTTTTTCCCACATCTGTAGAATACTGCTTAGCTTGCTAGGTTGCTTAGATTACAGGTGAAGCATGAAGAATAGTACAAGTGTCCAATAAGTGGTAACTGTCATAATTATAGATGATTACAGGAGCGAAACCTTTAGCGCCTGCCTCCTTCAGAAAGCCACTCTCTGACTCAGTACCAATCTCTCACTTCTTTGAC
The DNA here is from genome assembly GCF_027409185.1 of Cynocephalus volans. Classification (NCBI taxonomy): domain Eukaryota; kingdom Metazoa; phylum Chordata; class Mammalia; order Dermoptera; family Cynocephalidae; genus Cynocephalus; species Cynocephalus volans. The sequence goes on along the minus strand of NC_084476.1, from coordinate 11,027,267 downwards.
TTTCGGAGCCTGTGTTGTCCGTATCTTGCCTTGGGACATCTCTTGGGTCATTGTCTTGACTCTTGCATTAGTGTTTCATTGCTCAGGCCTTTTCTCCCCTACTGTATTCTTTCCTCTTTGCAAATAGACCATTGATCCCATGTTCCTGGGTACTTCACAAAGGCTAATGGAGTGTCTGGTTCATGATTGACTCTCAACAGGTGTTTGTTTGTTTGTTTATGCCATTGTTTTAAAATTGACTACCTTATAGTCCTTTATTGCATTATCTTATAATAGAGTTTTTTACTTTGTGGTATAGGAGATTTATGTGTGTGTTTCAATTTACTTGTAGGTAAATTCCTAAAGGGAAAGATCTGAGTCTCATTTGGTTTCTTAAACTATCTCAGTGCCAAACATAGTGCTTAGCATACAGCATGAGTGCAATGAATAATGAGTGGTCTGAGCCAGTCGCACCGTAACTAACTACAGCAGCCTTGTGTGCCTGTTGATACCACATTCTCCCTCCCCTAATGAACATTGGGTCATGTTCATTATATATTTAGAATTAAGTTTTAGGTCTGGGCATAGAAAGTTTATGAGATAGTGAATACCCCTGCGGAGGAAATAAGTCCATTTTAGGTTTTACAAACCTCACTTGTCTTTGCTAGTGTCAATTACAAAACAAAACAAAAATCTCATCACATGGTGAGAAATACCAGTAAACTTTGCACATGGTAGTTTCTTTCTGAGGTTGGCTTCAAAATCAATGAGAAAAAAAAAAGTCACCACAACTAAAAATATTTTAGTGCTTAAAGTCACTAAAATAACTGACTCTCTGTTCTAGTGGAATCAATTTACAAGAAAAAATTATAGTATCTTCTCACATCTCTGGGTCTTCAGAATCTTAATTGTAACTCAGAGCCTCATTCTAGAAGCACAGGGGACCTGGAGCAGGAGTCTTGGCTGTGAAGTCATTGAGGAGGGTTTGAGTGGTAGTTGGGCCCTTCCAGCTGAAAATGATTCATTTTAATTACCTTCCAGGGTGAGCCGATAACCTGAGCATATGGTCTTTAAGAAATAAGGTTCCCTGAACTGTCACTGAGTGTGGGCAATGGTCAGGGACCTCTTTCTGACACCGTTGACCAGCCTTGGAGAGCGGACACTCTAGAAGGTGCTTATTAAAATGCCAGCAGGTGCAGCGGAGGTCCCCTTCCCTGTGACTCCTTCACCCTGCTTGTGCCAGGTGTTTTATAAGAGCCTTTTTCTTCATCAAATGGCATTCATTAAGCACGTCCTTACACCTGGCACAGAAGCTGTGCGTCACAGATGACTTCTTCCCAGTGGTGTTTTGCAGGAATGAAATGGAATTTCATTTAGCCATTTGCTGTGTTCTCTCTCCCCCCACCACCTTAACTCAGTTGCTGTTGCTTTTGCATATTTTTCCCCCAGTACACCCCCCGCCCCCAAATCCATTACTGTCCTTTGCACCTCACCTCTGGCTCTTGTCCACTAGCAGACACATTACGTAAAAAGCAAGCTCCCTTCAGAGTCAAGTGCTGTGCTGGCCACTTTCCTATGCACCATCTCCTTCAACTCTCCCAACAACTTTGAGAGGAATTCTCGTCCTAGTTTTTGCCGTCTTTTTTTCTGATAAAAGAAAACAATTTCTCATTAAAAAAAAATTATCTTTTAAAATTATGGTGGACTAACAGATACAAAACTCTGTTATCTACCCTAAGTGAACATCATGCAGTACATGCGTGTGTGTCCATGTTGAAACGACACACTGTACCCCACAGATATGTACAAGTAAATGTTAAAATAATTAAATTAAAAATAAATAAAAATATATGAGAAAGCAAAGGGGGAAAGTCCACACTCTCACATTAATGGCTTCTCTGTCAACACCGTGAACATGGTTCCCGGTCCTGGTCCTGCCCCTCAGCCCAGGGGCAGCAGCTCTGTGTATTGGTACCTACTTCCAGGCCCTTTGGTGTACCACCTAGATGTGCACGCACAGAGATAGACCTTTCTGTGGGGTTGTTTATAATACATCATTCTACAACTTTTTTTGCTTGGTTGATTGTTTTTGTTTTGTTTTGCCTAGCAGCCATGTCTCTGGGATTTGGCTGTGTTGATAGAAAAACGTCTGGCTCATTCCTTCTGCTTGTTCTGTCTGTCCCAGTTAAGTATTATATGAACATTCCACATTTTATTAGACTCATCTTATTGATGGTCATTAAGGCTGTTCCCAGTTTGTTGCTATTACAAGTACTGCCCCAAGGACCGGTTCCTGTCTTGTCTTCCCGTGGCTGAGGTCACACTCCGTGCACAGTTCTGCATCTGAGATCCTCACTCAGTGCCCGTCATAAGCAACCGCCCCCAACCCTCCCACGAACTCTGTAAACATTATTTTATGACTGCATAACATTCTCAGTCAGACATTTTATAATGTTATTTCCATTTTTTGAGTAGAGCATCACAATTGAGAACATGAATTTTCTAAGTTGCTCCATCAGCGTTCACATGCAAGCTCTGGCAAACTCTTTGTCCACATCCGAGCTGTGTCCCTTGGGCCAGCTGTTCAACCTCTCTGAGACACACCTGTGCAGCAGGGTGATCTCAGCACTAGCCATAGGATTGGGGTGGGGATTACATGATGAGTGTGTAAGGACAGACCCTGCAAACATGTCAGCTAGTGTTACTGTTTTTAATCTTAACCTGAAATGTAGTAAATGACTTATTTATTTCCTCACATTTCTAAAGGCAAGGATAAATAATGATCCTTTTGTCCAGTTTACTTCCCCATTCCTAAGTCTTTGAATCAGTTGGAGCATGTTCCAATGTATTTCTTCTGGAAAAAGGGACATGAATGATCTTTTGTTGTTGGCTTAACACGTAAAAGACAACTTGAAGGGGTAAAAAATTTCTGAATCACAACTTTTTTCACCTTCAAAACTGTGGCTCCATTGTCTCCAGGCATTTGTTACTACGGGAAAAGTCTGAAGTTGCCGTCAGTATCCGCCAGGCTTTATCCAGCTGAGGATCTCTTTTCTTTTCATTGCCTTTTCTGGAATACTGTGAACCACATTGGCTTCTATATTTAGGTCTTTTTTCTTAAACCAGAATAATATTTTCAACCTTACTGAAGTATAATTGATGTACGATAAACTGCACATATTTAAAGTATACAGTTTGATGAGTTTTGACATATGTATACACCTGCGAAGGTATTACCAAAGTGAAGATCATAAACCTGTCCACCACCCCCGAAAGTTCCTTTGGGGCGTCTTTATAATACATCTCTCCCTCCTCAGGCAACTACTGATCTGATTTCTATCTTTATAGATTAATTTGCATTTTCTAGAATTTTGTATAAATGGAATCATATCATATGTACTCTTTTCCACCTTGCTTGTTTTATAATTATATTGAAATTTATCCATCTTGAATATATCAATAGTTTGTTCCTTTTTTATTGCTGAGTAATATCCATCATAGAGAGTATGCCACAATTCGTTTAAACAGTTCTCTGCGCTGCTGGTAGGGATGTAAAACAGTGCAGAAGAGTTCCAGTTGCCCCACATCCTTGCCAACAATTGATATTGTCATTCCATTTAGTTTTTGCCATCCTAGAAGATATGTAGTGGTATCTCATTGTGATTTTAATTTGCATTTCCGTAATGACTAATGATGTTGAACGTCTTTTCATGTGCTGATTTACCATTTGTATTTTCTTTAGTGAAGTGTCTGTTTAATTTTTTGACCATTTTAAAATTGGGTTGTCTTCTATTTAGTTGTAAGAGTTCTGTATATATCTTATATATAAGTTGGATACATTTTATAAATATTTTCTCCAGGTCTGTGTCTTGCCTTTTCATTTTTGTGATACCATCTTTTAAAGAGCAAGAGTTTTAAATGTTTATTAAGTCCAAATTATTGATTTTTTTTGGTCTTATATAGTTTGTGCTTTTTTGTGTCCTATTAAGAAAAAGGCAAGTGATGTCTCTTTTCATAATAAGAAAATAATTGTGACCTTATAGACACCCTGAAAGTCTTGGGAACCCCCAGAGGTCCCTGGAGGACACATTGAAAGTTGCTGCTCCAGAAGGTGGTTTTAATAGAACTTTCAGCCCCAGAAAAATAGAATGGCAGTTGTAATTTAATGCCACAAAGTTTGTTTAGGTTGTAAATATGTGTGTGTGGCGGGGGGGGGGGGGGATAAAAATGGCATCTGTCTCTAACTGTGTGTCTGCCTCTGCCTTCTCAGCCACCATTCCCTCAACGCTACCCTGTGACAGTGTGAGAGGACAGCAGACACCACTGCTGTCTGGGCAGAGCTGTCTTCATTATAAGTGGCTAGCGGGTCCACAAGATTAATGGTAACATTTTAAAAATTCACACAGACCTGGAATCAGCACTAGAAAATACAGATTTAAATTAACAAGGAAAAAGCAGAATTCCCATCAAAGGAAATAAATCGTGCTGGCAACTATTGTCACATAATAAAACGTATTCTATAACTGAAGGGCTTTTATATGGAGCTGTTTGCAGCTTAGTGGCCATGTTAATTGAATAAGGTGCCTAAGACTGACTTAGGGGGGGAAAAATGAAATTTCCGCCAGCATCTATTTAGCTAGAGCCATTGTTGGCAGCGTGTGGGATGCTGACCTATTTGTTATAGAACAGCCAGTCCCTCCTGCAGACATAGGTGACCGCCACCAGCAGTGGCAGTGTATCCCACCTCTGCAAGCTGTGCCCTGTCTCCTCTGGACACTTATGGGAGGGGGCTGAGAGGGTGGGCAGGAAAGCTTGGTAAAGCTCCCCTAGGACTTAGGGGAAGTTCTAGTTACTATTCTCCAGTTGCCAAACAGATTTTGGAATAATAATCCATCATTTGAGTCAAGTAGCAGAAATTGTTGGCCTCTGATGGTCAGTCCCTTGCTCCAGTGGTCCAAGACCTACTGGTGATGGTACCGGAAGGTCTTCACTCTAGGTGCCATCCTAAGTAGATACAGCTTCTTGAGTCTTTGGGTCTACTTCTCCTTAGTCTGCTGATGATATTTATGAACGCTCCTAAAATTTAAAACACATTGATCTGCCTACTGAGTGGTCAGCTTTGGGACCCATTGAAATTGTTGTCCCTGGGGGCACCAGTGACATCATTTTCTTGGACTCCTCAGTTTTGTTTAATGCTGTTGAGTGCCTCTTCGTTCTTATAACTCCCCTGGCTTGGGTGTTTCAGAAGAGCTGAGCGTCTAGCACCCATGGTTTAGTGAAGCTCCTGGTTTCTTCCTTCTTTCCTCCTCCAGGAACAATGTCATGATTGGGGTATTCCTTTAATCTCATTATATGATTCAGTTATGGGAAAGAAGCGAAAGTGTGTTGGGTTAACTGATCACAATTTCAAGTGTAAAAATAAGAATTTTATATCTTTTCTCACTAGACACTCTGGTTGGTCATGGGCATGGGCTCAGGCTATTAAATACTCTTCTGAAATATTTTAAAAGACTGCAAAATACTTCATCAAACGGTTGTTCTATAAGTTTTAACCAGCCCCCTATATTTAATTCGATCCCAGTCTTTCGCTTTATAAGCAATGCCAAGATGAATGTATTTACTGTTATGTAAAAACATTTATGAATCAGACATAGTTGCATTTTCCAAACCATTGGCCACCCCAGTCCCAGGGATGAGGAGACAAGTAGGAAGCCTTCCTGGGAGTTTGCCAAAATTTTCTCTAATAAGTCAGACTTATTCACTCATTCAGCAAGTACTAAATAATCTTACAAGATTTTCCCTACTATTTATTAAGTGCCCACTGTGTGCCGGGCACTATTCTCAGCACTGGGGATGTGATGGGAAGAGAAAGTGTAATGAAGATCATGTTCTGGTGACACAAAAACAAATCAGTCCTGTGGAGTGGGAAGGGTTCTTCAGAGTGGAGAGTGGGGCGTAGTGAGAGAGAGTGGCTGGAGGTAGGATATGACCTCAGGAGGGGGTTAGGGTGGCCTCTCTCAGGGGTGCACCAAATGAGGAGGAGGAACCAACTTCTGGAGAGCTGGGGAAGAGTGTTTTAGACAGAGGGAACAGGAAGTGCAAAGGCCCTGAGGCAGGAGGAAGAGCAAGGGGATGGAGCAAAAGAAAGCAGCCACTGAGGCTAGCAGGTGCTAGTGCAGGGAGCATGGACAAGATGTGGTCAGAGAGCAGGGATGGGCTGGAACTGGCGGGACCTTGCAACCACAGGATGGTTTGGATTTCATTCTGATGCAGAGGGGAGGCACCAGTGGGTTTTGTAATCAGGCCCTCATGAGCAAGACCCTAAAATAATGCCAGGGGTGGCAGGAATGGGAAGAAGCAGAATACGAATTGAAACTAGAGTGCTTATATGGGCTCACCACATAGCTGGTTGAGTGCCAGCCGCTCTGCATGCATTGTGGCCAGGTGTGCACTGAGGCAGCACAGTCCTGCTGAAGGCCACCCAGCTCCCAGGTGCTAGTGCTGGGATTCAAACCTACATCCAGCAGGCTCTGGGGGCAGTGCTCTTAACCACTACCACTGCTCTGCCTTCTTGGGTATGTCGGTGTGCCGTTGGTTGTCTAGCTCTGTGACCTGTCAGGGTCACCGAAGCAGGAAGTGGCAGAGATATTGAGTCCCTGGCATCATCGGTTTCAAAGGGGTCTTGAGGATGGACACTGCAGTCTTGGCTGAGTAATCTTACTGTGTATACCTGAAAGTCAAGATGATACATCAAGGTAACTTTAAAATAATAATAACAGCCTCCAGAGGACACCAACCTTATCGTTAATTCCTGGCTTTTTCTTTTATCAGCTTTACCTCTGAGGCCTCAGTTTCCTGTTCTGTTAAAAGGGAATAATTATTCCTATTCAAAAATGTTGCTGAGAGGATTAGGCCAGGTAATGAATGTGAGGTAACCCAGCCCAGTGACTAGGGGGTGGCCCCCCTGACGCTGGGGAACTAGAATCTCATTTCACTCGGAGACTTAGCTGATGGCAGAGCTGTTCCTCCTCATCTGCCACTTTCAGGCTAATCTGACACCAAAGCACTCCTGGATTACTTCTCCTTCAGCAGGTGACTTCTTTGTCCTATTTAACCATAGGTGATCTGGCCCTCAGCCCAAACCATTCATTCCCGTTAACAGGAGGCTTTGATGTTCCTTTTTGTCCTCCTGTCCCTATGTCTCCTGCTTCCTGTGTCCAGGGACAGCAGGAGCAAAAATGCAAAAGAAGCTATTGCAGAGTAGGGAGGAGGCCTCCTCTCTGAAGCCTCCCTAGCCTGGGGGCCTCCCCACTTGCTGCTCTGTGACTACTGTCCCCTGCCCATTCTTGCATTAGCTACTTTAGCTGGGGTTTTTGGTAGCTTGATTTCAATTTAATAGATTCCTATCGAGCCTTCAACTTGAATTCTGTTTTAATTTCACATTTACTGCTTTAACCACACATTGTCTTTGTATGAGAACAGAAACGTTTTTCCCCCGTTGTAAATTCTTGGTTGTTGCTGCTGCCACTGATATCTTCTTACACTACACCTGTTCTCCTCCATAGTGGAGAGGGGTGGGATGCATGGTATAAATACAGAGACCCGTGAGTCTAAGTGGCAGCACATACACATGCAGAAATGAAATAATAGAGGCCAACGGCAGTTCGTGTTTTTTTTTTTTAAAGGCACAGGGGTTTTAGTGGACTCAGTTCCCACTTGATTCGGTCAACAAGTGTTCAGTAATTGTCTACTCCGGCAGAAATTTTTGTAGAAAATGGAGTACCAAACTAATGAGATTTGGCCCAGCTCTTGAGGAGAGGTCACAGTCATGTTAGGGGACAGGCTTATATCAGATGATTAAAGTATATTGTGATACCTGAAGTGAGAGGACCAGTCCAGTCTGGGACAAGCCCAGGAAAGGTTTACCAAAGAAGGGGTGGTTGGGTGGGGTCTTGAAAGATAAATAGGAGCTTGGAGAGTGTGTGAGGAAGAACGGAGGCTCTAGGAAGAGTGAGCAGCATGGATGAGGAAACCGGGCTAAGGCATGAAAAACACGGCCTGGTGAGAGACTGACAAGACTTCCACTCTTCCTGGTGGAAGGAGACAGAAGTGACAAGACAGTCTGGGGAGGCAGGCTGGTGTGTGAGACGCTGAAACCAGGGATGTGGGTGTGGATTAGGCTGCCTGGAGAAAGTGTGTGGGTAGGGAGAGCTAAACCAGGACCCTTACAAACAGCAACCTGGAAAAGATCAGAGAACGAGGGGCCAGAAAGAGCCGTCGCGAGGAAGGAAGAGAACCAGGCCAAGGCTGGGAGAGTGGCAGGTCTGGTCAGCAGGCAAAATCCAATGCCCCAGGAGATCCGTGTTGGATGGGGCAGCTAAAGAGCCAGGCCCCTTGATTTCTTTGTCATTCTACTTCTTTTTAAAGCCCTGTGAGCCATAGAATTTCACCCAAACGGGTCATTTAGAGGGTCTGTAGCAGGTCATTTTGACAGGAATGAAGGGTCTGCGCACAGTAGGTGCCACATAATTGTTCGCAGTTTCGTGATAGTCTCCATCATGATTTATGCTTCCATTCCCATCTGCCATGACATGTCAGTTTTACTTCCTCACTTCCCCACAGGTAGGCAAGCTTTTAAAATGGTTGGTTGGATCTGGTCACCTCTCTGCTTAGAAATCCTTCAGGGTAAAGTCGGAGCTTGTGCTGGGCCCCTCATGGTGTGGCTCAGGGCCCTCTTCCACCTGCTCCCACACATTCTTCCTGGCCTTCTGAGTCTGGCCACCCTGGCCTCCTCCTGGGCCTTCCCACCGGCCTCCGGTGTCCCTTCTCCCAGCTGCACCTCTCTGGCTCCTGCGCGTCCTCAGGTCCCCACTCAATATCACTTCCTCGCGGAAGCCTTCCAGGGAGCCCTCTCCTGCCCTGCCCCTCGTAGCACTTTAGCCTTCCCGCTTTCCATGTGTGAGACCACACTTGTGAGCAGGTGTTCTGTAAATTTGTGGACGTTTTCCTCTTCTCCTGTCTGTCCTGCCATTGCTGAGTCGCTGCAGATCTGTGTTGCTGCGTGTTTGACCATACAGTGGCTGGGCTGGCCCCACTTACTCCTCTGGCTGGCCTCTGCCATCATCCAGGCCTGTCCGTCTTCTAAAGTTCTGCTACTGCCTCCCTCTGTGAGCCTCCCTGAGTCCCCAGCCCCTGGAGTAGCTGCCGCACTGCCCAGGTTGTCTCGTGTCCTTAGGTTGGGTACACCTTTTTGGGGCTTTTAAGCTTAGAAATCTTAGAGCCTGGCAGCCCTGCAGCACAGCTCCTCCCCGGCACCTGGAAATTCCCTCGCTGGTACAGTGAGTGCAGCAACAGCACCTGGCCTAGGTCAGCTTTGTGGCTGTGAGGTCCTTGCCATCACACAGGCCCTGTGTAATGCTCTGTTGCCACCTGAAATTCTTAATCATATTTGAACAAGGGCCCTGTGTTTTCATTTTGCACTGGGCCCTGTACCTGCCTCACAGGGGTGTGGTGAGGAGCCCTGGGAGAATGTGTGGCATCTGCATACCCCAGGGTCTGGCACTTGGCGACGTGCTCTAAGGGTCACCTGTCATCATTTTAGTTATGCTCAGCCACATCGTCGTCAATAATTCATTCTTCTGTTTGCTCAGCTTCATTGACTAAGCGCTGTGGTCAGAGGCATTGATCAACTGCTTAAAACCCTTCTGCAGCTGCTCCTCACCTGCTCAGGGTTCCCAAACCTGGCCAATCTTCAGATGCGCTGCTGTGGCTTGTTAAAAATAGATTTCTGGGTTGCACCCCAGCAGGCCCATTGAACTGGACTTTCCAGGGTCGGAGCCTGTGAGCCTGTAGTGTTAGCAAGTTCACAGGTGGCTCTAATGCCTTCAGCTATGCCATCACAGGTGGAACAGAGTTTGCAAGACTTCATCCTGGGCGATAAAACCCAAACGCCTTGCTGTAGCATTTGGCATCCTTTCCAGTCTGCCCTGGCCTGACTTCCTAGCTTCATTTCTGATGTGTGCCCTAACCCTGCACCAAAGTGTTGGCTTTCCCTGACTACCTGGGGAATTCCTTCACTCCTTTAACACTCTGGAGAGTCATGAAGCTACGTCCCCTTAAACAGGTCATGTTGCTCCTTCCCTTTGTGCTGACCAACACCCTTTTTCTCTGAGCGCATGTCACGTTGCACGGTGATTTTTCCTGGCACCTTTATCTCCTGCAGCCTGAGAGCTCCTTGAGGGAGCTCACCGCTGTACCCTTAGCATCAGTGATGTACAGACCATGCAGATTCCCTACACATGCCAGAGTACCCAGTGGATACACATCTCCCTGTGCATGTGTCTTCTGGTTCCCCCACAGCCCTGAGCACACAGTGAGTGCTCACTAGGGACCCACTGCTTCGTTCAGCCTGGCCAGTCCGTGGCACAGGTGTGCTCCACAAATGCTCACTGTGCAACCCGGCAGAACAAATGCCATTTCAGCCCTCAGTGCTTACCTCGTTCCTGGGAGGGTCCTGCTGCTTGTGGCTAAATCCTGGCTCTGTGGGAACAGCCCCTGCCTGGAGAACCTTTTCCTCGCAGGAGTCTACATGCACAAAAATCACTCCAGAAGGTCACGCATGTGTGTGAAAGGCACCATGTAATCGACAACTTTCTTTATGTAATAAATGCTCCCTCCATGGTCTCTTCCCTTTGGAAATGACGGTGTGGCGAGGCTTAGGCTGCTCAGCTGTTTCCAACTAACCCCAGTCATCCCACCTGGAGGGTTTGTTTTTTGTTGGTTTTTTCCCCCAGACCTGTTGGGTTTTAAATATTTTTCGTATTATTTTAATGATTCTTTTCAGCATTTGCTAAAGGCAGCTGATAACCATGCCAAATGGATTATTTACTTTTAACCAAAAACTCACTTATGCTGTGTGTTCATTGTGAGCATTAATGGCTAACACCTGAGCCATAAAAGAGTCTTGGGTGAGTCGAAGGTGCTTTCCTGAGCACCTACTGTGTGCTTTGCCCTAGGGGGAACATGTAGACACAGCAATTCAGAGCAATGAGCCAGTCTGATTTTCAGAGGCCTTTAGCCTCCTGGACTGACGTGGTAATAATACTCAACACCTTCATTACAAAGTGCTTCATGTGCTGTGATCCTCAGCAGCCCTGTGGGGGAGGTGTGGAAGCCTTTGGATAGATAATGGAATAAACCAAGGCTTGTGTTTAGAGCCTGGGTGTTTTGGTCCATTGGCCTACTTAGTCCAGTGGGCAGAGATCTGGATCAAATTACCCACCTCCTCGGAGCAACTTGGACATGCCACAGGCTTGGGAAACCCTTTTTTTCTTCTTGGATGTCCTTCCTGATATGGAAAAAGGTGGCTGGTGATGTCTGGAAACTTCTGAATTTCCCGGGAGGACTCAAGGCTGATGGGGACATCAAGGTGGAGGCGGGCCAGGAGCACCACTCTTTTCACTCCGAGCTGCAGTTTGGCTGTTGACGGTGGCGGGTGCTTTCTGAGTCTTGGGGAATGCTCCATGCTCCTGGTAACGTCCCTTTTCTCCTCTGTCTCTTTCTCAGGCACATCTCTCTAACACTCCCTGCCACCTTCCGAGGCAGGAACAGTACCCGGACGGACTATGAGTACCAGCACTCCAATTTGTATGCCATATCAGGTATGTGGGGGCCACTGCCACAGGCCAGCTGTGGAAAGTTTGTGTCCTGGGCGCCACCTCCTACGTGCTCTTCTAATGGTATCTGTCTGTTTCACCTCTCTTTTGTCCCCTGCAAGGGGCCCATTCCCTGCAGGGACCAGATCCCCCCTTTCCTTTGTGTCACCACAGCACTTAGAGAAGGGCCAAATACTCAGCATGTTTTGAAACTAATGATGAAAAACAATGTGTGGATTTCACAAGCTTGAAGGGAGGTTTCCAGAGAATATTCAACACACTGTTCAACTGCCAGACCCTGGCAGGTTTCCCATGGGGACCCAGGAGCAGTGCTGAGCTGAACCCAGGTCAGCGTGCCATCCTTGTCCAAGTCTGTCCTTACCTCTCATTTCTTATAGCCAGGTTTGTGGCCAGAGGGTACACTGGTGGTCTCCCCACTCACAGCCCCTGTAGTATGAGTCTGTGATTTCTGAACTCGGCCTTAAAATTGATAGTGTTGCTTTGGCAGGAACTTCATCAGTTCTAGTTTTCCTTTTCACCTTTACCCAGGGAGGGGAAAACTTACAAGCCTTATTACAGAATTGAGATTCATTAGGTGCTTGGCAGTGCAGGTGACTTGCTAAGAGCGGAGGAAACCCACAAACTCTCCTCCGATTATACTGGGCCTCCAGTCAGGGGTGTTTGTATATAAGGGGAAGTGGTAAATTGGTGCCACTTACCAGCACGCACCCTTAATGGAGAATGACATTTTGAACACGGGAACATGGCATTCATTCATGTACCATAATGAATCGGTTATTTAAAAGGTAATCTTTTTCTAAAAATTGCAACTTCAGGTTACTAAATAGATGAAATAGAACAATGGCATAATTCTTGTCAGTATTAGTTTTTCTCGTTATGATCACTCTCTAATAGGTTCGGAAGTATAAGCAAAAGCCAGTTGTTCCATTTCTGAACAACACTCCTGCTGGGAAGGGGAGGAACAGGGATGATCTTCAGCCCCTGTCCCTGGCTCCACTTCAGGAGCCACACTCTCGATGGGGAGAGGGAACGTGTTTGCCTAAGAAAAACATCTCCAGAGAGAATTTCTTTTGTGCTGTGGCTATTTCAGCAGAGTCGACAAGGAGCATAACAAGTGTGGAAAGATGACCTATTTTGTAGAAAAACTGAATATTTCCCCAGATGCTTAGTGGCAGAGTGGTGCAAAACAGGTCTGTGAAATCCAGCCAGGCAGCCTTGTTCAGAATATACACAAGGAAAGCTCCATCAAAACAGATGACTTTTTTCCTGCAGCTTGCAAATCTTTTTCCAGCCACAGTGTTCAGCTACACCCACCTTACCTGCATTCTCTGATGGCTTTCCCAGCTGTTAGCGTTTCTGCAGAAAAGAGCCCACAGAGTGAAATCTCCTCTGGTTTGGCAGGAATGTTGCTGTCTGTCTGTGGACCGCTGCTTCCTCGCCCCGCGGCTTTGATGAGGTGTTGTCTGGGTTCATTTCAGCTGTTAGTTTAGCAATACCAAGGTAACTGCCTCAAGACACAGGGGAAGCCATTCAGAAACTTCCTGTTACATTTATGTAAGTGGCAGGCAATTGGATTTTATCTTCCAAACAGAGGTATTTGAGGCTACAGCCCACGGCAGCAGGCAGCTCAGGCCTCCACTACTGCAGGCACCAAATTGCTCTGCCAGGGTCCAAGCCTGCTTTGTTGTGATGCTGCCAGAAATACCACTGGCTCCATAAGGCCTGCAAACTCAGCACTGGGCAACTATGGTGCAACTGGGAAGCCTGCCCACCACCCACTGGCAGCCTGCTTGCGAGTTATTCTGGCTAGAAGGGAGCAGAGACCACCCCCTCACCCCCATATGAACAGTATTTGGCGCTGACTGGCACATCTCAGTTTGGTATTGCAAAGTTAAGTTTCCGGTGGTTTATTCCAAAAACAACTAAAGCAAAGTATGCCCCAAGCCCTAGCCCTTGCTCAGTGCTGATGCCTGGATAGCTAGAGTTCTGCTGATAATGAAATGAATCACCAAACTGGTCTCCTTTCGAACAGGCTCTGCACACGCTCAACATACACTTCAGGCGTGAGCCTTTGGTGCAAACTCCTGGTATGTTCTGTGTCGCTCCTGAAGACATTTGATTACTGCTCCCTTAGTTTGCAGTCCCTTCCTAAGATAAGTAGATTTCAAAACAATAATTGCATTTGAAATTTGAAAAGCAGCCCACATTTAATGTGTATGTATAGTTGTTAAAGTATATTTACTTTTAAATGTTTTCTTGGTGGCATACCTATTAATATATCCCTTTTCCTGCACCTTTCACTAAGGCAGTTTACCCACCACACCTGCAAAGTGAGAGACACTCAGATTGCTAGAGGCACCAGTGGAAACAATGCATAGCTCTGTCCGGCCAGCCCATTCCTTCTCTTTGAGATCTTCCCTTGTTAAGCTGGGCTCTGTCTCCTTGTACATTCATATCCATCCAGATACTTGGGGTACTGTGCATTTCATCAGCCAAAATTTGCCCGCTATTCTCCACAATCCAGTCAATATTTCTCTCTTGCCTGTGGAAGTGGGTGAGGAGCTTTGAGTCAATGCCAAAATCCAGAGAAGCTTATATCACTCGCTCTGCCGTCTTGTACCCCTATGAGTGGCCAGGAAGCAAACCCTTGATCCTCACACTTCCTCTTCTGGGAATTTCTTCTAGAAAATATGTACAGATGTGCAAAAGGACTTATCCTCAAGGATGAACACTGCTGCTTTTTAAAGTAATACCTCTAAACGGGGGTAGGAGGTGGACATATCTTAAATGTCCCAAACAAAGGTGAATGGTTAAATTACAAAACATCCATACAATGGCCTTAACTTTTCAGCCACCCAGAAAATTATGATTTACATAAAAAGATGTTCATGAATATTGTAAAGTAGAAAAAAAAAAAGGTGACAAACCAGAATGTGCAATGTGATCTCATTTAAAAAAATATTTCTAAAGGTCTGGAAATGTCCGTGGTTTACAGTGGTTTTCCCCGTACTTTCCTCCTCTTTTCTTCTTTTGGCTTCTTTGCAGTTTCTCATTTTTCTACAATAGCACATGTTGCTTTTGTAATAAGAAAAAATGCAGACCTGATGTTAGCGTGGCATGTTCTTGGTAAGCCCTGCTGGCTCCCTGTGACCACCCTGGTTTTTTCTGAGGGCTCACAAGCTGCCAGACTCCTAATGTGCTTTCAAGGTTTAATGGAAATCAGTTCCAGACCACAGATCAATAATTTTCTTACTGTCTTTTTTTGAGAGTATGATTTTTTTCCTGTTATTCAGTCCCCTGAAACCTCCTGTTCCCTCAAGTTCCCCAAAGAAGAAAGAGGCTGACTATAATTCCAGCCTCACCTTTTTTTTTTTTTTTTTTGTCTTTTTCGTGACCAGCACTCAGCCAGTGAGTGCACCGGCCATTCCTATATAGGATCCGAACCCGCCGCGGAAGCGTCGCCGCGCTCCCAGCGCCGCACTCTCCCGAGTGCGCCACGGGCTCGGCCCCCAGCCTCACCTTTCACATTCTGCTGGCCCTACAGATGAGTGAAAGTGCCTGGCTGCTCAAGCCATCCCCTCACCTTCCTTGCTCCTCAGATTCCCCATCACCGTGCTGTTCTACTCTTTAGTGTCTGAAGATGGTTTTTCTCAAAGGAGGAGATGGGAACAGAATGATGGTTGCCCGGTTTAACTCACTCTATAACCCGTCTGTTAGGGTTGGGGAGCCATGGCCTGCAGCCAGGTCCCACCCACAGCCTATTTTTGTACAACCTGAAAGTTAAAGATGGTTTTAATATTTTTAAATAGTTGAAAAAAATAAAAAGAATATTTAGTGACATGTGAAAATTATGTGCAATTTAAATCGTTCATAAATAAAGTTTTATTGGAACTCAGCCATGCCTATTCCTTTACAAATTGTCTGTAGCTGTTTTCACACTACAGTGCAGAGTTGAGTGTCTGTAACCTACACCTTATGGCCCACAAACCCTGAAATATTTACTATCTGGCCCTTTACAGAAAACGTTTTTCAACCCCTGGTCTGAGTCATCAATCCTAAGCAGCAGGGGCTGCTCTTTCTTACTCTTTCTTGCTCTTTCGTACTCTTTTTGCTCTAAACATAATCTTTAAAACCACATTCGTTTTTACTGTTCTTTCTTTTGCTGAGCCGCGGCTCCTGCTCTCCTGGCTGTCGCTTCCCTGGTGCTGTTCTCACTGGTGTGACCCCTGTGGCAAAATGCCTTCAGTCCTTTGAATGGCCTTCCAGGTCTTACCGCCTTGGAGGGCTCTCTTCAGGGCCACACTGATTTCTCTGGATTCTTCCCCAGCCCCACCGCCACTGAGTTTCCTTGGCAGGGCTCCGAGTGGCTGTTAGTTTTCTTTTTAAGAATATCTTATCTTTCCCGAAAAGTTATTTCTTTTAGTCCCAAACAGTGGCATCCTACCTTTTCTTGTTTGTTTTTCTCTCAGAATTTTTTTAGATGTTTGGCTGTCTTATCATTTACTTAGTTTTATTTTATCTATTCCAAAAGGATTTTAGGTCACTCCAAAAAATACGTACAGCAGAATATAAACAGAAGCTCACTTTTAATCCTGTGGACACATATTAAAACTAATTAAAACTAATAAATGTCTCAGACAACATTGTGTGTGAGCAAAATATAAATATTTACAACCTGGAAAAAGAGGACCCCGTGAAATGCTGGGAACAGCATAACAGCTGCTCTTCAGTGACCATAACTGCAAGTTTGATAAGCACAGCCTGGTACAGAGGGTCTTCAGAAGGTTCATGGAAAGATTCATGTTATCTTTTAATTCTACTTTTCCATGAACTTTTTGAAGTACCCTTGTATGCCCATGTATGGGGGGTGGGGTGTATATCCACTCATGTTTGAAGAGACCCTAAAAAGTTTGAAAGTTGAGTGTGATGTTTCCTAAGAAGTGTTTCTGTGGTGGGTGTCATGCACTTTAGGGGACCTCTGGGGAATGTCAGGAGAGACAGATCTTCCCTGACACTTGCCCAAACCTAGTGCACACAGCTGTGCCAGAGGCTTCCTGTAAGAAGAGGCTGAGCTGAAAGAGCATGGTGTTGCTTTTCTAATGTAGGAACGTTGTAGTCTTATGGCAGGTTTTGCTTAGCAAAGAAGCAACCACAGATGTAGGAGACCATATTGTGCTCTTCTTTCACATTGTTGTCGCTGTTATAAACTGGTTTATAGCTCCAAGTGCAGAGCTTTTACCAAAAAATCTCATTCTTCTCCCTTTTGAAAAAAATTGACACAGTAGTGTAGAATATAGGTTGAGCATCCTTAATCTGAAACTGAAACCCGAAATGCTCCAAAATCCAAAACTTATTGAGCACCAATGAGACGTTCAAAGGAGAATTTCAGATTTTGAATATTCAGATTAGGGATGCTCAACCAGTTTGTATTCTGCAGATACTTCAAAATCTAAAAAAAATCTGAAATCTGAAACACTTTTGTTCCCGAGCGTTTCGGAAAAGGGATACTTGACCTATAATAAAATTAAGCAAGTACATGTTAAAGCTGGCATGTGTTAAAAGCAGAAAATGCCAAATACCTCATGAATTCAGGACAAGCCACAACGCATGAGCTGTGGGGCTAGGATCCTTTTCCCCTCGGTGCATGGGCCGGTTGCCTTGCAACGTCTTCATTTACCCATCAGCATGCAGCTGGCCAGATAATGAAGTGCATGGGGCCACACAGTTGTGCCAGGACAAGAGCCATACCCGGGATCCATCCTGGCAGTCTGGGGTGCATTTTCCGTGCCGTCTTTAGCTTTTCTGGTTTTTCAGTTTTCTTTTTGATTGCCAGAAAAAGCCATCTCATTGCCCTCCACAGCTGTTCCCTCTTAAACACCAGTCCCCTTTCAAGATGTTTGACACCAGGAAGGATGTGAGTGTGGTCAGGTCTATCATCTCATCAGTTTGGCTCACAACCCTTGTACAGAGAGAAGGAGCATTTCATCTGTTAACACAGAGCCGTGGATGAGCCATGTAACTGACATCAGACTGGGAAAGCACAAGGCAATTAAAAATAATTAATGATTTCTGAGTATCAGACTTCTCCATGCAGTTTTAATCTAGTTCTCATTTAAATTGGAAGATGGACATTTAATTATCAGTATTATGAAATTCATGATTTATATATTTCATCCAATTGGATAAAATTTCTGCCACCAGCTCTTCATCTTATGATGAAAAAAATCTGTGTATCTTATAGTGTGATCATTTAAAAACCCATCTGCAGCATGCCCAACAATTCCAAATATATTTTCCTTTCATTGGTAGTGATTATATTATTTCTATCTCTCAATTAGGAAAAAAAAAATCTCACCTGGAAAATAAGAAATGAACTTAAGACTTGAAAGGTCATGAAGCATTGTAGGGTTGGAAAATGAAGGCTAAAAGATTAAAACAATAGGGGGCTTGAGAAGTGCTTTTCTTTCCTGTGTAAGGTGTGCTAACCATGGCCACTTGGCATGACACGTTCATGGTTTTAGGCTGAAGAATTGGCATCCATATTGTGTGTGTGCCGTGGTTCTCCTTTGCCTGTATATTTGGTGAGTGTCAGCTCGTGTGTGGGTTAATGTGTTACCGATAGCCACCAATGAAGGAAAGAGCCACTGTCTTCTAGCAAGAGCCCCTGAGTAGTGTTAGCTCTGCATTTACAGGTGTCCCTGGGCCTTCATCTTTAATGGACTTGTTCTTGTGGCTTGCCTGGCATCCAGACCCCCACTTCCCTTTATCGGCTAAGGTGTCTCAGAATCACCTCGGACTGATTGGAGAGGTGGTGAGCAAGCTTGGGAAGGTGGCAAGGACCCCAGAAAGGAGCATCAGTTTGGCACAGCCACAGATAATAGCATATGGGGAAAATTCCTGAGTGAAGTGAAAAAATATTTATAATAATGGTGGTCACATCAAGGCATATAAATTTTTATTGTCACCTAAAACAGCCATTGCTTCCCTTGTCTATCCATCTGCTCTTGCCCTGACTGACAACAGAATCAGGTATAAAGAAAAATACAGTAAGAAAAAGAAGAAATGAATGGGCGTGGACGGGGAATTGATCGCATAGCATATTTGTGTATCCTGATGTAAAAGGTGCGGTTGACAGGTGGCCAGGTTTGCTCTGTATACAACCATGTGTGTGCTGTCAGGCGCACGCACACTGCCTTGTTTCGATTGATGAATTGCCTGCTTTCTTGATTAAACCTTCCGTCACTTAAGAAACAAAAAGCCTGTGTTTAGATGGCAGAGTGGGACATGTCAAAAAAATCTGTCTCCTTTACCTTTGTGCAGATGTTGGGCACAGACTGTAACATGTATTATTAAAATGAATGTGGCATTTACTGTGCATTATTCCTTTCCTGGGAGAAAGGACTGTAAATTATATGCTAATAATAAGCTTTAACCCTTTCGAAATGCAAAAGATTTAAGAGTGCAAATATTCATGTCGGCCTGGCTAATTGGATGTGCTTTTCTACATCCACCGTGGTAGCTATGTCACTGGAGTTAATGAACAGCGTGTGCAGACAAACATGCAGGGCACCGGGGGAGCTCTTGCCTCCTGGAAGTTTTCTGTTGTGTGAGTGTCTCTGCTAGGATCTCACAGAGACAGACCCTGAAAACCCTGAGCTGGGCTCTGGGTCATCTCATTCTAGATCAAATCCGTTGCCATGTCTCGTTCCCCCAGTGAGTCCTCTCCTTTCTCTCCTGCATTCTCACTTTCAGGGCTGGGCCCACGGTCTGGCTGAGCTGGGGCCTGGCAGGCATCAGGCTCCAGTGCCTGGCACTTACATGGCCTTCTTCCTTGATCAGGCTTTTCTAGCCTCAGGCCAGTTGCCCCAGTGGCAGACTCATCGCTCCTGAAATCAAGCCTTTGTGCCCCACCCCAGGCCACTGCCTACCGTGTTCATCCAGACCTCTCTGTCAAGGCTGTTTAGGTGGCCAGCCCCGCCTGTCTGGTGTCGTCTACCATTTCTCTTCACCTGTGGTCCACCAGCCTGGGCCGCTTTTTGTGTATTTGCTGCTCCACTGGCTCACATTGCCCCCACCTTCTCTTCTTTCTGTCTCTGTCTTTGAACACCTATTCCCAAACTGCCTCTTCCAGGAAGCTTTTCCCATTCCCTTCCAGCTAGGGCTGCTCCCTTCCTGGTTTACCCCACACTACTTTGTGCTGCAGAGATTTCACCAGTGAGCACCTTGAGAGGGCAGAGACAGTGCAGAGAGAATGAGGCTGCCTTCCACCCTTTTTGAACTGAGGGGCAGGTAAGTAAGACAAGAACAAGATTGTTCACTCCTCCAGTTGTTCAGCAGACACTGAATTCTGCCAGGCCCTGTGGGCTCCTGAGGAAGTGAGGGCTTCTGTCTATTGAAGAAGGTTCAGCGTGTGGCTGATAGGGCATTCGGGGTTGGAAGTTCAGGTTCAGAATCTTGGCTCTGACACATACTGGCCATCACACAGAGCTGCTGTGAACAGCCACCCTTTTGTGCACTGCACAACATATGTGAACAGTGGCCCCAGAGCTGCGCAAGAGGACCCTGTGCTATGCCACCTTGGGCACTGCTAGTTATTCAGACCCATAAAAGAATACAGTAACTGCCCGCTTCCTTCTCTGGGTTGTTGTGAGCAGCCAGGGTATGTAAGAACATTTTGTAAACCAGGAAGCAGTGCAGGAATGTCACTTCCGTCCATATGTGCCTCCCCTGCAGGGCTGTGACCTGAGTAGGAGCCCAAAGATTTGTTGAGAATTATCACTCAGGACACACTGGCTCTTGCCTGCTGTGGTCTTCATCATCTTAGCCTTGTGCTCATTTATACAATTTTGATATATAAGATTACTTCCTTGAGCACTCAGAGAAAATTTCTTCCTCAGTCCGGAGAAACCTACAGTAAAAGGCCCTCTGTCATGGCTCAGCTTAGCACCCCCTGGAAGCAGAGACATTCTGTCACACATCACCACTTACAAGTGGGCCGTTTTCCGTGGCAAGCAGCCCACAAGCCCTTTCTCTCTCGGGGAGGTGACAGAATGATGGCTTGGGGGCAGGAAGGAGAGAAGTGCTTGGCCGCAGGAGCAGGCGACTTCCATAAAATCTTCCAATGTGCCTTTGGTTTTCTGGAAGAGAAGTGCCTGGGGGGCTGATTTCTGCTCCAGGCTTTCATTTCTGCTTTTTCTATGCTCCATGGGTAGGAGAAAGTTAAGACTTTTTCCAGTTTCGTCATCATGAAAAATAAAAATGTTATTAGGTGACAGACACTTCAGTGCTCTTAAGAGGGTGGCCACCTTCCCACTGTGCTTTCATGCTCTCTTTGCTGTTCCAGCATGGCAGAGCTTGGGTGGCACTGTTTTAATAGGCCACATTCCCTTAAATCCGTGGGCAAGGCAGGCGAGGGGCAGAGGGATGAACCAGGGCAGGAGCCCGAATAGCCAGGTTCAGCCCTGGTTCTCCCACTGACTGGCCGAGAAATGTCAGGCACAGCACGCAGCCTTTCTGGATCTAAAATCCCACACCTCCCAATATCAGTAACTGCAATGACAACACCAGTAATTTCACCGTAACAGTAGTTCAGCTGATACTTATCAGAAGCTTCCCATGTGTCAAGCATGGTCTAAAATCTAAGGCAGGGGTGGTGATACCCACTCCCAGGGCTGAAGATACGGGGGAAGGAGCCTCATGGGTTTCGCAGCTTGAGATACCGCAGACGTGGCCTGCAAGTGTGCATTATTGCCCCAGACTTCACAAACGTTCTGTCCAAACACACGAACACCGAGAAACCAACTTTCTGACACCTTTATCTTCTTTGTCTGGATTTATAGTGGAAATGTGCCCCATTTCCCTTCCTGGCACATCAGCACACTTCATGCCAGCTCTTCGTCTGCTCTTAGCATGTCCTCAGAGGCTTGCTCTGGGGTGACTACAGGAGTCTGGGTCACCAGACGCTGCCGCCTAGGGGCAGCTTACAGCAAATTAGCCTTTTGTTTCTCTATCTCTGTCTTTCTCACAATAATAAACTATCAGCTGAGAGGGGAAAATGATATAATTAAGGCAACTTCTTTCATTTAAACACATTTAGGAAGCTGAAGTTGTTTTTGCTTTATTAAAATGGACTAAATTAATTAAATTGATTTATTTAATAATGCCTAACCTTCCTACAGCACTTACCATGTAAAAGACTGTAATAAGCACTTTCCATGCATTTTGTCATTTAATCCCAACAAATCCGTACCAAGAGCGTTTACAGATGGGAAAGACTGAGGTTTGAGAGATTGTAATTTGCTCAAAGTTATACTACCAGTAAGCAGCTGGGCTGAGATTCAAACCCAGGTGTTTTGGACTCTAAACCTTAAGCTCTAAACTGCTGTGATTCTCCTCCAGTCCAGTAGTGTGTGACTGTTTCTCTCCCTTTTTCTAATTGAAAGTGGAAAATGGAACACATGCCTAGAGCACAACATGCTAGGACTGACTTGACATTTGCATCTCAGCATTGTTTAAAGTCTCAGATGGCCCCCGGACATTCATCTCTGGCCCCTCATCAGAGTGAGGCCTTTGACGCTTACCTAATGACAATCCCCAAATCCAGAGGGCTCACGAATGGTGGGTTTGGCTTCCATCAGCTCTTGCTGGACAGACAGTGGAGCAGGGGATCACATGACCTCCTTGCGAAAGTTGAGTGACCTTGGGCAAAGAACTGAACCTCTCCATGCCTTTGTTTTTTTATCTGTAAAACGGGACGACAGTGATTTGTGGTGAGAATTAGAACGTGCCTGGGACGCAGAAAGTGCTGTAGGTGTGTTACCATGATCGTAATTATTCCACAGCTCCTCCCTCCCAATGCTTCTCAGATCCTTTGCCAACTAGGAAAGGGAATATACCAGGTACCTCAAAGAACCTTTGCCCACCAGTAGGTGGGCTTCACTGGCCTTGCTTTTGTAGATCTTTGTCTGGGGGAGCTCTGGGCATTGGGATGTCCCCTTGCTGTCGTCTTAGCCAATAGTGATGGTGGGCAGCGCAGACCCGCAATTGTACTTATTGGGACTGAACCATAAGTGTACTTCTCCCCCTACCCTAGCTCTCCTGTAACAAGACTTCTGGACCCTGCCCACAGGCAGGGGTCTTGTTTGAACCAACAGTCACCGTAGTGCCACCCTACCTCCACTGCTCTGAAGCTTCGGTCTCTAGACTGGGCCTGCAAAGAGCCAGCCTCTGCTGAAACCAAGCCCAAGGTAACGGAGCCATTCCAGACCCTGAGTGCTCCCTGCCTATGACCTCCAGCTCCCGGTCCCAGCGTCCCCTGCTGCCTGCTTCCCTCTCCCCATGTTCTCTAGCTACAGCATCACCAAGCTCCCGAGCTTAATCTTTGCTGTAGCAGAGTGCCAGATTCCGGGTTAGCATATTTACACTCTTGATGGCTTCCTAAGGAAAGCTGTAGGCACTGGCAGAACTTGGGGAGAAGCTGGACAGCCACACAAGCTTTGGTGCTGAGATCCAAAGTCACCCTTCAGCCATTGCACAGTGTTGAGCAACCTCCCTTTTATGTCAGAACAAAAGAAATTCTGATCTGTTGTAGAACAGTAAAGCCACCTTTCCTGTGTGGACAGAATACCTGAAGCCATCCATTGTCATACATTTGATGCTTGTGTCCCAAATGCCAAATGTTTTTTTCTCTCTTTTTATTAACAGCCAATGACAGTCCTAACCCCATTTTTTTTTTTTTTTTTTTTTAAATCTTCAGTGCTCCACCCTGGAGTTTGGATGGAATATATTTATCACATATCCCAGAGAATGAAGCTCCTTATTCCTAGATTTGTCTTACAATTGTCTCCAAGACAGTGAATGATGCAGAACTCTCATCCAAGGTTGAGATCCTTTGTTAGAGAGCGGTTTCTTAATGCCTGACTTGTTTTATAGCATGCACGATCTCATGATCCACTGGCGAGGCAACATCCATAACTTTGAATGAGAGAGTAAAGCTTGCCTTGTTGGCCCTAAGCATCGCTTCTGGTGACACACTTAGAAGTCCTTAATCGCTTGCTACCTAGAGGCAATAAATGCACCCGTCTTTATGTTCCATTGCCTGCACGTTTACCTGAAATATGCCCTCCGCTATCAAGACACCAGTTTCACTCTGTGAGAAGGTCCTTTGGCTCATGAATTACACAGCCCTCGCTCACCTTTATTCTGCCAAGGGTGGTTGTGCCTTTTGTAGACCCAAAACGGCTGGCTTTTTTGGCCAGTAAGCCTCTTAGCTATTCATGTTTCTCCTAATGCTTTGGCTGTCTGCTCGGTCTCCCAGTTCTAAGAAAGGAGATCAGTCTTTGGTGATGATGTCTTGTTCAGTTCTTGCCTTCTCAGCTGGAGTTCAGAGCTCCTTCTGGGAGGGCAGGATGATGATGTCTCATTCACTGATGTGTGCCTAACACCCAGCCCAGGGCCTGGCACACAGGAGGTGTTCAATATGTCTGTTTAACAAATGTCTGTTGTTCCATTGATTCTGGAGAGGAGCTAGGTCTTGGAACCAATCCGCCCTTTTGTATCTGCCCTTTCCAGCTGCATGGCTTTAGACAGTTTATGTAACATTTCAGTCCATTTTCTCTTTTGTAATTCTGAATTACATTTTCTTTCCTGGATTTTGAGGATTAGAGATATAATGTATATGAAGTGCTAAGTACTGAGTGGGTGCTCCAGAAGTGGTGGCAGCTATAACTGCCATAAATACCATTATTCCAGGAAGCACTGGTCTTACCCTGCAGTGTGACCCCCACCCCACCTACCTAAAAATGCAGTGGGGGGGAAGCTACCAGAAGGGAACTTACACATGGAGGGACCTTGCACAGTTCAGGGGAACTTTTGGCATAATATAATAGAAGGCAAACCCTCCATCCTAGTTCAGAAATTGGTAATTGCCGGAGATGTTAATTTGCTCCTTGGTAAAATGATTTTAAAGACAACTTCTCAGCATTTAAATCAGCTTGAATTTTCCCTTTCCCTTTTCATCAGATCAGCTCTGATTTAAGAAAGGATCATATCTGTGCTCAACCCTCTAAGTGGTTTCTCTTCTTTCGTTTTGCCCTTTGTCGTGTTCTCTTTGGTTTGTGGCTTCTTCCTTTCCAACCCTCCCTGGACTCTTTAGCAAAAATAAAAAGTCCCTTTCCTTGCCCCAGATTTATACCACCCACCAAGCATCTCCTCTCACGGCCCCGTCCCCAAGCTGGAGCTCGCCCAAGCTGTAAGGCCACAAGACCCACAACGCATGGCAGGCGTCCTTTCCACGCATCTTTTCTCCAGGTTTGAGTGAGTACATTCAGCAACTTTCTTAGATGTCCCATCTTATGGGAAATCTCTGCCATTGTGAAGTGTAAGGCTGTCGATTCTGAGGGATGGCTCGTTTCTTCAGGCTACACTTTTTTTTTTAAGATACTGTACCTTTTATTTGGATTTAATGAGGACAGACATTTTAATCAGAGGTTAGTCATTTATTTTTGCAAACTATTGTTTTGATTCATCATTTTTTCAGATAATTAAATGGTTCAGTTGGCACAGTGTGTCTACTTTATTAAAACAGGTAATTTTGAAAAAAGATGCTATTTTTTGGATCACTGCACAAGAATTGCTTTTATCTTCATCTTTGAGCATAGTTTCTGGTGGTTTTGCCAGGAGGTTCTCTTATGTTCGGGCATTTGGTGTCCTTACTGGTCTGGAGGGGCTTGCCCTTTGACGACAGGAATGTTAGCCGCTGTGCCCTTTGAAAGGAGAGCTGAAGAGTAAATTCTGTCCGGTTACCTTTTAGAAAAACTGTTAGGTTTTAATTGGATTAGGAAAAAGAGCCTACAAGTTATGAACTTTGCAGAGCAGCAGTTCTTATGCTAGAAACAGATTAATTGTAGCCCTCACAGTGGGTGGAGTTTAAAAGTCAATTACTGCTTGTCCTATTATAATTTGCACACCTAGGATTTGAAAAAGTCTGTCACTTAGTATAAAAATGAAAAGGTTACGTGTACTAGTCTGAGTATACCTATGACTTTTCATTTGTAAATGCTTTAGCTCCACGTATTTGTATGTATGCAACTTGTAGCCACAGAGTTATAATGTAATACATCTGTGAGCAAGATTCCTTATGAAGAGTAACCTTTAAGATTTGGTTCTTTAAATCAATAATGGTTTAGAATATAGTCCTTTGTCTGGCAGCCCAATCCACTTGTAGGCACAGTGGCAGGCCCCTGCAGAGCCTAAGGAACACTCCATTCATGGGTCACGAACTAGTAAGGGAATGGCCTTTCAGGGGTCAATTTTTAAAAAACAGCTTGCTCACGACATTTGCTTTCTTTGATTTTTCCATGTTTGTGTCCTGAATTGGTTAATTCACTCATTAAAAGGATTTATTTTAGATGGACCAATTAAAACTTTGGAAGCTAATTTTTTTGCTGAGCAGTGCAGACCTCTGAAAAGACAATTTATAACATGGCTTCTGCCCTTTTCCACAGAGAGCTGTCTTACAGCACTGAACGTAACCTCCGGTGCTTGTAGAAGTACAAAATTGCTGTTCTTTGTCCTCCGGCTCTGGGGCTAAGCCTCTGTGTGGGTGGGTTTCTCCAGGCCTTCCCATTGTTTTAAGGTGAACAGACAATACTGAAAAGTCCAGCCCAGCCCAGCCCTGGAGTGGCACATTTGTTTGCTTGCATAAACCCCATAGTTTAATTTTTTTTTAATAGAAAGCTGCTGTGTAGTTTGGATATTTAAACAGTTATTAACCGAATGACAATTAACAGATTGCATAGACAGATTTTCTTTTGAAAACCTCTGAAATTGAGTACAGTTTGCAAAACTATCACGGCATAGTAATGACAATGAATTTTGATTTCCCGGAACTGATATTAGACTCCTTATTAAACTATGTGCATCTGCTTTTAATTTACTCCAAATAATTGGAAAATGCAATGAAGCTTTCCAATTAAAGCACGGCTTTATGCTGTTTAATAATACCCCCATAATATTATAGCTTATGAAGTGACAGGTGAGTTGGTGTATGAATAAAACATAAAGGCAGCAATAAGGGACAGAAAACCGGAGACAGTTGTGGGGATTTTAAATGCTGGATGTAATTTGCATATATTAATCTCTTCTTTTCAGCCTTATCAGGCGTTCTTCAGTATTTGAAGTTAAAATAGCGTTGACAGGCGGGAGTACGCTTAGTTTTTTCAAGGATTTATTACTTGTATAATTTCTGATCTTTAATAAGCAGATATGACTGATCCTCATAGTTCTATAGAAATCGGTTAATTGTTCCAGATGGCGTGTACTGATTATGCAAAATTACTTTTCACACCATTTTTTTTGTGATGGAGTTTGGAGTAAAATTAAATTTTTTATAGCCTTCTTATCATGCTGTTTTACAGTGGTTTTTCCACAGAAGTTGAGTTTAATCTACTATATTACATTGACCAGCACGGTTATTCTAATGTAGCATTTTGTGATTTGACAAAGAATAATAGAACATATTGCTCATTGTTCATTACTGTGTCCCTAATAAAAAGGAGCTCCTGTGTATAGAACGTAGCTGTTATTTATGAAGAATGCCTAATTCATACAGTTAAAAATGCAGAATTGTATTATGAAATAGTTCCTTTTGGGGAGAGAATATCTGGGAAGAGCGCATGGAAACAGGCTTGTTGCTAAAGATCTTACATGCTAAGGGAGGAGTTGTCTTTTAATGACCGGTGTGTTTGAATTGTGTTACTTTCCTCTTTGAAGGAGGAAAAAAAAAAAAACAAGATAATCTCGTTCTATTAGGAGAGATGTCACGGCTGACATGTCTTGATTTACATAATCCCAGAAGTCTTTCATAATTGAATAGCATTTATAAAGGGTGGTTAGTTACACTTTGGTGTAAAGTATCAAAAAAAAAGTCTAAAAAGCTTCAATGGTAATTCATCTGTAACATTTTCCAAAGTGTCGATTTATCGCCAGCCACCTCGTGCTGGTGTCAGATCCAAGTCGAGGTCATGCATGCTCCCAGATGACATGAATGTGGGCTGATCCTCCTCCAGGTCTCAGATAACATTCTCTCTACAGCTCAGCGGGCAGTGGGATAAGATCTGAAAGACTCAGCAGATTCACACCAAAATGGAACTGAAGGGCTGTTACACTGACACAGGAGTAGGTGCAGTTTCTTTCCTTCGGAAGGACCTTCTCCCAGGAGCAGCAATGTGGTGGGGGTGGGGGAGAGAATTTTCTGTTGCATCAAAAATCCTGTTTGGATATGTAGTATGTTACATATAGTAGATATATAGAAAACTATTTATATGTATGCAGTCTGCAGTTTGACTTGTTTTCAAAAGAGACCACTGTGTATTAAGTCTTATCAGGATTTTTATAGAATCGGGATACATATTTCTATTTTAAATAGAGTAGAATCCGAAATACAGAGAGACTCACACAGATCTTTATGCCTCAGCTACTTGCCCCAAGTAGCTCCAATTCTGCACATCAGCCATCCGCAGGCCTTGAGAGTGCTTCCTTGTTTGAACAGTCTTGAGGAGGATTTGGATCTGTTTAAAGGGTTCAATTCCCTTGGCCCTGGGGAATCAAACTTTTAAAAAAAATATCCTTCCACTAGCAACACTGATTGCTCCTCATACAAGACTCCTGGAGTGGAGACAGGACTTTGCTGACGCCTCCACAGCAGGCTCTGGGGAAATGAAGACTAACAGGAAGTTGCAGAGCTCAGAGGGGTCCCTCTGTCTGAGGCTGTTGGGGGTGGGGGCACTGGGTGCAGGGTGGGAGTGTGGGGTCTCCATAGGGACCTGAAACACAGATTCAGTTAAAAGCCCAGATGTTACCACTGCCAGTGTCGTGTAGATTGTACTGTATACATTGTACTATATTTTGGCTTTCAGAATATTTTTGGTTAAATTCTATTTTGTATCTAGTCTAGTCTTTAGGGGAGTTTAATAGTAAGGTAGTATATCTGGCTACCTATAGTACTAGAATGACTAATCAAACTAAACGTAAAGAAATGTGATTAGAAACCCAGAGAATGTGCACACTTCAGTGTGCAGTACCAACTAAATTCTGTATTTGTTTCGCCTCCAGAATACGTCAAAAACTTGAAACCTTTCACATAAACTGAAAATATATTTTGTAAACTGAAAATATATTTTTGTGAAAATGAAAATTATATGAAAAAGAATGCATAAATCAGACATGATTTAAAATATTTGTTCTAATACAGTAATAATTTGGTAGTAATGCTTTCATCAGTATAGCTTAAGGCTATATTAAGTGGACAGACTTTATATGGATTCTCTAATTTTAATCTTCAAAATGCTATCTAATGTCTCATTAAGACTTGCATATAATGTATCTTAAGTACAGTCATTAAATATAGTTTAGGGAGATTTATGTTCAGATATTGCTTAAAGATGTTTTAATAGGCCCATTTACTCTGATGATATTAATGAGCTCTTAATACAGACTAAGCTTCTAAAACTAGTGGTAAAGACTCCCAGCCCGAATACAACAACTTGGAACTAGTCCCTGGTTTGGACAAATGCCCAAGGTTTAGTCCTGCAGACATTCCAGGGTCGGCATGAGCCCCTCAGTGGAGCCTTGAGTTTCGGCAAGGGGCCTCCTGTGCATAGGTCTGACTGCTGACCCGAGAATTCCACTCTGTGAGCCTCAGTACAGTCCTTTTTCTCCCCCAAACTGTGCACGTGATGTGTGCTAACTTGGCCAGCTGTACATCTCGTCTCCAAGGTCATTTGAGAGGCACTGACACTCTTGGTGGTGTCACTGGGGCACGTGAGGGGTTAAAGGAGACTGTGGCTGTACTTCCTGTAGAAGCATCTGCCAGGTAAGGTGTGTGCAGTCTGGCATCGTTATGCGAACAGCTTCGCTGTGCCGTGAGTGAACGGTAAAAGGTCACATGGGTGTGCTTTCATCTTTCAGGCATTCGGCAGGGCTGAAATATACGTAATAAAGTAGTCTTGCTAATTCAAAATCGGAAAGAAAAAAAAAGCCCAACAGGAACCTCTGTCTGCCCTGCACGCACATGCTCAGTTGTTCCCCCGGCCCCACTTTTAAATTTGTAGCAAAAAATCTCCGTGTTGGTATTTCCCTTTCTTTCAGAGAAATACTGAAAAGCACATTTCGTTGTTTCAATTATTTTAAGGGAGGGGGAAAAAAAGAACCTATGAGTTCAGAGACTTTTCTAATTACTAAATTGGTTTGTTATAAAAAGATAATAGCAAATTTCTTTTCATAATTGGACATTTCTTCCCGGTAGGCTAATGCATGCACAGCCCGTGCATGCACAATAAGTTGTGCCTTTGAAAAGCCATAACTAGCTAATAACAGCTACAGTGTCATCAGAGAGTAATGGTGTGCTGATTAGCATAATTAATGACAAATGGGGGTGCAGAATTGGTGGATTGGTTTAGCGGATGATGAATGCAGCAAGGCCTGGGCTGGGGCCTGCCAACTAGGCCTCGCTGGCTGTCAGCCCTTCTGTTCTCGCCGATGCAGCCCTCATTAGTCACGATGGGAGGTGCCAGTTTGTATTCTGTTTGGAGCACAGAAAACTTAATAATCCAAGCAAGTGTGGCTTTCCCTCTTCTCTCTGTATTTACTCACAAAAATCTCTTCTCGTTCATTCCCATTGTGACTGAACCACGAAGACCCCGCTATTGCGAGAGCCCTCCGCGATGCTTGAAGGGAAAACAGAAGGGAGTGAGATAGGGAGACTCTCATATCCCGGAGCTTTTGTTCGATCACAGATGAATTACTCCGGTTAGGAAGACTTCTGTTTTGTGAACTCTGTTTATCTGTGTACTTATAAGGGGAAAAGAGATGAACTCAGTAAGCTATACGGTCTGTCCGGAAAGAAGACTAGCACATTTATCTTTGACTTGATTAATCAGACCTAATTTGCATTTGCAAATGAGACTGATAAAAATGGATTTACCTTTTAACCTTTGGGGGGGAGTATTTTTCTGCAAGATTTCTGGGGCTATCGTTTCTTAACTGATAAGAAGCAACTCCTTTATCAATAAAGATGAAAATCCTTAATTTGTGTTAGTGAATGAGACTAATTATTATATAGTTAATTAGCATCTGGAAATGAGGATTATCTTAATTACAAGGCACAATTTCCCTAATAGCTACAAAACTGTAAGTTTGTTCCATGTGGAAATTGGTAACTATTATTATGTAATTAGTGATAACATTAATAGTACAGAATATTTAGACATAATTTGCATATGCAAATATAATTTACCTGAGCCAACCAAGTGGACCATTAATAATTAGAGCATGATATAGTTGACTGAAAGTTCTAGATAGCTAAATGGTGCCTGTTATGTGGAATATCTAAATTATATTGTGGTGGAGTTAGCAAGAATCTTTTATATTTAGATGGTCAGAGTGGATTTTGCTTTAAGAAGAATTAGTAGTTAGAGGGTTAAATAATAAAGCTAACTTCTTGGGAAATAACTAGCCATATAATCATCTCCTCGACTTTGATTTCTCCACGCTTCCATTATCCCTTGAATCTTAGGTGTACTTTCCCTAGACATCTTAACAATTCTGCATTTTGGATCTGCCTTACAGTTGATGTGTACTTTTAAAGCAGTAATACACACACCTGAGCACAGCGGATTATGAAATTGATGGTGCAGTTTACATTTCTTGGAGGGAGATTCAGATCTTCCTGAATTTGATCTGTATGGCCCTAGAGGCTCCTCCCTTCAGAGCTGGTTCTTTGTTTACATCTTCTGTGGTTCCCGTCTACTTCGTCCTTTGAATGTAGCAGTGTTTCCCAAAGGCGTGCACTCATGGAGCAGGTGATTTTAGAGTAGACATAAATGGCCTTTTTAACTTTTTAATTTTACCCATAATAGCATATCAATGGATATCATTGTTCAGAATGAGATTAAAGTAGGTGTACTGATCAGTCTTTGCTAGGTTATGCTACAGTAACAAACAGTCCCCCAAATTGTGGTGGCTTACAATACCACCACTTTGTATATCACTCAAGTTACAAGTTGGTGACTGTGGGTTGGCTGAGAACCTGATCCATGTGTCTTCCCATTATGGGACCAAGACTGAAGGAGCAGCTCCTATCTGCAACACGCTGATCTTATAGCAGAGGGAAAGAGTGAGAGACCTGGAATAAATGTCCAGTGGCTCTTAAAGCTGGCCAGATGTGGTAAAGCATGTAGCCTGGCCAACATTAGTGGGACTGAGGTATATCCTCTCCCCCCAGGACCCCCTGTCCTTCACATGGTAGGGGCGGGGATGGCCATCCTCTTACAGGAAAGTGGGAACACATACTCCAGAATGGGGAAACTACTCACTGAAGGTATTTTGAGTTTAAAAAGTAAGCTTTGGATGTAAAGAAAAACATAAAGTTCCAGCTGAATATGAACCTGCCTGTCATTTCCCGTAAGAACCTAATAAAAAAGTTGGTTGCTGGACAGAATAGTTCATTGATATATTTTCCTTTTTTAAAAAATTAAAAACAGACACAAACCTTTTCTTTTCTGAATTATAAAAGTAACATGTTCATTGTAGAAAAGTTGGAAAATACATAAAAGCATAGGGGAGAAAATAAATCTCACTCATAATCCCATTACCTAGAGAAATAGTATTTTAGGGTATATCATTTCAACATTTTTTTCTTACTATATATCCATGTAAAAGTATATTTCTACCTAATTGTCCATTCTGGCTTTTTTTTTTTAAGTTCAAATTTATTGAGGTATAATCTATATAAATAAAATCGACCCTTTTATAATTCAGTGAATTTTGACAAATGTCAAGTTACATGACAACCCCCTCCAGAAGTGAGATACAGAATATTTCCATCAACCCCAGAAGTTCGCTCACTCCCGTATCTAGTTGTTTCCCTCCCCCACCGCCAGTCCCTGGCAGTCACTTATCCATTTACACATGTGGCTTTGTGTGTCTCTCAGAGTAATCTTTTAGACTCTTCCGTGTTGTTGCATGTGTAGGTAGTTTGCTCCTTCTTATTGCTGAGAGTGTCCCTTCTGTGCTGAGGCCTGGCCGGGCTCCTTGTTCCTTGTCATTAAGCAAAGTCTTCCTCAGGGTGGTAGTAATGGGTGCAGAGTCCTCCCTCACCTGGATGCAGCCTAATTTCACCAGTCCTCTATGGCAGGATGTTTACATCATCTTCACTTCTAAAAGCAGTACTTCAGTGAACACGTTTTTAAACATTTTGATATATAACGACAAATTGCCCCTTATTATGGTTGTATTTGTTTACACTTCCGCATGTATGGAAGAGGGATTTTTTTATTTCCCCCGACACCTTACTGACTGGCTCTTGTTTTCTAAAATCTTATCAGTTTGAAAGGTGAGCTGGTATCTTACTGTGAGCTTACATTTCCTTGGTTGCTGGTGAGGGTGCACATTTCTCCGGCAGGAGCCATTCACAGTCCCCCGCCCACTGCCTATGCGTACCCGTACCCTTGCCCCTTTTCTGTTGAGGTCTTGCTTTTGTTTGTTAACTTGGAGGGCCTCCTCAGTAACAAGGGCTTTTTTTGCCCTCACGTTCTGCTTTTTCCCAGTTTGTGTTTGCACTTTAATTTTGCTTTTCCTTTTCCTTTATGCTTTGTGTCTTTGCTATCACGTTTTTGAAAAGCCTTCTCTCTCTCGTGGTATATTCTGGTTCCTTCACTTTTTTTTTTTTTACATTTAAATCTAAAATTCATCTGTAATTTGTTTTCACATATGACGTGAAATGAGAATCTAACTCTGTTTTTCCAGATTATTTATCATTGTCCCAGCACCACTTATTAAATAATTTTTTTTAACCAACTCATTTGAAAAACAATGCTATGATAACCTCTTATTGTCTTCTCTGATATATTTTGTGGCTTGTTCTGTTCCATTGACTTGAATGCATATTCTAACGGGAGAGTCACACTTTTAATTATTATAAATGTATATGTTTTGATTTCTGGTCTTATTATTCTTTATAGTTGTTTTTCAAAATGTTCTTGGTAATGCTAGCTCAATTTTTTTACCCATTTGAAATTTAGAATCACTCTAAGTTCCAAGGAAAATGCTATTAGGGTTCTAATTGAAAAAATATTGAAGTTACAAATTAATTTAGGGAGAATTATCATTTTTATTTATCTATCTATCTATCTATCTATTTATTTATTTGTGACCGCGCTCAGCCACTGAGCTAACCGGCCATCCCTATATAGGATCCGAACCCGCAGCGGAAGCGCTACTGCGCTCCAAGGGCCGCACTCTACCGAGTGAGCCACGGGGATCGGCCTCAAGAATTATCATTTTTAAAATACCTCATCTTTCCTATAATATGACTCTACATTTATGCAAATGTTTTTATATTATTCAGTAAAGTATTATCACTTTCTTTACTTTCTGCTTCTCTAATTCCTATGTTTTAAAATTTTTTATGGTTGCTCTGCTCATTATGTTTTACTTGGTGATTGCTTATGTGTATTAAACAGATACGGTTCAGTTTCTTAATGTTTATTTTATAACTGGCCACCTCTCTGTATGCTTGTTATTTCCAGTAGCTTCCAATTTATTTACTTGGGTTTTCTTGGTAGACAGCTTCATCTGCAAATACAGATAATTTTGTCTTTTGGTAACATATATGTCCTATTTATTTTTCTTGCTTTATATTGTTGGCTAGAGTATCTAAAGCAGCAAATGATAGTAGTAATAGTTTGCATTCTTATCTGGTTCCTGACTTTAATGGGGACGTTTCTAGTGTTTCACAGTCAAGTCTGACATAGGTTCATAATTTGGATGAGATAGGGCTTGATCGTGTTAAGAGAACGATTCTCTATTCCTATTTTCCTGGGAGTTTTTTAAAAATTACATTCAGGTACTAATTTGAATTTCATATAAAAAATTTTCAGAATCTATCAATACAGTATTTTTTTTTTTTTCACTTATTGGTACAAATCATTTGTTTTGGTGATTTAACATTTAGAAAATTGTTTTATTTCTGAAATAAATCCCACTTTATTATGGTATATTATTCTTTAAATATAGTACTAGATTTGAGCTGCTGTTATTTAAGTGAAGATTTTCGCATTTATGTAAGTGAGATTGTGCTTAATGCTTATCAAGATGTTAAAATGTTATTTTTGGATGATCTAAGAATCAGAGTTGTTTCTTTCAAATATAAGAATATTTCTAAAATATACGATACCTGTTATTTGAGGGGGAAAAAAAGAAAAGAAAAATAGTTTTCCTGTAAGAACTAAATGGACCTGGAAGCATTTGGGGAAGCTAGAGGTATTTTGGGGAGAGTGACATCTATTTCAGTTTCTTTCACAATTAGTGATTTTTTTCAGGCTTTCTACTTTTTCTTGAGTCAGTTTTGTCATTTATATTTTCTTTGAAAGAAAAATCATCCATTTCACCTAAATTTTAGAGTTTATCGGTACAAGATTCTGCCTAAGAGTTTATTTTGATATTAAAATTAATATAACTGTGGTCATGTATATCACTAACTTTTTTTTCCTGTCTTTTCTTTGGTTATCCTTGCTAGATATTTATTTGCTTCATTTAACTTTCAAAATAGCCAGTTTTTGATATTTTTAAAAAGCTAGTATGCTTTTTTGCTTTATATTTCATTATTTAATTTTGTCTATATTATTTCCTTTTTTTAACTTTCTTTTGGCTTCTTTTTTTTTTTTTATAGAGCTTCTTAGATTGACTGGTCACCTCATTTGTTTTCTGTGCATTTTGATTTTTAATAAAAGTATTTAAGGTTATATAAATACTTTTGTATATGACTTTGGTGGCATTCTGTATCTTTGATATGTAGTACTCATTTATAAATACATAATAATTTTAGTTTTGATTTCCCCTTTGAATCAAGTGTCAGAAAATACTTTTTTCCGATTGAGATTTTGTTTAACCTTTTCTTATTAATTTCTAATTTTATTGTCTAATGGTCAAAGAATGTGGCCTCTATAATTTTTTATTTTTTCAAATTTATTGCATCTCTGTGATCTAATATATGAGCAGTTTTAGTAAATGTCCCATTGACACTTGAAAACACATCTTCCCGCAAGACAAAATATTTGAGATACACACACACACATTCATTCTTTGGTCAAGTAGGATGGATGGATATATGCATGTCCATATAGATATACTTGTACATCCATCCATCCATCCATCCTGCTTGACCGAAGAATGGTAGCTTTTGGTGTTTTGCATATTTCTTCTCATGTCATTATCATATTGATCATTGGTTTTGTTTTGGATGTTTCAATGTAGTGTTATTCAGGCCATGAAGGTTTACAGCTGTTAAAGATCCACGGTGTATTTTACTCTTCATCAAAATAAAATCCCCCTTTTTATTCCATTTTACATTTTTGGCCTTAAGTTCTGTGATGCTCTCATCCACACTTGGCTCTCGAGCCCTTCGCAGGTGCCCCTCCCTGGCTGGGAGCACTGCCTCCTTCCCTCCACCCTGGCCGGATGGGGCTCCCCCTCATGGGAGCCCACACAGGCCTTTGCTTTACTTGTTTCTCCCACATGGAGCGCCTTCCTGCTCCCAGTCCCTATCCTCACCAGCCTCCAGCCTGTACTGTGCCTCTGACTCTTACCAGGAGCCATCCCTGGCAAGTCCTGTGAGCACCCCGACTGTGAACACATCTCTTAAGTGCCCTTTACATCTGCATCAGCTGCCCTGTGTCAGCTCCTCCCCTCCCCATGAGCACGAGCTGGCTTTCAGAGTTCCCCAGCCCCAGCAGCACCTAGCATGTGCTACCAAGTCCAGCCCAGCTCAGTCTTTCTTTGCCAGATAATCACCTTGTTATTAAAGGGGCTGACTGCTGCTACTGGACTATTCTGTTATTACAGCTCATCATGAAACACCAACTAACTCATTTTTAAAAAATTGCTTCAAGTGATTAAGCCCAGAACTTTGATCATAGTGCCTATTTGAAAACCTTCCCACCTTCCCAGGTGATACTCCAGGGGCGCACAAGAGTGACAGACAGTGTGGTGTAGAAAAAGAACAGGGGTTTTGGAGACCAGCCACCTGCCAAGGTTGGGCAGGATCCTGGTAACTTACCCATGCTCCTGTCAACAGCACGGCTCCTTGCATCTCTCTGGGGGCTGAGGATTAAATGAGGGCATTCATTCTGCAGCTTTTGAGGAACTCCCTTGTGCCCAGCCCAGGGGGCAGGTCTGGACAGTAACACATACAGTGCCTGACAGAAGGCCCAGGGCAGTGAGTGGGCAGTCAGAGAGCATGTGATCCCCACACACCAGTATTCAAATACAAGCTGTAGAATCAGACGTGCTTTTTGGTGTGGTGAGATGGGTCACTGGAGCAGACTTGGTGGCCACAGGCACATAGCACAGAGCCATCCTGGCAGATGGGGACAGGCCATAGAGATCCTCAGGCCTTCTGTCCAGGTTGTCTGCCTGATAGGCATGGCCTCCCTGGTTTCCTGTCCTTAAGTGGTTTCAGGTGAGAGTGGCTGTGCCCACAGCACCTCCTTGCTAAGGCTCATTTCCAGAGGCAGGCAGAGAGTCATTCTTCATGGTTAAAAGTAAGGACAGCCTATAATTTGGCAAATTTAGCCACTTCATACCTTTCCTGCCCAGAGGCCTAGGAATATTTCAGAACCTGGACAGGGCTGGCCTGGGCCCAGTAAACCCTGAGTCCCATGGGCAGCTGTGCTCAGGCTGGGATAACTGTTCATTACCTGTAGTGAGAGACTGGCTTTTGTCCTCTCTTAACTGGCCTTACCATAGAGGCAAGTGACTTTGTGTCTGTTTGGTTTCAGGAATAATCGTCAGTGTTTATTGAGCCAAGTCACCTTCATGTATGAACTCATTTAATCCTTTAAACCATCCTATGAAGCATGTGGTGTTACTGTTATCTCCATTTTAAAAGTGATGAACTGAGGTTCAGAGAGGTAAAGTGACTTTCCCAAGCTCACACAGCAAATAAGGACCAGGCCCCCTGGTGTCTTCATTGTGCCTCCCATAGAATTCCGCCATAGGCTTTCTCACTCTTCCACTCTTAGTTTTAAGTTTCTTTCTCATTTTCTAGACTCATCCATGAGGGATGAACATGGCCTTATCAGTCTTTGCACCCCCAGCCTCCTGATGTATCGCATCTGAGTTAACAGTGAGAGCTCTGCAGTCAAGTTCATATTGCCGTCTGGTCCCCCTTCTGGCCCCTGGCCTGGCCACAGTGGTGGTGGCTGCTGGAAGCACAGGCAGGACGGCCCCTTGGATGAGCACTGCCACTCCCTACACTGTGTTGAGCAGAGACCCTGCCCTCCCTGGGAAGACAGGCTTGGTTCCTGGGGAGGCGGTGGCCAAGCTTCATTTCCTCTCATTAGGCAGCCTAACCAATGGTCGGCTGAGCTTGCAGATCTGCCCGGGGACTGGTGGACTCTCTTGCCTGGTCCCAGAGCAGCCTGGGAAGTGGCCCCCATCAGGGTGGCACAGATGGCAAGCCCAAACGACAAAGTAAACTCCAACATGTCTTGGAGACATTGTCAGCCTGCAGCTTATTTGTCATGTCACGGCAGCCTTGTGGATCAGAGATGTACTCCCTCCCTGGCCCTGGCCTTGCCCCCTTCCCTGTGTGAGGATTATTTACAGGAAATTGCTTTTTATACAGCTGGTAGGGAGGGCACAGAGATGGAGGGGTGCCAGAACAGACGTTGGTCATTTTCTTTCGTGTTCGGGAAATTAAGAATAATAGTAATAACAAACACTTACCTAGCATTTATAGTGTCCTCCCCTATTCTGAAAGCTTTATCATATTGTCTCTTCACTCTTACAACAACCCTAGAGGTGTAGGCACCATTAACTCTAATTTACAGATGCAGAAACAAAGGTACAGAGAGCTCAGTTAACCCACAGTTACACAGCTAATAGTAGCTGGGATTCCAGCTCAGTCAGGCTGGTCTTGCATCTGCTCATAACCTCCACACTGTTGTCCAGTGTGTAGTAGAGGCTGACAGGGCACTTGCCCCTTGCTCAGGGCTGAGGTTCTGGGAGGCAGACCAAGCAGGAGAAATGGCACCAGGACCTGCAGGCCCCGCAGGTGCAAGCCAGCTGTGCCGCCCAGCCTGAAAGGGGAGAGTCAGGGCTCCACCCTGGGGTGAGGTGTCTGCATCACCAGAAGAGCAGGGGTCAGAGGAGGAGGTGGCCTGCAAGCCGAGAATGCAGCTTTGCTTTTCTCACCCAAGCTGTGATCAGGAGCTGGCCTTTCACTATCTGGGACTTGGCTTCCTCAGTTGTAGAAACAGGAATGGAGGCCCCAAAAGCCTCCTCAGAGAACTGCGGTAAAGATTAAATGAGATAAAGCTTGCAACTTGGCCAGGCCCACAGCGAGCACTCACCCCTGCAGGGAACGACTGGGGAAGCAGGGAGGGGGAGTCCTGTTCAAAAGCTTGGACACCGGCCTGTCTGGGTAGAGGAGGGGTGGGGACATGTCACAGGCACTCAGTGAAGGATCCCAAGAGCTGCAGCCCCTCTCTGCTCTGAGGAGGGACCCTGGAGGCTAGACATAGCAAGGCTCTGAGAGTGGATTCAGCCCCGGGGAGCAGTCTAGTCTGATCACCAGATCCCCAGCACCACAGCAGTAGGAGTTCAGATCTCCTGGGGGTGGGGGAGCAGCTGGGAAAGGAGAGAGCTCTGCAGGGGGACACTGCCCTCTCACTGCCTTCCAGAGATGGGAAGAGAGAAGGCTCAAGGGCCACGGGCTGGGTGCCCAGGACACGTGTTATCTGGCAGGGATTTATTTATCTTTCTGATTTAGCTTTAAAGATGCCCCTGAACTCACAGCCTCTGGTCACAGGTAAGCAATGAAAAGCCAGGTGGAATATAAAGAGCAGATTAGGTTAGCCGTGCAATTGATCCTGAGCTGTTTGCCAAGTCTCTGTGTAAATTTCACACAGGTTGGTTGATTGAGGACACCTGGAATGCCGCGGGCTTGGCAGTTAGGAGAGTTGCACTGTTTCACTCCTCA
Organism: Cynocephalus volans; assembly: GCF_027409185.1. NCBI lineage: Eukaryota > Metazoa > Chordata > Mammalia > Dermoptera > Cynocephalidae > Cynocephalus > Cynocephalus volans. The sequence continues at coordinate 10,987,574 of NC_084476.1, read as the reverse complement.
GTCTCTCTTCCTGGTTATGTGCAAGCGGTGTGATCCAGCCCCATTCCCAGCAGCCCCTTATGTGTGGGAGGTAAAGGGGTCTCCATGTCAGAGCCTGTTCAGATGTTTGGGGTGTCAGTGACCAGTAGATGTACCTTCTTTTTCTCCAGCAGATGAAAAAAAGAGAAAATGTACCGAGTGCCTTCATCTCATGCGTGTGCACACATGCATGCCTATGCACACAACCAGGGCTCCTGGGAGATTTTGCATTTTAAGAAATGGACCCAGCACAGTTCTTGGTGTTCAGGCGAAGGCCTTTCAGCCAGTCATTTATTAAACCCTGCAGCCCTATTGCGCTCCAGTCAAGGCAAAGAAGACAGCCTGCCCTGGGGGAGCTTTCCCTCCTTAGCCGGGCCAGCACTGAGCTCCAGGTGCATGCAGGACTAACAGCCCCTAGGGTTGGCCTGGGAGCAGGCACGAGTTTCCCATTAGAACACAGTCCATCTGGTGATCTGGGGCAGTCTGCTTAACATATTCCGTGTTATTCCGAGTTGTTTGGCCATTCTGGAAAATGGTTTTATCCCGAAAGTTGCTGGAAATAATAACGCAGCTGTTCAGCCTCTCTGTTCTCAGTTAATGAGAGAAAGAGTGTTTCAGCTCAGCTGAGGAAAGAAAGAGTTGTCACAATCCGTTTTCCCCATGCCTTTGATCTTGCTGACGTATGTGTGTGTGTGTGTGCGTGTGTGTGTGTGTGTGTGTGTGTGTGTGTGTAAGTGTAGCTGTTGGGGTGGGGGGTGATTTGGGAGTTTGGGTGAGCTTTTTCACTGAAGTAATTGGGACATTTTAAGAAGAGGGGAAGGAAGGGAAGTTCAAGGGTAATTGCTAACTGATGCCAGAAATAAAAGAACTATGAAATGCTTAGCAACTTTGCAGACCTTTCTTTTCCAGCCATTTCTACAAACTATAGTCTAGTTCTTTCTCAGGAACAAGTTACCAGCTAATACAGGGTAGAAGTAGTGGCTGTAGGACAGTGGGGTTTTATTTTTTAAAACTCTGGACTCAAGTCCCAGCTCCACCCCTAAGACAAGCCACTCACCTTCTTTGAGCTTCAGGTCAGTCTTTCACCAAATGGGGATGAAAATGCCTGCCTCCTGGGATCGTGGTAAGGACTAATTAAGAGAAGACACACTAAAAGTGCTTTGTCAGCTGTGCAATATATAAGGAAGATAAAACTCCTATTTCTTCAAATTCATCAGGTTTTTATTGAGCATCTATTTTTGCCTGTGTCTGATGTCACATACACAAAACTCCTGGAAGGTGCCACCTCCCTGTGAGATCAGCACCCACTGCAGTGTGTTTTCCACAGATATGTGAACCGTGGACTTGGTGACAAGCAGGGAGGAGTGAGAGGCCCCGATGCGGGCAGGGAAGCCACGGAGGGGCCGCCGTGGCCCAGGTCCCGGTGAGGGCAGGAGGGCACTCCAAGAGCTTGGAGGTGGAGTGGCAGAGTTGCCGTCTGCCCCTGCTGTGTTCAGCAGTTTGGAGTTTTATTTTTAACCCTGAGGTTGGCAATGTAAGCAGCTGTCTCCTCTCTGCCCACACGGACTGTGGAATAACCCGTTCCCCACAGTGCTGGCCCATGTCACCTACTGCTTCATGAAGAGGTGTCCCTCACATGAGCTTGGCCCCTGCTTGCCTGCGAGGCTCATGAAGTTTCTTTCTTCTCATTGTGCCCCTCCTCACACATATACATATACATGCACACATGCTCACACATGTGTGCACATGTAACATACACAGCCTCCCCTTCTCTCTGGATCACCAACGTTACCATCCAGGTCACCTTCCAGGCCCCAGGCAAGGGCTCACAAGGCCCTGACAGGACAAAGGACAGTGTGGGAGGAAAAAAAAAAATCTCACGTCCCATCAGGGAGACTCTAAGAGAGAAACCGACAGAAGCAGTAAAACAGAGGAGAGTTTCAGGAGCCAGATGTGCAGAGAGACCTGTGCCGGAGGTGGTACAACCCACCGCCATCAGCACCTCCCTCTGGTTCCCTCAGCCACTTAAAACCAGCTTTCTACACCAAGAAACAGCCTTTCTGCTTTTACTTTCAAACTTCAAAGATCGCTTTTGAAATAAAGTTTTCCAGTGGAATTCCAAAGGCTTTACACACGTGTGAAAGGAGGAGCCTGGCTATTAAGTGGCTCTGCCCCAGCTCCCCGACTACAAAGCCTCCACAGCCCCCCCACTTTGTCCTCTTAAATGCTACACCAGCTCACTCAACCACTGCACGGTGCCTTGTTCCAGCTGCCCCCTTTTTTTTTCACTCCCCAGACTAATTTTTGTTCACCTCAGCCTCGCGGGGCAAAATTGATTTTTTTTTTTTTTAACTGGAAGAGATGTTTCCTGCTTAGGCACTGTTCACAACTCTTCAGCTGCTCCCCCTGGACTTTTGTCTGGGCTGGGCAAATGGAAAGGTGCCCCTGGTATTGGCCAGAGACATTTCCCATTTAAGAGTAAGGATAAGTTTGTAGGAGCCTGGGGTGTGGGCCTTGTGTTTAACCCCTGCGTGTCTTTAGCCCCACAAAGACCCAACTGCATAATTAGGTGGCAGTGATCGTTGAGCCTCTGGGGCTCTGTGTTATGGTTTTGCTGTCATGGGTGATGCTAGAACAATAAACTTTGATAAGTCATCTTAAACATCTTTTCCCAATACAGTAATAAAACCCTAAATATTTTTGTAGGGTACTTCCCCAAGATATTCTCAGATCTCCAAATGTAAAAATAGCTCTTTATCACATAATGTCTCCCACAAAATGTAGTAATGTAGAAATGAAACATTCTGGTGAGCCTTTAGAACTAATGATGCTATAAATAAAAACTGACATCGTTTATAAAGTTATTTAAATAACTTTTGTCACTAAAATAAATTCCTCTATATATTACATCATTGTTAATAATAATTTTAACTGGGAGTATTCTTTATGTCAAAAAAAGAGTTGGGCCGAGACCCAGGGTTTTTTTAAACAAGCCGTCGGCGTACTTGGTCAGGGTTCTCATGTCTGCCCTTCCTGCTTTCCATCTCAGGATGTTCACAGCATTGGCATAAGCCCGGCTGGGGAGGCAGAGGGTCAGTCACTCTGGGCGCCTTGAACTCAGAAGCATGCTTTTCCTTCTGGGATGTGAGGTTTGAGAAGGCATCTTCTTCCTGTGGAGGCCGAGTTCGTCTGTCAGTAACCAGTCTCCCCCTTGAGCTGCTTTGGCTGGGTTAGTGATAGTTTCACCAACAGCAGAGTCTGCTGATAACGCCCCTCTTTCACTTCAAGTGATAAAAAAATAAAAAGGAAAAAAGGCTTCTTAAAATTCCAAAACCACCTTTCCTCTCAGGAGTGTCCACACGAGCCCTCTGCTTTCTCCTGACCCACCATCAAGAATCCTCTATTTTCCGCTCGTATCCTCACACCACAAGTTTAACCAACTCTTAGGCTCTTGCTGAAGTTTTCTCTCCCATGGTGGGCAGTTTCCGTGGTCGAGAGGCCTCACCACACTGCACTCACGAGCCCCTTTTCTTAGTGGCATAAGGAGTGTGCGTCAGGCTCTGCACAGAGCAGGGCCAGGCTGCGCCCTTGGTGCACATTCCTCTCCTTAATTGATCCCAGATTCCCTTCCTCAGCCCCCGCCCCAGCTAAGTCTGTTCATTTTCTTAGGCCTTTGGGACTCCCTCTTCCCCTCCATCACCTCTACCACAGTTGACTCTTCAGTGGGATCAATTTTTTTTTAATTAAAAAAAAACCCAAAAACTAACATTTCACTAGAGTTACTGCTTTTGCAGGAGAAAAGTGGGGAGTCTCCCAGCAGAGCTGATGTTCAGGTGTTGGTGTCTGATGGCCTTGCTTTCTGGCTGAACACCCGCTCAGGCATACCCACCCCACAGAACCCCAGTTTGCGCTTTAGCAAGATGACCAGTTACTTCATGTCATGACCTTCAGGATTTCCACTAATACTAGCCAGCACAAATTTTCCCACATACCAATGAGCCACACTTCAGGTGTAAGGGCACAGCTCCCTGAGCTTCTGCTTCCTCTGCATTTTGTCACACCTCAGCCCTCAGGTTGAGACTTCATGGAAATATGGGAGTGTCGCATCTCATAGTACCGAGAGAGAAAAGGTTGTGTGCATGGGGCAGCACCTGTCTCCTGGCCATTTGGGGTTTTACAGGCAGGACATTGAAAGGTACCTTGTGCTTTTACAACGTTAGGCACAAATGAAATCACGGTTTGGTGCATGTCCAACATCCTGGACGGAATCAAGCTGAGAGCCCGAATCAGCACACCAGCCCCTCTCCGTATAAAACCAAGCAGTACAAACAAGCAAAAAACTTGTGCTTTCAAAGTATATCTGTCGAAAGATGATTCAGGGACATTTTCACAGTAAAGACTGAGCAGAAAGCTAATGGCTGTCCTTCCCATGTCCTGGAGCCCACAGACCGGCAGCCGTAGAGAGGCCTTTGACTTTCGGGGTCCTTGCCAGGTCCCTGCTCCAACAGATTTTCCACTGATCCAATAAATGATTGTGAAGTAGTCAGGATACCCATATTCAACACGTGGTTCTGTTACCAGCCCACTGGGTCACACTGAGCAACGTCATAAACCTCTCTGTGCCTGATGTCGTCATGGTGAGACTGGAACCCAGAGTAGACACTAGCACAGGTGAGATCACGGGTGCGAACCACCCCACCCCACCCCCACCCCCCAGAAAGCTGTGGGGCACCGCAGGCGTTCTCTGTGTGGCTCTTATAACTTGCATGTGTCTGATAAACCGCCTGTCCTTTCTAAGTCGCTTAGGGGCCCCTGGGCCACTCCCTTTGGTGGGCCCTCTGACCCCTGCCCCAGGCCCACCCCCTCATTCCGCACTGGCCCTTAAGTTTGCCCACCTGCCAGGTTTCTCTTTCCCCACAGCGATCTGGTCTTTTTGATTCAAGCAGTATTCTTCCTCCCCTGGGGCTTTAAAGAAAGCACTTTTAAGAACAGGCCCTTGGCTTCCTGTTTGTTTCACAGTAGTTCCCCCTAATTCCTGCTGGCAATGTGTCCCCCCCTAGTTGCTACAGCAGCCTTGGAAGCCTTGTGGTGGGAAATCACTTAATGTGTGTCTTTTTAAGCTGTTAGGCTTATTGTAACGTGTCCTTTCTAGCTTTGTCTGCCCAAAGGGTTCCTTTAAAAAATCCAGGGCAGATTTTCTAGTGGCTGGAAGTCATTACTCAGGGAAGCACAGAAAGGTTTAAGGAGGAAACCCAAGAATCCAGTACAAGTTAGAAATATCCTGTTCCTTAGCTTCAAAATATGAAGAGCTCAAAAAAAGACCTTCTGTCTGAAATCCAGAAAAAGACAGTCACAAATTTGTTATCTTTTTTCTTCCGCCATTGAGGGTACATACCATAGAAACCCTCCATACTTAGAAAACTCACTACGGATGTGGAGACAGACAGACCAAGGACCTTTCTAGGTTCTTTTCATCCTGCAAGTTTTAAATGCTCAATTCACAAAAGGTCTGGAGCTAAGAGAAACCCGGGGTTGGGTTGCATAATAAGTAATGAATAATCGGTTAGTGAGCAGAGTACTCAGTTGTGCTTTGGCCCTGGTATGTCTTGACATCTTGTGTTAAATTGTGTAGGTGTGTCAAGAGCCTGGCTGCTGAACCAGACAGTGCTGAGTGAATTCCAGCACTGGCCAGACTGACTGTGAGGCTGATCCTGTTTGCCTCACAAGATTGTGACCTGTGGGACCAGTTTAACATGGCGCCTGGCACGAAGTCTGAGTCTGTCTCCAAGCCACAGGTGTGGCAGGTGCTACAGTACTGCCTGCCCCTGCCATGATTAGTCCCTTTGCCTAGTGGAGAGCCCTGTTTGTGGAGAGAAGCTTCACAGAACTGTACCTGTGAGACCTGTGTGGCTCTTTAGACTAGGAGACCCTCACTGGCCCAGAGCAGTGGTTTTCATGGTGCTGTTGTGCCTGCAGTTCCTGAGCCAAAGTCTGCAGAGGTTTGGGGCTAGTGGTTTGCATTTCCAGCCACCCCAGGCAGTTCTGACACACCTCAAGCTTGAGAGCCTGTGCTGTGGAGAGGAAGGAAGCCTCTTCTGGAACATGGGGCCAGCTTTGGAGAGACAGTTTCAAAGCTGTAACAAAGGTGGGGCTTCCTCGTGCCCATCCTTAGTTCCCTCGCCCTCCGGACCAGCCGCCCCTCCCACGGGGTGCTGCTTTCTCTCTGAGGGCTGAGACCGCCAGCTCCTTCTCACCCTGTCTCGAGGGATGAGACCCCTCTCCAGAGCTTACTTTCAGCAGGCTGGCTCTGTGCGTGCAGTTGCCCATTTTGAGAAGCCGCTTCCCTTGTGATTTGGGGTATCTGCCTTGGACTTGGAATGTGGGGCTCCTGGTTGAAAGCACTGGTTTTTCCCAGCCTGTGGTATCTGCAGTCTCATATAACTTGGTCCCAGATGCTCTGGATGATGCCTGCCATCCTCTTTCAGGGGCCCCCACATGAATTTGCTATACACCCCACAGCCCCTAAGTCTGGCAGACTCCACCCTAGCTGGCTGCTGTGGCTCTGCTCAGGCCTCCCTGATGGGGTGAACGAGGCATCATGGGCCGTGCAGTTGACCAGCACTCTGCATGATGAGGTGACCTTGCTGCCACCTTGCTGGAGGTATCCCTGGGAAAGTCATGGGCACTTGTGCCTCAGTGTCTCAATCTGAACAAGGAAAGTCATTCCACAAAATAAGCCGTAGAACTAAACTTCCGGCTCAGACCTTCTCCTATTCTTTGATTTGTTTATCCTCCAAGTTCTAACATCCCTATTTCAACTACCATCTAGATGTGTTTTCAATTGTGTCAGGATGTGCCCCAAATGCTCTGCTTTTGCTACACTTTCTATCTGTCATAAACGCATCTGCCTAGACTTTGTTTCTCTCTGAATCCCCTTCTGTAGAATATGGAGCCAGAAGTAGCCAAGCAGCTAATGTCAGGGCCAGAGGGGTGGCCATCCCCTCTCCTCTCACCAGAGTCCAGTGCAGGGAGGGCCAGAGGGGTGGGTTTAGACCCCAGTACATCTATCAGAGATAATGCTGGGGACAGTGGAGGTGGGAAGGAGGGGATGTTCCAGAGACATCTCTGGGTAGAGTTCAGAGGCTCTGCAGTGTAGTGGGAAGAATCAGGCTCAACCCCGCCCGGCTCTGCCTCTGCCAGCAGGTGTTCTGGGGCAGGTTACTTAACTGCCCTTTGCCTGAGAGTCCTCTGTAAAGTAGGAATGATACTAATAATATATACTTACACACATACATACATACGTACCTCATGGGGTTGTCTGAAGGGTTAAAACAGTCAGTACAAGGAAAGCACCTAGACTGTGGCCTGGCACACAGTAAGGATTTAAAAAGCGTGAGCTACCACCACTACCACCACCCTCTCTGGGGTTTAAAGGACTCATGACCAGTGTGAGGGATGGGGACAAGTCCCTGTTGCTCCCAGACCCCTGGACTAGACATCTTGTTGGGTAGTAGAGCTGTTCACGAGGAGTGGGAAAACAGAAACAGAAGCGTGTACGAGAAGATGAGTTCACCCTTCCTCCTTCCACGGAGGCCAGGAACAGTTTCTCCCTGTCCCACTGTCCCCTTGAGGGCGTACACAAGGCTGGCACTGGCAGCTCTGCAGGGACTGCCATCTATTGTCTTTGAATCACACTGCTGGCGAGTAGTTTGCATAGATTCCCAAGTTTGTAATTAAAACAATCGAGAAACAATTTTCACTGTATAAAAAAGAGAGCTAAACAGGAAGTCTCTTTCAAGCAGATGTTGTGCTGCGAGCCATGTAGAAATATTATTTTATCATCAACCCAGCACAGTTATCTCAAGACTTGAAAGAAACTAAAGGAACATCTTTTCTACTAACCCAGCATTTTTTAGCTTCTTATATCATTTCACATTTAAAGGTGACAGCAATATCTTTAACGTTTTTCTATTGGATTAATAACGTTTAATGTTCAAAGCAATAAAGTGAAATGTTTTTGTGAGGGTACTTTATATCACTAGTGAAAAAATTCAAGTAAAAAAAAAAAAAAAGACCACACAAGGTAACAGATGTCGAGATCTGTAAACCCAAAAAGGGGGCCTAGGCGTGGAGGTGGTTTCCCGAGCAGGGGCTCGTTGGGTGGGTAGGTGGGCAAGGCTCCGAGCCCCGCCCGGCTGGCGCCAGGAGGGGCCTGGGGCTCGCGGCCGACTCCTCCAGCCATTCATCTGCACCCAGCAGCAGAATATGACAATGTTAGCATTTTTCATTCCCCTGACGTTACCATTAATAAAGCAATGATCCAAAAGGGGCTTTGCTGAGTCTGTTCTTTATGCTCCCATCACTCACGACCAGATAATTTCACACAGGATCGTTTTAAAATTAAATGACGATAAAAACGCTCTGCTGTTCTGTGTTCACCAGTTCATAGAAGTCTATCAAGTCATTAATGTGTCATGACAAACTGCTCGATGGATACAAGAGTAATTAATTATTTGAATAAATAACAAGTTGAACTTGGAGCTTTGAACCACAATGACATACGCATCCCATTAACAGTGTCTTGGAACCTCTTCAGGGCACTGGTGGGAAGAGTTAAAATGCAGGCCAGGGTGTTGGAAATGATGAAATCCAATTTTGTAAACACAGGGTAATATTTTACAGGGAGAAAGCCAAAGTGTCACATTTCTGTGCCCACGTGGAGTTCAGTGTTAAAAGTTCCCTGGTAGAGGCTACTTCAAGATAGCACTTGATCGGTGATGATTTCAGAGAACAATGATATAGATTTTCATAATCACCATTAATCTCTGCATATTTTTCAAGATAATTACAGCAATTACTACTTAGATTTCTCTTTTATGTGCCCATTGTAGAAAGGAACAACTGCTTATTACACCGAATAGTTCCAAGAACCATGGGTTAAAATTCTTTGTCATCTCAGCGCTCGTTATTTCAACTCATGTTGCCTCTGAAAGTTCATCAGCTCTAGAAATTAGAGTGATACCAGCAGGCTGTATTATTAAATCTTAAGGCTGAGCTTAGTCTGTGGTTAGAGTGTCTCACTGAAGTGTTCATGTGCAGGACTGCTGAGTTATTTGGAATTACTGTCAGGTGGCAGGAGATGTCCGTGACAGGTACACTCAGAGCTGGGCGCGACCTCACACCCATCTTCCCCAGTAGACTTACAAAGTGAACTAATAACCACGGTTTAGAGGATACATTCTTGTGACATGCCCTTTAAAGGTTAATATTAAATCTGAAATCTGCGTAATTTATGCATTGTACTTCATGGACACAGCAACCAGGTAGAAGGCAGCACATCCCTGGTACTTCCAAATCAAAGCGGATGGCAGCTATGCCGTCAGTTCCGTCTCAAGCTCTTGTCTTTCCTCACATCACCACGTGTCCACTGGAGTTGAGTTTTGGGGAAGGTGGTTGTGGTTTGTACTGCTTGCAAGAGAGGACCTTTCCCAAGGAAAGGTTTCTTGAAAGTTCTGCTCATTTGGAAACACACCTGTGAGTAGGTCTGGCATAGGCACTCCTGGGCCCCATCCCAGCGACAGGCGCTAATCCAAAGTTTCCCATCCTTTCACATCCATACTGTGAGGACCGTCAGCCGTATCCACCTCAACCAGATGCTATGAGTTTAGTACGCAAGGGATAGGACGGCCAGGTATTTGGGTTTAAACTGGGAAGTCACGAATTTGAGCCATCTATAAAGTGGTAAAAGTACAAGACATAGTTATGCCTTTTTTCCTCCCCAGATTAAGTAGGTTTTATGATTAAGTGATGATCTGGTTTGAATGCACTCAAGCAGTTCAGTTCTATGCAAAATGTGAGTTGGGTTTAGGTAGCCACCAGGCTTTCTATAACAAGTCGCTCTTTATTTGGTCCAGACCTGTCTGTCACTGTGGTTGGTCTTTTGGTCTCTTTTCAGATCTGAAGTAAAATTTATGACGAGGTTATACCTTTCCAGTTTGTTTGGTACTCAGGCTTACTATCTTATTGCTAAAGTACTTGGGCCGACATTCATTTTACGTGCATATCTTTCTAGATCCTGTATTTCCCCTAGAATAATAATTTAGCCCATACAGAAGCTCCATGGTTGCAGAGCTAGTTCTGAACCCAGGGCTCTCTGACACTAATGCCCTTTTTGTTAGCTCACTTTGTTCTAAGGATGCTGATATAAAGATACAAAGAAGTCAGCAGTTTCAGGAAACATCTATCTGGATTTCCTCTAAAGATGCAGCCCCTCCATCAGTTAGTTTTTGCTACAAAACAGATCACCCTAAAACTGAGGGCTTAAAACAGCAAATAATTATAATTTCTCCTGCTTCTGTGAATCGGCGGGTGATTATTCTGGTCTGGGTCAGCCCAGATGGGGCTAGGTGGTGGCCTCACTCGCATGTCTGGCAGCTGGCAGGCTGGTTGTTTAGGGAGGCCTTGGCCGAGACTGCTCATCTTTGCTCCACATGGTCTCCCATCCTCTCGGAGCCTGCTCTGGGCTTCTCCACGTGGCCATCCAGCATTCCAAAGCAAAGGAAGTCAGGCCTAGGTGTGCAGCACTTTTTAGTCTCTGCTGGTATCACATTTGCTAATGTCCCATTGGCCAAAGCCAGTCCGACGGCCACTCCCAGATTCAAGGGGTGAAGAAATAGATTATACCTCTTGCTGGCAGAAGTGACAAAATCATATAGCACAGGGGTAGGAGGGATTTGTAGCCGTTTTTGTTGTCTGCCACCACTGCCCGCACCCAAAGAAGCCTCCTGGTCCTAGTCACAGTGGTTCTTCTGGCTGGCACCAGGAGTTGTTAGGGAGGATGAGAGAGTCATATTTTTAAATTTATTTGCATATACTTTAGAGTACTTTCCATGGTGTCCTAGAGGTGTATACTTCATAAGTAAGTAAATCTGGTGTTTGTGATCATTTCTGTTAAAAGTTAGATGTCGGTCAACCCTGGGAGAGACGCATAATAACCTTGTATCTGCCACTGACTTTTGTGGAAACTCAGATTTGATTGAAGTAATTTTATCTTCATATCACCTTTCCTGGGACTGTAATGAGTAGGATGGATGAAGACTCCCCGGGTATTGGTGTTACCTTCCACATGAGTACCTTGTACTTCGTATGGCATCCCTCAGTTTGGGATTGTACCTTGTTCCCTCATAGCATGTGTATGTCATGCCTCGTGGCAGGAACACCCCTGAAGTGACGCTGCATCGTGCTGAGCCCATCTCGTCAGAGGCTCATGGGGGTGGCGGGCCTGGTGGTGGGAGCTTGGCTTGGATCACCTGGTCAAAGTGCTGTTTACCAGGTATCTTCACTGTAAAGGTACTGTTTTTCCCTTTGTAATTAACATGTAATTTGTGGGAAATATTTTAGGACTTTGTGAATAGCTTGTTCTCCATCAAATTTTCACCTACCAGTTTTAGCATCCATTGATTTTTATAACTCCATCATTCCTTCAGTATCTATTAGATGGCATTTTATTGTAAGGAAGAGCATCCCCTTATACCCAGTTTATTTATTTATTTCTATTGGTATGGACTAGTGGATTCTTATTCATTATTATCACTATTTTGATGCTCAAATTGGTCCATACTTAGCCAGTGAGAGCCCTGTCAAGCCGGCTCCTGTGTCCTTCTGCTGTGTTCCTGTGATTCTTTGAGCATGTCTGGCACAAGAAGATATTCCTGGCTTGCTCTGTCCCTGCCCAGCCCTGAATCAGCCATTTCTCCAAAGGGCCGCTGTTTCTTTTAGAGGAGAATGTTAGAAACCAAAATCTGGGTAATAGATGTCCTTGCTTCTAGGCCCTCAGCAGACAGAAACTTGTGTACATGTTTGTAGGTTTGTGCACATATGTGTGTATATACAGACATATATATATGTGTTTATCTATCTCCTTCCACGTATTAAAGCCAAGTTTATACTGATGATGCCAACTTTGATCCAACATCAGGAGCACATTCTGATCTTCTTCCTGTTGTGTTTCTCGATGTCTCTTCCTCAGCTGAAGCATTCCTCAGCTCTGTCCTGGGCCTGCCTCTCTTCTCACCACATTTTCTTCCAGAATATTTCATCTTCTCTCATGGCCTCAATTATCACCATGTCGGTAACTCCCAAATTCCTCCCCACTCCACTGCAAGGCCTACCTTCTGGATTTTGTTACCAACCAATCTTGCATTCTTGGTCATGATGTTCCAACCACCATTGACCAGTTTCTCTCCTTGGATGTCTCTTGAGCCCCTCAAGCCCAGCACATGCAGGATGGAACCCACCAGCTCACCCCTGCTGCTTCCCACCCACGCCTTCCCTGTCTGTCCCTGGCATCCCATTGTCCCAGTTGTTTATGCCAGAATCCCAGAGTCACCCTTGATTCCTCCTTGCTCCTCTGCAGTCGCAGCCAGGTCTCTTGATTCTTCTTCCTAAAGGTTCCTCAGGCCTGCCTCCTCCCCCATTCTGAGTGCCACAGTCCTCGTTCAGGCCACCAGCATCTCTCCCCCGACTCACTGTCAGGACCTCCTCCCCTGTTCTGCCTCCAGCCTCACTCCCTCTAACCCATTCTCCTCTCCACAGCAGGGGAGATATTTCTCAGATACAAATTTGACCATTTCTCTCCAGTTCCCAAACCCTTCGTTGGCTCCCCAGGGACCTCTTGATGATCTTCAGACCACTCAGAATGACAGTCAAGGCTCTTTGTGAGCTGGCCCTTGGCTGGCTGTGCACCCTGTTTCTATGCAACTGTTAAAAAGACTGAGATAGAGCTACAGGTACTGACATGGGAAGCTCTCTGACAGTTCAGGGAAAATAAATTGCGGAACAGTTAGTTATGCTGGGATGGTATTTTTATTAAAAACACAGATATAAAACAAACCCTCTGTTTCTCTTATCCGTGCAAACAGATATGGAAATGCACAGGAAACAGGCTGGGAGGAACCCCAAGGACTTTGCCCAGACTGCCACCAGAGCTTGCCCTGAGGAGCGCCCTGGGATAAGGGGTGTTGGATTCAAGGGGTGCTTTAACATGTCTGTCCTATTGGAATGGTTTCCTTAGAAAATATATTCATGTATTGAGGTGTTAAAAAAAAAATGCAACTTAAAAATACGTATGAGTTGGTTTCGAGAAGGTGAGGAGGAGCCTGGAAGAGAAAGTGCATCTTCCAGCCATGGCCCCAGCCCTGCAGGCAGGTGGTGGTCTCCAGCGCTCAGCCAGGTGCTCAGCCAGTGGAGCAGGTGCTCAGCAGTTACAGTGATGCCTGCCCCATCTCTGCCGATCCTTTGCCTTCAGTATGCAACAGTGGCTGCAGATTAAACTGCTTGCTCTAGACCATGCCTGCCTCCCAAAGATGTAGTACCTCCTGGTGGTAACGTCTCTTTACTGGACCCCCAGTTCTGCTTTTTATTCTGCATCTGCAGAGCTTCTTTGGTTCGTTTGAGCTCACTGAGGAGCTTCTGAATTTGTTCACCATGGACAGCAGGTGTGAACACTGACCCAGAAACCCCTCAACCACCTGGGCACCTCTTCACTCACGTGGGAGAGTGTCACTGCATTGGATTTTATCTTTACCTTCAGCAAAATGCAGTTGGTGCCTGCCCCAAGCCATTCGATATTTGTAAAATTGAGACGTTTCTTTAGAGGAGTGAGAGTGGTCTTATTGGTGCATTTTGAGTTTCTCCTGGGTGTGGGGCATGGGGCAGCCTCCTGCCCTCCCTACTCCCAGGCTTTCAGGACTGCTTTGTACCTGCCTGAGGTGTTCTGCGGCAGAGCCTCTGGAAGGAGGGTCGGTTCTGAAGGAGGAGGTGGGAAGGCTGGGGGTCCTGGATTCTTCCCAGGATACTGGGGATGTGGAGAGATGAAGTGGGCCCCCCGATCAGTATGACAGTGATTGTCAGGCATTCTGTGGAGAGATGGAGGGCTGGGGGGTAATTTTGTGTGTATGTATAATCCAGATTGCCTGTGCCAGATAGCACCTCAGAGAATGTTTGTTGAAGAGTGCAGCATTTCTGCAGTGACTGGCCTGGCAAATCAACCTCCTAGCACCCGGAGGCAGTTTTCTTCACTTTGTTTTGGGGCTCTTTTCCAGGGGACATCAAGCAGCCCAGACCCAGCTTGGGCCTTGCTTCTGAGCTGAGCTTGACTTGTAACACCAGAGATGACAGATACCAGGTAGAGCCTTGGTCTGGGGAATCCAAAGAATTAGTCCTCAGCAAGCATTGTGTCCATACCTCCAAAAGTCTTTGGACTGGGGCTCACAGCCCATGGGTTACATAATGGGCTGCACTTATGTTTTTATGTAAAAGCAAGTAGGAAAGGGTCTACTGTGGAAAGGCATTTTCCTCTGTGCAGCAATATTTTAATAAGATTAATGGTTAACAGTTATTGAGCAGTTAGTTTGTACTGAGGGCTTTATGTTTTTATCTCATTTAAACTTCATAGCAATACAGGTATCATTATTTCCTTTCTTCTACAGTTGAGGAAAGAGAGGCTCAGAGAGATTAAACATTTGTCCTAAACCACACCACTAGTCAGAGGTGGGGCCCGATCTGAATTCATTCCCTGAGGGAGCATTCGGCAGCTCTGTATATAAAAATCACAGCCATAACCACCATTTATTCAGTGGCTGCAGTGGGTCAGTTTTGCATTTGCTGTTTTGTTCCCTCAACTGTGCTGCAGAGTGGGCATGACTATTCTCATCTGACAGGTGAAAATCTGACTCGGAGGTTAAGTGACTTGCCCAAAGCCACACGACTAACACGTGGCCGAGTCAGCTAAGCGCTCAATGTCTGCCTTGGCCCATGCGTCTTCCTTCCACAATGCCGCCTCTCATGTGTGGGACTCCGGAGGCCCTGGCTGTGACTGATACATCACTCCTTTTGGCTTATGAATAACATGGCAAAACAAATTACTGTGGGGATCTAGAAGGAAGTTGTTGGCCTGGTTTAAACTCAATTGGAATGTCACCGAGCAGACAGCTCTGGAGGCATCTACAGATATCTTCCAAAGAATATCCCCAAAGTGAAATCACCAAGAAAGCAGAACAGGCTCCGTGTTTTGGTTTGCAAATGAGTTTTGAGAAATGGCCTTGAGATCTTGGCATTTTTCCCATCACAAATTGTAAAGGACTTTTGAAACACCGTAGGAAATGGGGGGAAGAAAGGGTTGGGATTGCTGATTATTTACAGCTCCAGGACCCAAGCACGTACACAGACTTAAAAGCCTCCCACCACTCCAGTTGCACTTATGTTTATTCCAAAAATGACTACCTGCCAGTGAGCCGCACTGTTGACCCTCATCTCTGCAAGTACTTCTGAGGTCCTGTTACTCGAGTTCACTTAACACTGCTTGATGACTCTAAACAGATAACAGTTGAGATGCTGGTAATGGAGTCTATTTTTTACATTTTACATTTTTACCACATGATTTTATGACTCTTATCAACCAGGTTGAAATTAATCCATGTGTTGATTTGAGTATTTCCTCACCCCTTCTGCTCACATTGAGATGTCAGCGAGGGAAGGGGTTGGCAGCCCTGAACAACTGTGTTTATTCCAGGGGGATGGGTGTTCCTGAGTCCGGAGCCCTTGGGAATTGGTCAGTGGTGGGTTTGTGAGAGCCTGCAGAAGTCTGAGGGCATGAGTTTGGAGGGGAGAATCAAGGGATGGCTGTGGGGGATTGCCTTCACAACTAAAATTATAGTTCCTAAACGAAGAGAGGACGCAGGAGCTATAATCCCATCCCGTTGCCGGGCAGAGTTCCTGCAGATTCATGGCAGGGCTGTCTGTGCAAGCAGCAATCCAATTTTATGTCCAAACAAATACAGCATGCAAATTGGACTGCTTCCCAAAGAATAGCAAAAGACAGGTATACAGGTCAGCTGGCAAAAAAACCACCATCCCCTTTTTCCTTTTTTAAAATAAGGGGTGAGATTAATACAGTGGCAGAGTAGAGCTTTATTTGTTTAAACCTTGCAGAATCTGTAAGCATTCACAATCTTCTTGACTTGTAGTGCCTGATTGTAAAAAGAACAGTTGAATGAGCTCATTGTTTTCTGGTTTTTTTTCTTTAATGTATTTTACAAACACTCTGGTGACAGGCCTGACACGCTGATTTCTATGTACTCGCACTTCAGTTTGGGATTACAGCATTAATAACAGAGTTCCATGCATCATGCCATTTTTAAGCATGATCGTTATGATAAAGGGCATATACTTAATTACAGGCCTGCTTAATTACAGCTCCGCTGAAGCTCGTTTGTTTAGGAGAATGCTAATTGCACCACAGAGCCTGCGGCACATCCTTGCTTTCATCTGCTGGATGTGGATCAGTGTTGTCTTAAAACTGCCACCAAAAATAAAAAACGTTTTTTCAAAAAAGGGAAGAAGAAGAAAACACTGGCCTGGTGCTGAAAGGAAACCTGCCCAGCACGTGGCTTTTGGTCAGAGCGGGCGCTAGAATGTGCTGGGTGCTTTAACCTCTGTTGTTTTATTTCACCTCTCTTCACCCTCACAGCAGCCTTCTGAGCGAGCTGTAGGATTGTCCCCATTTTACAGACGGGGTAGCCAAGGCTCAGAAATGTGAGGTGGCCGCACACAGTCACACAGCTGCCTGCCGAGTTGGGATGAAAGCTCGGAGCTGCTGGGCTCCCAGTCTCATCCTTCCTTGCCCACTGCCACATCAGCACAAGCGGGACTCTGGGTTTGAATCCTGGCTTTATCCAAGGAACTCCTCCTATAAGCCTCAGTTTCCTTGAATGGGACTTGCAGATGGTGATGTTGAGGGTTATTTGATGCACATTCACGATCTAGCCCATGGGCAGGAAGTATGGGTCTCCTTTCCTTGTCTCTCTTTTAGAAATGGGCTGGGGAGAATTTCCATTACCACCTAGGTTTGGGGGAGCCTTTGTTATGTCACACTGAGAGCTGTGGGAGCTGGAGAGAAGACCTCTGTATACCCTGGGAATGCCACCTTTGGCTCCCATGGTCAGATGGTGTCAGCATGAGAAGCCTCATCCAAAGCCCAAGCTGATCGGGCGGGCAGGGCAGGGGGTGAAAATGTGCTCTCTGAGTGTGGCTCCATGAGAGCTGGGGCTCGATCTCCAGCTCCTCTGGTAGTGTGTCACCTGAGTGGGACTCGGCCGTAGACCGAATGCTAGACTGAAGATTGCAATCTCTCAGCTCTAAGAGAATAGTGAAGACAAAAGACTGGCTCCAGCCAGGGAAAAAAGGAAGGAAGTCAGTGTGACTCCCCACGAGAAGCCAGGACGGAGATGATTTATGAACACTCTTTTGGAATACGTGAAGAACACATGCCATTGATTTTAAGAATTATGTTTGGCAAACCTCTAGATATTTTAAAATATGGAATGGCTGCCCAGATAAGGAATGTAGAAATGGATGTTATGGAATTAGAAAGGGATTTAGCAGTCCCTCAGATTAGCTTTCTATCCAACACACAAAATCCCTCTGTAGTGCCCTAGCAGGTGCCGCCTGCCTGGACTCTTGGCGGCCAGCTCTGCCTGTTCTCCTTACACTGGGGCAGGATCGGCCTCATTGCGATCCTGCCCCAGCATAAGGAGAGGATGATAGGGTCTCCCGCTGAACCTTGCTGGGTGTTCTGTCTGGCCCCTCTTCCTACACAGCCCTGAAAATGTGTGCAGACATTTATATGTTTGCCTCCAGGTCTTCTCTTATCTAGACCAGAGCCTCCACTTTTGCTGGACTTTCCCATGTGCTAGGCACAACGCTGGCTCTGGGGTTGCGGGCAGGGGGCCACGATGAACAGAAATGGGCGGGGCTGCACCTTCCTGGGGCATCAAGGCTGAGGGCTGCTTTTCCTTTTCTTCGTGTGGTCTGGCTCCGGGTTCCCTCACATCCTGGCTGCCTTGAAGGCTCCCAGGATGACCCTCTGAGAATGCAGTCCTGGCACTGGATGCCACACTCAAGCTTGGAGCAGACCAAGATAAGTGCCTCCCTTACCCTGGGCACCAGGTAGTGCTGTGACCTTTATGATGGCACACAGCCCCTCCTCCCATTTTTTTAGTACTCAAATCACATTATTGACCTATTCAACTACAACCAAGTCTTTTTTCCTATCTCCCACTGTTATTCCACGTCTTGTTCATTCTCTCTAATACAGTTGGGATTTTGTCACTAAACTATGGGACTTTACATTGACCTCTAATAAACTTCATCCATTAAATTTAGCCTATGATCCCTACTTTTTGATATCTTTATTGGATTTCACGCTATTGTCTAGTTGGTAAACTGTCTGCCTAGGCTTTCCATCAGCCACATATTAGATAAGCACACCATGCATGCCTTCATTTAGGTAATTGATAACACCCTGGGCACCCTTCAGAGAGGTTGCTCAAGGTTAACATCAATCTATTAATCAGCATCTTGAAAGTCTAGTCCAACCAGTTATAGGTTCTCCTAACCTTAACATTATCCAGCCATATTTATTCGTCTTGTCTATATGGATAACATGAGAAATTTTGTTAAATGCTTTTCTAAAATCCACGTTCTCTCAGTCCTGCCTCAATCTTTGATACACTAGATGTTTTAAAATAAATGAAATTTGGTCAACAGATCATCTGCTTAGCAAACTGTCATGGCTCCTGGTGACTCTTGCTTCTCTTGCGAGAGAAGGTGAGAGGGCACTGGTGAGAGCCTCATTCCTCTTGTGCCAGCTGCCATGGGGAGCTTCAGCCCAGTAGATCCTATCAACTCATCTTTCCTTTCTCTGAGTTTGTTGAAATCTGTTTTCTAGAAAAATCCAGGGAGCATCTGACTATGCCATCTTTCTGTCATGAACTCTAAGATAAAGTGGTAATTTATCCCAAGGTTCCTGTCTTGTCACCTTACCAGACAGCTCCTTGTTGCAGTCAGGGTCAGGTCCAGGCAGGTCTGCTGTCTCCTCTGCCGCCAGCCCCGTCCAGAATTGCCTCGGCCACAGAGTCCTGGAGGCCACTGCACTGCTGTGTCCTGCTTCCCAGAGGGCTTCAGGAATAGTTCTCCCCTTCCTTCCTTCTTCCCAGTGGGCTGCCTTCTGCATGTTCTCATAATCCTATCACTTCTCGTCTTCTCGCCTGTAGCCGCCTCAAGAAGTTTTTCTCTGAAGAAATTTCCTTTGAGCCCACCAGAGGACCAGAAGGTGTGCCTTATTCAGACACCTTGATGTGTTCACCTGGGGGATTGCTCATCAGCCCCAACATCTCTCCACAGTTCTCCAGGTGGTCTGGAAGGGAGGGCGTGGGAAGGGGCTGCGGGTGAAGAGCACCCGCCTCTGGCTGAGGCCTCTCAGGCCCGCTGGCAGGTGCGGCTGTGCTGTGCTGTCCACTTGCCATGGTCTCGTAGTAGCTGAGAGAGGGCCTGGTGATGAGTGCGCGTGTTTGTGCATAAACATGTACAGGGGTCTTCAGGAAGTTCACGGGAAGATTCATATGAGCTTCTATTTCCATTTTTCTGCGAACTCTTTGACATACCCTCGTGTAAACATTTGTTTTCATATTGTATGTAATATGTATATACATAAAGAATGCCATTATTGTTGGTTTCCAAGTTTTACAAGTTACTTTTTTCTCCTCAACTTTTATTTAAAGCCCTCCGAGCCAGTTCAGCCAATCTGGGCAAACCCGTTCTTCCTCATGGCATCATAGCTAGTGAGGTCAGCCACCACAGTGCAGAAAGCCAGTCCCGAGGGACCACCTGCGTTTCTAGATCCTTCTCCTTCAAAGACATGGCCATCAGTTGGAAGGAGAGATGAAAATATACTCCTAGTGGGAATAGGGAGAAACTGCTTAATGGGTAAGGAATTTTACTTTGGAGAATGGAAATGTTTTAGAACAAGGTAGAGGCGGTGATTGCACAACATTGTGAATGTGCTAGAAGCCACTGAATTGTTCACTTTAAAACGGTTAATTTTATGTTATGTGAATTTCGCTTCAATTTTTTTTTTTTTAATTTTCCTCCCCGCTTAGATCTTCTCACTTCCTAGAGGTGATATCCAGAGTTCTTCCACCCACGGCTTTGGTCCCCAGCACCAGCAGGGTGGGTGACAGTCAGCAGGCTCACCAAGTATTCAGAAAGGTTGGGTCTGTGCCCCAGGCTGGAGCGCTCTGCCCAGTTCACCAGCTCCCTGGCCCTGCCCCAACACAGCCATCAAGCCCCTTGGTCCCTGCCCTGTGCTGGGGACCTGGGAATGCAGAAGCAGAGGAGAGGAGACAGATGCCCAGGGAGGAACTCAGGGAAGGCTTCCTACAGGAGAGGCACTCAGCAGACCTTGGAAGGAGGGCCAGGGTGGAAACAGTGGAAGGACGGGAAAAGGCAGCAGGGCCTTAAACGCCAGTCAGGACCCAGCCTTGGAAATCTTCCCCTTTCCTGCTCTTCAGAAACTCAGGAGGGACAATCTGGGGGGCCTCCAGCTGGGGAAGAGATTCTGACTAGAGAGGAGATTCCGAGTGGGGAGGGGCCTCCGAGTGGGGAGGGGCCTCTGAGTGGGAGGGGCCTCTGAGTGGGGAGGGGCCGCTGAGTAGGAAGGGGCCTCTGAGTGGGGAGGGGCCTCTGAGTGGGAGGGGCCTCTGAGTAGGAAGGGGCCGCTGAGTAGGAAGGGGCCTCTGAGTGGGGAGGGGCCTCTGAGTGGGAGGGGCCTCTGAGTGGGAGGGGCCTCTGAGTGGGAGGGGCCTCCGAGTGGGGAGGGGCCTCCGAGTGGGGAGACTCTGAGTGGGGAGGGGCCTCTGAGTGGGGAGACTCTGAGTGGGGAGGGGCCTCCGAGTGGGAAGACTCTGAGTGGGGAGGCGCCTCTGAGTGGGGAGACTCTGAGTGGGGAGGGGCCTCTGAGTGGGGAGATTCCGAGTGGGGAGGGGCCTCTGAATGGGGAGGGGCCTCTGAGTGGGAAGATTCCGAGTGGGGAGGGGCCTCCGAGTCGGGAGGAGACTCCGAGTGGGGAGGAGACTCCGAGTGGGAAGGCGCCACCTTCCTTCCTCTCCAGCCCTAGTGCTTCCTTCCTAAGTCTCAGTTCCTAGAGGTGAAATCAGGTCTTTGCAGATCACCGTACCACCTTTTAACACACAAGTTCTCTAAACGTCCACTGACATTTGATAGAGACAACTCTCACCAGTGAGGGGCAGTTCTTCACCCCTGAACACTGATAACGCCTTTAAAACACCCAAGGCAGAAAGCCTGGAGAGTGAAGGACGGGTGCGGTCTCCTGCACATGAGTGGGGAGTGGGTCTTCAGACAGCTTGTGCTGACGACGAGCTCACTGAGACACACCCAGGCATCCGTCACTGTGCTGGTGGAGTGCTCACAGTTTCCAAGGCCCTGTGCGCAGAGCCACGGGCATGCAGAGAGGGCTTCGCTGTGGACGCTGCCCTCTGTCTAGTGGGCAGGAGAGGGTGTGTACAGAGAGCAGAAAACGATGCAGGCCATGGCAGTGACAGCAGTAGGCTTTGGGGATGTAGAGGATAGCCACAGCAGGCTGCAGCATCTAGGACTTGAGATCACTGCATGACACTGGCAAGCTCCAACCTCTAGGAGCCTCTGCTAGGCTGTCAAAATGATCAGAAACAATACAAGTGCTGCATGCCATGCCTGTCTTGGCAGCACCGGAAGTCAGGAAGTCAGGGTCCTGTGAGGGCGCACCGGCTCACACCTGCAGTAGAACTGGCCTGGCCACTTCTAGAGTATTGGGTGGACTTGGTTCTGTTCCTCTCTAGGAGGCTTTGGGGCTTTCCAGGGATCCTTTATTCACTGTTGAATTTTTTCAGCTGTAAATGAGCATACCTGTGTAGGTGCTCAGATTTCGCTAGCATGTCTGAAGGTAGGACATATCGTTTACGATTACTTGGGGCTTTCCCCCTCCCTCCTTTTTGGGGAAGTGTTGCACTGTTCCAGCCCGTAGCCCCTTTTCTGCTGGGCAGTTCACACAGATTGCAGGGGCCACCTGTGACAGGAGAAGCCTCTGACCACAGATGTCTCTGTGAGAGCCTGGCAGCTGTGCTTTGGATAGAAACCTTCCAAAGAGGAGGGAGGTTTCCAGAGAGCAGCTGGAGCCCGCTGTGCTGTATCTTTTTCTTCAAACTTACCAGAGACGGTTTTATTTTTTCTTCCCTAAGATAAATCATGAACATAGCTTTAAATGAGCCGTTTGGCTCCTCTAGCTCATCAGAGAGGATTTGTCCCAGGCTTCTTTCCTTTCCTTTATTTCCTTTCCTCCTGGTTTATTGCCTGTGCTTCTGCTGATCTTTACCAGGACTGAAAAAACTGTCCACCACTCATACACCAGGGAAGTCCTAATCTCAGAAGACGTTGGGGGAACCAAAGAATGTCATTTCCCAGGGAACCTGCTCACCCAGGCTGCTATTCTATTCACTCCGTTTCTTCTTAAAACCACAGTTTACCATGAAGCCATTGCCCTCGGGGTGAGGCCCACCCCGTTGGCTGGGCTATAGGACCTGTGAAGCCCAGGTTGGCCTTTGCTCATACCTGACTGTGCTCAGACCTCCTGGAGAAGCCCGACACCAGGAGACGTCTCTGCCCACCTGTCTCAGCAGCCCCTTGGCTGCCGCACATCCCTTGTTGAGTATCACTTTTCCTCCTATGTGGCAAGACTTCCAGTGCTGATGTGGTCCTCTAACATCGTAATGCATGGAGAGAAAGCACTCGCGGTGGCATGCCCTAGGTTGTGTTTTGCTCAGTGTGCCTTGGATGATGACAACCTGGGGACAGGGTGAATGGGGGGGGGGCGCTGTGGAAAAGGACCCCTGGTTTTTTCATTCATTGGGTACCCTTTCCACACCCTTTCTCTCGTGTCCTGTTAAAATGAAGCAGACTGCCGAGCCCTGGGTTAGGCCTGGAAGCCCCAGGATTAAGTGACAGAGTCAACGACAGTAACCGTGTGACCTCCCATGAAAACCCACTCTGTGTCCGGCTCTGGGCAAGTGCCTTGCACACTCCACTCTAACTCATAAGCACCCCTTCCCCTTTTAAATGTAACTTCAGGTGCTGTCAGCCCTTGGCAGCTCCCAAACTTACAGACTGGAGGCCAGATTCTTGGGAGGGGCAGAGAGGACAGGGTCTAGACCAGCCCTTCTCTGCTCCCAGAGCTCTTGTCTACACGTCTGCCTGGTGTCGGGGGCGACAAGGTGTCTGCCTCCCTCATTAGGTTGTGTGTCCCTGGGAGCAGGATGGTACCTGCTGTCACCCCATAGCTCCCACTCACCTGTGCTGAGCATCGCCTGGCTCCAGTCAGTGACTCATTTGTGCTCCCTGTGTTGATGTCTTAAGTTACTGAACCTTGAGAGTGTCTTCAATGCCATTTTCTCTCCTTTTTTCTTCTTTTGCAGCAATGGATGGTGTGCCTTTTATGATTTCAGAGAAATTTTCTTGTGTCCCAGAAAGTGTAAGTTTTATGCATGATTGCCCTTCCTTTCTGCCACCCAGCCTGAGTTCCCTCTGTCCTGATTCCTGCAGCATGCGGGCTGTTCTAGTGGCCCTCACACGCCCTGCCCCTGGCGGCATCATTCCTCCCTGTGTGTTTTCTCTCCTACTGGAAGCTGAACCCTGCAGCTCCATGACCGTGACTTCCTGAGAGTGGGGTGGGCTGTACTCATCGCTGAGCCCTTCAGCTAGTGCCTGATGTAGTAGGTGCTTGAGAAGTAAAAGTGGAGAGTGAGACAGACGGGCAGATGCGCTCAACGAAGCTGAGCCTTTCCATTCCAAATGTTACGGTGAACTGAGCTGAACTTCACTGGTTGTGAATATTTTTTGTTTCCCAAGTTCAGCTTAGTAATTTTATTTAACAATGACAGTTTCCTTTCCATTTTAATTGCTGCGTTCTGTGCTAAGTGCATACTCTGCTCTGACTTGGAGGCCTCTAGCTGTGTGTCTCCTGCTCATGCCAGGCCAGCCTTGACCCCATGTACACAATAGCACACTCAGCCCAGACTGAGCCCCAAGCCATCTTTAATGACAGAGGGACTGGGTGAGCTGGCTGGGACCAAAGGCCAAATCTAGGCCATGAGCGGTGCCCACCATGCCCAGTGCCCACCATGCCCAGCTCTGGGGGGCTCTGCACTGGGCTGCAAGACCTGCCTGGCACTCCTGGGGTCCTCTCTCACATGGTGCCTGTCCCCCGAGATGGCAGTGGTTCTCTCTCAGTGGAACAGACCTGGTCCGTGGCAGCTCAGTAAACTTGTTTCTGGATTTTATCCTTTTTGCAGAAGTTTGCTTTGAGTAGTTAATAAACGTGAAGGCCCCACTCTGGGCACCAACTAAAGAACCCTTCAGTGTTTTTCTTGGATCTAGTTTAAAACCACCCGGCCTGCGATTTGACCTGCTCTGTAGTTTCCATTTTCATGAAATATAATAGGCCTCCTCTGAACCCTTCTGGTAAGCAGCTTAATCTTGAAAAATGCTTGTGACGTGACATGCAGAGCTTGAGTAACTTCGGCCGACTCCACTTGCCCACGTTGCCATGGAGACACTGGCGCCTCTCCCGCCCATTCCCTTGGCGAGGCTGCTCTGCCCTGCTTACCAGCTCCAATTGGGAAAGTTTAGTGGGGCAGTTAGAGCCTAATGATGCAACAGCTGGACCTCTGCTGGATCCCAGGCAGGCAGGCAGGCAGGCGGCCGCATTCTCCAGCACTCGGGCTGGCAGCACAAAGACAGCCAAACTGTTTTGTGGCTACTGGCAGAGCAGCCCCAGGAGCTGAGCAGGTAACTCGGTGGCCCTGGCCCAGGACAGCCCTTGCGAATGTGCTGCTGCGGGTGCTGCTGACTCAGCAAGGGCCCACGCCAGGACTTGGCAGCACCCAGTGCTGAGGCTTCCCGTGTACCCCTCTCAATTAAAACCCAAGCAGCCTGCCCGCCCACACGGCTTTTTAACAGGTGGAGAATGATGAAGTTATTCCACCCATGGCTGCATCAGAGGAGGTGCTGAGCAGGAAATCCTGCTGGCCTGGTCGAGGCTACAGCCCTGCTTTCACCTCTGGGCTGCTGTAGTCAGAACCATGAAGACCCCAGGGTTCTGTCAGGGACTCTCGGGTTTCACCTGCTTATGCTGCCGGCCGCTGGCCTGGGCTGCAGGAGGCTGGGCTGAGTGCCTTTCTGGGGGAGACAGAACACTGATGTGCCCAGAAGGGATTCGGACCAGCGTCCTCTGTACCTCTCATCCTAGGCTTTTGTGGGCCTCCAGCTAAAGTCCATTGCCATGAGCACTTGATTTTTTATGATATCTGTTGAAAGGCCAGCATTTTCAAAAAGAAAGGTCTCTGTGAAACTATAGAAACCACCATTAAGCTGTACTGTTATCATTTTTCACCACCTTTGATTTCTCAAATGATAATTGATTGGCAGTTGTTCCATTTCATCTGGCATTTTCAAAGATCTGGAATTCCCCCCAGCTTCTTCCCTGGATCCCACAGAGTCCTGGATGAAAGACTCCTGGAATTCCATAAACCTGCTGCCACCACGTAGATGCAGCAGTCAGGGTGGCCTCTGGTGAGAGCCTGGGCACCTCCAGCCCTATAGCTGCAGCAAGAAAGAGCAAACATTGTCCACGTTTTTGGGTTTTTTGTTTGTTTGATTGGTTTTTTTTGCAGAGGGAGAAGAAAGACAATGTTGGTCAGCCACAGCCATGGTCCTCCAGGAGCCCCAGGACCCTCCTGGGTGCTGTGGTCCCACAGCACAAGGGGACCCCATTGTCAGCCACATTTTCCTGAAGCATGCTCAGTGTTCCTTTGTCCCTCTACCCTCACTAATGACCAGAGTCTGCTGATGAGTTTCCTGTGGATAGGGGTGGAGAAATGCTAGATGACAGGGTGGTTTGAGATTTCACAGTTGTCATGCATAAAAGCAAATGTGAAGGAGCATTTTCCAGCCGTTTAAAAGGATGACTTGATCTGTGTTTTCAGATGCAGCCCTTTGATCTCTTGGGAATCACCATCAAATCTCTAGCAGAAATTGAAAAAGAGGTAAGTAAGCTGCCCAGAGTTGGGGCAGGCGGGACCCAGCCACCCCGCTCACCCCAAGGCCTCTTATGCCCCATTAGGGATCTGGTCCAGGAACAGGAAGGACAGGTGCCGGGTGCCCTTCTGAGAAAAACCCTTCCACTTCACTCACATTTCTTTCTCAGAAAAAGTAACTCACTTTTAATGTATTTACTTCTTCCAGTCAAATGTGACCAATGACTTGTCTTCTCTAAGTCAGAGGTTTTAAGTGACTGATGGAGCCATCGATTCTGCACATTTTTAAAAAACGTCTCGGCTTACAGAAGTTGGGGGATGAGGGGTGGGCACGGGGTTGACATTTCTTCCTCCTTCTGTTCCTTTGCCACCAGGAGGGTTTTGAGGAAATGACAGAGCCTCTTCATGATTTAGAGGAAGGGTCAGTATATATTCACTGTGTTTGGTAAGCCAGACCCCACTTGGCAGCCTGGTTTGAAATAGTTTGGACTTTTTCCTAATAATATAAAAAAAAAGAAATCCAGGGTTGGATTACAGACGAGAACTCTGAGGAAAGAGGGCTGGGATAGTGGAGTTGAGGCGGCCGGATCTGCCCCGGCTCTCCCCATTTTCATAAGACAGCGTTAGCGTGCACGTCTTCTCGTATGTACAGAAGGCTGTTAAGCAGTCACGTGCTACAGCCAGCTCTCCTCTGAGAGGAACATTTGTCTCAAAGATGGAAATGGTAGAACCATTTCAATATTCTCAGTTCCTTTGGGTTTTCTCTTGTGTACCCAGCTCGCAGAAGCAGGCTGCATTATTGAAAGATGGCTGAAATCAAGGAAAATTGAATCAATGTAGTACAACAAATTTCTAAACCTGTCATAGCAAAAACAAGACAAAAAAGTCCCCCTTTGTCTTTGATTTTCAGTAAATTATAAAAACCAACCTGATTGTCACCTATAGATTTTTTTTCTTTTCTTTTCTTTTTTTTTAATGGTAACTTAGGGAAAAAAAGGCCAGCTCCTACATTAAAAATGTAAGTGTGCATAGAACTCCATGTCTGCCCTTCTCAAAAGCAAGGTAGCTGTGGATGGACTGAGGGCCACCTGCTATGAAGGCCGCCTTTGCAGGGCCCTGCGTAGGGTGGAGTCTGGTAAATGTACGGGCAAGGCCTTGAGGGGCCTGCGCTAACTGCAGGTGGAAAAGCAGGGGTGGCCTCGGACATCTGGACAGCCCAGCTCCGCAGGCTGGGGGCAGGTCACACCCCTTCTCTGCTTCAAATGGGGACAGCAGTAGAACCCATCTCACAGGGTTTTGTGAATACTAAATGAAGACATGTAAAAACAAGCACCCCATCAGTGTGCATTAGTTGTGCTGGAAAAAGAGCTTTCTCCCATCCCATCCTACTCAGTGCTACCTGCTAGCTGTAACCTTAGCACCGTTTACTGAAGCACCTGCCATCTGCTCAGCTCAGGACTCGGGACTTCACATACGTTATCACTGGTTCTCGCCCCAAGCCAACCAAGGGGACCTCATTCCCATGGGTCAGAAATTGAGACACCAAGAGGTGAAATAATTTGCCCAAGACAAGATCGAGACGCAGCATGTTGTACTCCAGATCCTCTCCATTGTGACGGAAAGTCTTGGACTTCATGTACCTCTAAGGAGCTCTCTGGACTGTGGGGACAGTGGGGCTTAGGACGTCAAGTCCACCTAGGTTCTGACCCTGGCTGGGCCTCCAAGTTACTGGCATGGGGTAAAGTAGGAGAGGGCACCCGTTTAGGGCCCAGGACATATGGAAGGAACCCCCAAAACCTTAATTCTCTTTCTGCTCTAAGGACTAAACCGTCCTGATGCTAGGTGCTCTGAGAGGGTGTGGCCGCCCCACTAGGCGCAGAGCCAGGTGTGGGAGATGGCTCTGGAGTCAGCGCCTGGCCTTGAATCTCAGCTCCCCCATTTAACTTTTCTGAACCTCAGCCTCCTTTGCTGTAAAGTCAGGGTAGTAATAAAAATACTCGTGCTATTCATGTGTTTACCTGGGACGGTCATGTGCATGGCTCGAGTAGCACCTGCCACAGTCATGCTCAGTTACCATTCGCGGTGGCTGCTGCTGTCATGGTCGCAATGATTATTGGTACTGTGTTCCTTGGTCCACAAGTGCAGGGCACCAGTCAGTGTGGATCTGTCCCCGTTTCAGCATGTCACACCACTCTAGTGCTGGTGTCCAGGGACTGTCATCCCAGTTGACCAAGCCCAGCTTTATTTCTCATTTTTAGTAATGGGTTAAAAAACAGGTCTGTATTCACTATTGGCATAAATTAAAGTTGACTAAAAGAAAATGTGGGGAAATGAGGAGAGGTAAGAAACATTAAATAGGGTGTAAAATCATAACAAGTATCAAGAATGCTGAGGAGTTTTCATTTAATCTGAGGACTTGGAAGTTATTTACACACCCGCCTTTCACATGCATTTAATAGTATGTTGATATCCACACACTGGTGAACTGGCTCTTCCTTCTGCAGCAATGTCAGAGGGTTTTCTCCATAAGTAAACCTGAGGTTGCTCCTTTTAGCCCCTGAACTCAGCGTCGCTCATGGAAGGTGAAGACCAAGGAGGAGCTGTGCCCACGGCCCATGGGCTCCGCCATCAGGCTCCGCGTGTTGGTCCTGGAGCAGGCTGGGTGTCCCCTGGTCAGGACAATTTTGCTTTTGTTCTGTCCAGTTCCCAGCAAGCCTGGCTGCTCTTGCTGAGGATCCTGAGAGTGGAGGGATTTAGGCTCGGAAATTTACTTTGCTCACTGTAAAACTTTGCACTTTACACCATTAAACCAGAATTAATAAACAGTTCAATAAATAAGGCAAGAGACTGCCCTTGGGTTCGGGGGCACAGATGCGTGACCTGCCCATCTCCCCGCCTGTACTGAACACCCTGATCCCTCCTGGGGCTCCTAAGCGGGGCAGCATCTGTTCAGAGGCAAGCGCTTCCCCTCCTTTAGGCCTCCTTACCCTGTGGGAGGAAGTGGTGTCCACCCATCCTACAGGACAGACCTGGACACAAGACGTTCACTGACCTGCCAAATCCCACGGCACCCATGGAGCTATCACTCAGTGTGGCCCAGAGCTAACCTGAGAACTGAGTGTGACCCTGGCTGAATATACTACAGTCTTCATCCACCAAAGTGTAGTCCTGACTTTAAGGGACATGGAAGTGTGTACCCCTGAAGGCAGTGTGTCATTCTGTCCATCCAGAATCAGGGCCAGTTTGTTTTCCTTCCAGCCTTAACTGTATCCACCCTGCCCTGCCTGGGGGATGTTTCTGAATTTAAGACCAAGCCTGGTCACCACTATTTGGCCTCAGAGGCAGGTTACCCCATGAAGGAACCCCCTGACCCTGTCCACCTTGAGCTTGGTGGTTAGGAATGCAAGTGGGAGAGCCTCAGATAAGCACCAGCAGCCAAGGGGGACATGCCAGCATCCAGCCAAGGAGAACCTCCCCGGCACCCCCACTGCAGCAAGGACCCACAGTGGACCTGAGGCACCCAGCCCAAGAGTTGCCTGGCACTGAGTACCAAATGGAGAGGGACTTGGTTCACCCCAGCTGTGGGTGGGCCATGCACCTCCGGCCCCCAGGAACTTGATGTGGTCAGGAGAGAGTGTGACTCTCAGCCCCAACAGCCAGGAAGACCTGGAGCACAGAAGGAGGGCTAAGCATTGGCGGGCAGTGCGGCCTGAGCCACAGGCACGGCAGCCCTCAGGTGCCAGTGTCATGGGCAGGACACAGTTTCCCGTTCTGGATGCCTACAATAGGATGAGAAACCTGCCACTTAGGTTTGACCCTGGAGCAAGTCCTCTGGCTGCCCCACCTCAGGTTGGAGCACAGGCCTGGCCCACCCGGGGGCACGGCACGGCACGGCTTTCTGAGCACCTTGCACTGGCAGGGCGCACAGTCAAGTGCCTGCTGCTGCCTGCTGTAGTCAGGGGTTTCCCCAGGAGTTGTGGTGTGAGAAGTGCTTGGGTTAAGTTTCATAAGACACCCAAGGAAGGTCACGTTTTAAAGTTAAAAGCAAGATAGATGCCATTGAGCAGATTTTGAAAAAAAAAAATCCTTGGAAGGACAAAACCTCTCACAATTCAAACATACTCTGCTGGTGTGGGTGGTTGAGAGTGAATGAAGCCATGATTAATAAAGAAATTCAAAGTCGAATGTCACTCTCCTGGCTCCTGATGACGTAGTAGCGGTCTCCTGCCTGCCCCCCGTCTTCCAGCAACCACTACCCTCCTGCCCCCCATGTCTATCCGCCATGCAGAGCAGGGGCCTTGCGTCCTTCCAGGGCACATATAAATTAATCCAAGGCATGATAAAGTGAATTTTTGCTGATGTCCCCTCAGCCACAGGAGGTGACCAGCAAGCTGGCCAGTGGCAGCTGGGCAGCAGCAGTGGGAAGGTTTTCTGGCCCTGTCGCCCTCCTCTCCTCCTCTCCCCCCAGGGGACTGGGCAGCAGCCAGTTTGGCTCTGCAGGTGAGTAGTGAGTGACCCTGTGGGACTCTTGTCCCAACGAAGCTGCTATTGTCCTCCCCAATGCCCAAACAAAAGGTTCTCTCTGTTTGAGCATGAGGAACATAATTTCACAGCAGACCCCTGTGATGAAGCATCTCCTCTCAGAGAAGATGGGCATATAAATATTCTCCGTCTCTGCCGCTCTTGATCTCCCTTGTAAGCCATTGCCCCGTTTCTCCATCTGATGGATTCCCCGTCACAGCCAGGGCAGGAGCTTCCTGACTGTGCGGTCCTGCAGCAGCCTCTAAAACAATGCCCGTGCCTTGGTCACCTATTTCTCCTCTCTCCCTGCCCACTCCGCGCCCTGTCCTGTGGCCCATCCATCCTGAGCTCACCTCCCGCACAGACCCCACCATTTCTTGTCGTGAAGAGTGATGGCCAGGAGGAGTGGCCTTGATCATGGATTTCGTACTGCGTGCATAACTACCTGCAAACCTTTTTAAAATAGGAGCAAACAACTCTGATGAAATGGCATCGGGCAGGTGAGAAATCCAGAGTGCCTTCCAGCTGCATGCAAAGCCATTTCCCACCAGCTGCCAGCCTCACACAGAAGCCACGATGCTCACCCTTCCCTTCAGTGGATGCCACAGTCAAAGACGTGGCGGGGGAAGCGCTCGTTAGCCCACCACGCTTCCTGATGGAGCAGGCAGCCTCCATTTTCATTCGACTTTAAAGCTGAAAGACGAGGGAGAGTCTAATTAGTAAAGGGACGATCTAATATTAATCACTCCCTTAAAATTGACAAGGGAGGCAGTTCATTTAACCACTTAATTGCTACAGGTTTTTATGGGCTGCTGTTTGCAGACATATTTAATGAAGAAGTTATAATTCTAAAGGAGCTTAAAATTTTAATTTTATACCTAAATATTTTCCTTGTTCTCATGTTTGTAGTCAATCCTCAGGAGTGTAGTCACGTGGAATGTTCTTTAAATGAACATATTTGCTAACTGGCTTGATTTCAGTTTTTAAAACATTGGTTCCAGCAATTAGGCATTTTTTTCAGTTCCCAAATGACTAGAGAAATTCGTCTTGATTATAATTGCTCTTAGCCACGCATATCTAATTTGTGTCTTTTTAAGTGTTAATTAGTAAACAGTTTGAGCTGACATCTTTATGTGTTTGTGTGTTGAAAAATGGGGCTTATTGCTTATTTAGCTTGGGGCCGATTCCACCAGCATTTACGTCACGGCATTGAGGCAAAATTAATGAAAATACATTTGGCAGCGCGAGGTAAAAAGAATTTTTGAATTCAACTTTTGGATGTTCTCTTTGCATGGGCTTCTGCAGGCCCCTTCAAATATATGAGGTTAGGGTGGATTTGGGATCACATCCTGCAGGAAGAAAGGGAGGCAGAGGATTTTTGTATCAGTAATGAAATGGCAGAGTCCCAACTTTATAAAAGCAAAATGTTCATATCCCAGCACAATTGTTCATTCTTTCTACTTTTGGAAGGCTTTCATTGTGCTTATTAATGTTAACGAATTTTGTGAAAGGAAATGTTGCAGCCACAAAATTTGTGGTCCCTTTCCACCATCTAGTGGTCAGGTCTTAAACTGCAATGGGAAATAAGGCGCCTTTTCTCTACCTTATGAAATTGAACATTTTCACCATCCAGAATCCGTTTTATTTCTTTATTTTTCAGTCAGGAAGCTGAAATGCTTTGGGAAAGAAATCTGACTACTTCATTTATTAAATTAAAGTTAGTTAAATAAATAGAAGTTACCCTGTACTGCTCCCCTTTTATACATTACAGAGCTATCACACTGATTGAGAAAATTCCAGCCCAAAACAAAGAAACCTGATGAACAAATTAAATAGACGACCTTCTCGAAGGCACGAAAAGAGTCTCAGGCTTCTTTTGAAATATGGGAAGTAGCTTGGGGAACAGCACTTCACGGGTTTTTCAGGAGCCTGACCACAGCTTAGGAATCCCTGTGTTATGCCACAGACAAGATAAATTTCTTCCCATAAAATGTGGAGAACCATTCATGCAGTTTATCATCTTCAGCAGCGACCCTGGCGATCGGAATTGACATTTTTTTATATATATGTACTTAGTGTGTTCCTCTGAGTACAAAGGCTGCACATGTTTATAAAAATGCAGACATTACAGGGACATGTAAAGTAAAAGGTGAGCATCCCCACCCAGGGCATGCACGCACCACGTTCAAATGCACGTCACCTGCGCTCGCACTCACCGCAGGCTCTCGCACTCACCGCAGGCTCTCGCTTGCATGCCTTTCCATGTCAGTTTGCAGATCTGCTTCGTTCTTTTTAATGACTACATGTTGCTCCCTTTTACGATTATGCCGTAATTTATTTAACCAATCCACTATTGATTGGCTTTTGAGTTGCTTCCAATTACTCATTGTTACACTGATAAAGTATATTCCCGTGTGCATGGCCTCTGCTCTCTGGTTCTTTCTGTAGAAGGATACCTGGTACCATTTTGCCTTCCAAAAATGATGCACCCCTTTAAACACCCCCCCACCGTGGCGCATGAGGTCCCTTTTCACACATCCTCACTTACCTAAGCATTGCTGCACTTTTAGTTTGACATTGTTTAATTAATCACCTTTAAAGACTTGAAGTTGGACATCTTTTCATATGTTTATTGGTTCTTGCATTTCTTTTGTGAATCTCTTCTGTTTGTGCTGTTTGCCCAGTTGTCTTCTATTGGCTTATTTAGCTTTTTTCATTCATTTTTAAGAGCTCTTTATGTTTTGAAGATAGCAACCTTTTCTCTCTCACGTGCTCAAATACACACACACACACAAACATACACGCACACACTTTATCCATTGTCTTTTCACCTCATTAATGATGTGTTCTGTCATACAGAAGTTTTAAAACTTTAGTGGTCAATTTTGTCTTCTTTTTAATGTTTTGTTTTATTTTTGACTTTGTGCCAGAAGATTATATAAACATTCATCCCTGTTTTCTCCTACTCTTCTGTATTTTAGTATATTAAAATATCAAATACTTTTCAACTACTTAATTCATCTGAAATTTATTAGGAGGTAAAAGCTAGATAGAACCAGCTCTATTTTATTCTGAAGTGTTAGCCAATCCTCTTGACATTAGAGTTCTTTCTTTGGTGACTTTTAAATGCCACCTTTATTATCTATTTCCACATATTAATGGATCAGTGGATATTTTTACTGACACTGTTCTGCTCTGTTCTATTTTTATAGAATTACCACACTGTTTCAAATCTTATTGCTTTATAATAAGCTTTAATATATAATAGGGTTAGTTCCTTCTCCCCCCCCCCCCCGAATTTTCCTAATTATATTCACATGATTATTCTTCCATCTGAACTTTAGAATCTTTTGGAGGGAATAGGGTGCCAAAAAAATCCATTTTCAATTTTTACTGGAACTGCACTAAGTACATACGTTAGTAGAAGACTAATTGGCTTTCTACATAGAGTGTCTCTCTAGCCAAGAACAAGGTATGCCTCTTGTTGGCCCAGGTCTTTGTTTATGCTACCCTGCAGAGTAGAATGGTGTTCTTTGTAGAGATTCTACACATTTCTTTTTGGGTTATTCCTAGTGTTTTATGTTTTTGTGGTTCTTGTGAATGGGATCTTTCCTTCGATTCTATTTTCTGTCACTTATTTCTGTATATTAAGAAGCTGTTCACTTTTGTATGTTATTTTTGGAGTCAGTTATCATGCTGACTTACTGTTTCTGGTGGATTTTCAGTGGCTTTTCTTCGGTTCCACGTGCAGGCAGTTATGTCGTCTGCAAACGCCGGCACTGGCCTCCTGCCTTACGTATTTGCTGCTACTCCTGTGTGCCCTCGTCTGACACCTGGGCAGGCACGTTCAGGTCCCTGAGCCTCCCCATCTTACCCATGCCTTGATGGAAGTTTCCAGTTTCAACATTAACCCATAATGCTGCATTTTGGTTTGCTGTATGCAGACATGTCTTTTCTTTTTATCATGTTTAAAGAATTGGCCATCTATTTCTATTTTCCTAAATATTTTCATCAGGAATGGAAGGTGGCTTTTGATAAATGTCTTTTAATCATCCATCGAGATGATCATATTTTTTCTCCCCGGGCATATTAATTAATATGGCGGATTGCATTAATAGAGTTCCTAATTCCGAGAGTCTTTGAATCCCCCTCCCCCCACTGTCCTTTGGGTTTTGTCGGAGGCAATGTCGCTAAGCAGCAGCCGCCACACAGGGTGTTAGCACAGCGGCCAGGACATCCATCATATAAATAACGAGCCAGGTTGAGCCGGTGGAAATGAAGCTGAAGCAGAGGTGACATTTGCCAGACAGAATCACCTGCCCTGGTAACCAGCTGTATATACCTGGTAACCAGTTGTATATACCTGGTAACCAGCTGTATATACCTGGTAACCAGTTGTATATACCTGGTAACCAGCTGTATATACCCGGTAACCAGCTGTATATACCTGGTAACCAGTTGTATATACCTGGTAACCAGCTGTATATACCTGGTAACCAGCTGTATATACCTGGTAACCAGCTGTATATACCTGGTAACCAGCTGTGTATACCTGCTCATGCAACATTGTAGCCACGGTGAATGTCTGGTCTTTTGCAAGTCCTTCATAGAAGGATTTTTCTACCCTTTTCTTACAGTGCTAGGAACTTACTCCTCAAGTTTTAAATAACGTAATATGCCAAAAAATAGATTAGTATAAGGTTGCCTGTCACAAATGTAAAAAAGGAGCCTAATGACAAAACAGAAAAGGAGGGCACCTTTGTAGCGTGTCCCCCACACATCCTTATTTTTCCACCCAGATATCAGTGCTGGAAATAAGTATTGTTTTACATATTTTCTACAAATAATCTAGAAGAGGGGAAATACAAATACCCGCTTTGTAGGTGATACTCAGGTGAATTCTGAAATGCTGTCTCAGTGATGAGGGAGCTCCCCAAGCTGTGTGCAGGGCCAGAAATGGCGTTTATTTAGCAGCAAAGGCATCTGTTAGTCCAGCCCTGCCCCAAAGCCCCACCCAGAGCAAGAGGGGCAGACGTAGGTGCCTGCGAGGCCTTCCAGGCCATCGGTGAGGGTGGGGCTGGGGAGAGCCAGACATTCTCTGTGTCCTTGCTCATCATGCAGGGATCTTTAGCTCCACCCCGAAATGTGCCTCTTCCTGTCTTTCTTGAAATACGTGACCTTCACAATGTCTTTCGTTTTCCTTCCTCTAATAGCCAAGAGTACCCAAAGTATTTTACTTTCTTGCT
The DNA here is from genome assembly GCF_027409185.1 of Cynocephalus volans. Classification (NCBI taxonomy): domain Eukaryota; kingdom Metazoa; phylum Chordata; class Mammalia; order Dermoptera; family Cynocephalidae; genus Cynocephalus; species Cynocephalus volans. The sequence continues at coordinate 10,951,807 of NC_084476.1, read as the reverse complement.
TGCTTTGTCCCCATCGTCCCACACACTCACAAAATAAATCACAATGATAAAATGGCAGTCACCATGGCCTGGATGGGCAGTGTATAGGGAGTGGTGGGGACTGTGGCAAACTGGAAAGCACATGCCTCTGAAGGAAGCAGCCTCCATTCCCTGTGTGAGACTGATGGTTTGCTTTGTGAAAATGGGTGTCTGGAACTGTCATATCCCCCTATTTTCCTTTAAATAAAATCTACGTAAATGGCATTTTATGCAAAGTTTCTCAACTTTCCAGTGTTTGTAACTACTTTTAAACACTACACAGGCCAACACTGGGAACCTGCACTTTGCACATGGTCTGTGCATAGAGATACAAACACACATCACTCCTAGGCTCAATTTCACCTTCTGCGGGGATGACGTGCTGCCGCAGATGGGTGCTGGGCTTAGTACCTGACATGACATGTGACTATCCCACTGGATGGGGACATCACAGTCGTGCTCAGAGGACGCAGGCCTGGGCCGGCACACTGCCGCTGCCACAGAGGACTGAAAACCAGATGGCCTTCCACCTGCCTTCGAACTGAGCCCATAAACTAGCTGCTTTATCTCCTTTTTATTGAACTGGGCCCAGAGCATGATCTGTCTCTTCACTCGCCCCCCCTCCTGCCTGTCCACCCACCCACCCATCTCACCAATCCATCATTCATTCATTCTTTCATCTGCTCTGGGCCATGACCCCCCAGGCTGTAGAGTTAACAGAAATAGCTGAGACTCCACAGCCACCCTGCACTTGAGGAGAGCACAGAAAGTGCCGTGGGAGCCCAGGAGGCTGTGACCAATTCTCCCCAGGGGGATGCTCCCCAGAACAAGCACCCCTTTAGCTGTGCCTTAAAGGACAAGTAGGACTTTGCCACTCGAGGCAGGAAGAGTGTTCCAGACAGAGAGACCAGTACTCAGAAAGGCACAAAGATGTGGCTGGCCCTGGCACATTGAAGAATAGTTGCTTGTCAAGGAGAGGATGGGGAAAGACCTCTGCAGAAACCACGCAGACCTCCGCATGGGATGAGGGGCTCTGGGCTGTGCCACGGGGTGGGGGGTGGGAGTTGCTTCACCTGTTCCTTGATGTGCCATCGGATTCTGGAAGGAAGGTGCTTAGTGAACCCAGGGTGTTGCAGGGTGAGAAGGGCTCTCCTGGCCCTGAGCCCAGGGAGGCGGGCATCCCAGGACAGCTGGCATCCCTCACAGACAGACCCTCGGCATCACCATCCCCCTGTGAGAGTCCCTGGCTTAGAGAAGGAAATGGGGTGGGGGGAGTGGGTGCTGATGAGGATTGACAAAAAAAGACTTGGATGTGCCCCCGTAGAGAGAGGAAGGGGCTGAATAGGTGGACAGTTGTGCATTCATTCCGCGACAGTTTACAGGGACCCTCTCTGGGGTGGGTACGCCGGCCGTAGGGACACAGTGGAGCCTAGACAGACGTGGTTCCTGCTCCTGGAGCTCGTGGCTCAGGGGGAGCAGGGCAGGAAGAAGTAAGTCCAGAACCACATGGAGGTTCTGCATACATGAGCCAGTGGGGCCTTATCCAGCCCTTTGGTTTCGGGGGAGACCCCACAGCTGCTGCTCTCAGATTAGAGCTCCTGAACTAACTGGGAAAACCAGAACGAGAACACAGATGTGGCTTCCCGAAGGGCTTGGAGGAGCCCTCACCGCTGCCTCTGTCCTTCCCCATTGGTGTGGCGGTTAAAGGTGTCTCCCAGCTGTGTCCCAACCCCATGTGGCCTTGGTCAGGCAGCTAGACTCTCTCAGAGGCTGTGGCAGGGGCAACCAGACCAGCCTCCCAGAGGAAGTAGGCCCCTGGAGATCAGGACCTGGCAGCTCCTGCCACTCCTGTCACCTTATTAGTGGCTACAGGAGTCAGAGGTGGAATCCACAAGCCAAGAGCTCCAGGCCCAGCTGCAGGGTCTCACCCTAAATGAGGGCATTGGACAAGGTAGTCTCCTCAGCTCCAGGGTATTCTAGAACCTCCCCATGGTATGAGGAGGGCAATCCTGGCTCCCCATGCATCCTCAAGCCCCCAGTTTGCATGTGAGCCTGGAGGCTAAAGTAACTTTGCCTTCCAAGATGCCACTGGAAGCCACGGTGGGCACCTCCTATGACAAGACATTGGCCTCGCTATGAGCAGAGGCTTTGGGAAGCTGAGAGGACTGATGCCTCAGTGGCAGGGTCCCTGGGGTCCCAGGAAAGCCCCCGACAGCCCCTGACAGTGACATCTCTTTCCTGGGAGAGGCCCTGGGCCTGGTCTGCTGTGCTGCTGCAATGGTAGCCTGTGCCCACCAGAGGGCGCCCCAGCCCGGCGCTGCTCAGCTGGACTAGGCTCTGCGACCCAAATGCTTTTTAATTGAAAATTTTTTTAATTCAAAAAGGATTTGCTGTTTGTACGCCAGTGCAGGTTTTCCTTATGCAGGAGACTAATGTCTTGAGTAAACAAATCCGGGCCCAAATCCACCTTCAAAGGTACTCGCTGTTTGCCCAAGGGAGTGAAAGGGCTTCCAGAAGCGGCCCTAGTCTCTTGGGCAAACACTTCGGGGACGAGCAGTCCCGGGCATAGGACAGCGTCTGTGGGAAGGGTTATCCGCAGCCTAAGGGGGATTAGGTTGGAGGACATATGTTGAAATTTCATTTGGGGAGTTAGGGAAAACAAGGTGGGGGGCGGGGGTAGCACTTTTCTCCAGCCAAGATAACCTAAAAAGGGAAAAAATCCCGAGGGAGAGAGGGGTGGGAGGGGACAGCAATCTGTGTACTGCACCGCGGGACCTGGGCGCCTCTGGGTAACCTCGGTGTACTCGGTCTGTGAGTCAGGAAGAGGCAAGTGTGTGAACTGGTGACTTACCCCCACCCTCCCCCCTGCCCCAGAGTGTGACGAGATAGGAATTTAGCAGTTCATCCGCGAGGGTCCATCCACGGCCCCTCTCTAGGGACCTGGTCCTTACTCCTGGCCGCAAAGACTGGCATCTCTCCCTGGTCAGCCAATTGCTTGCCTAGTCTTGGAAATGTCCTGCCATCCAGAAAGCTGTAGTGCCCCTTTGGGGGCCCATCCCTGTCTGCATCCTGGTGGGGCTGGGCCTCAACCTCCCTTCAGTTACTCTCTGGCTGACCAGCCCTCAACAAATCAGGGAGGCCTGCCTGCCTGCTCTGTGTGCTCCCTGCCACCACCCGGAGCCTGGCACAGCAGCACAGCAAGGCCCGCCAAAGGAGCAGAAGTGACACTTGCCGCTGCCGCTGCTGGGGCCCAGCACTGGCTGTGTACCTCCCTCATTTGAGAGCTGCCTCATCTCCACTGACTGCCCCGGGAGGGCGTCTCCCAGGCGTGGCCTCTGAGCATCCAAAGTGGAGCTCCCCAGCCCCTCCAGTTCATCCACTCCCAGGTCCCATTGTGTCACGGAATTGTCTAAACTGGTCCCCGCACCAGCAGCATCAGGTCACCTGGGACCTAGTTGAAAATGCAGACTCTCCAGCCCCATCCCACACTCCTGAGTCAGAATCTGCATTTAGCAGGACCCCAGGGTGTGTGTTCAAGTCTGAGGAGCCTGCTGCATCTCTTGCCCTGGGTTCCAGCGTCTACCTGCAGCTTGGGCTCTGCTGCCCTCCCCGGGCCATCCTCCCCCCCCACACCTGTAGCCCCAGCTACCCCCACCCCCAGAGTTTCCAATTTCCAACCCCTGGCTCCAGGCATGTCCCCCTTAGATAGTCCTTGAGGACCTCTTGTTCTCTCCCAGTCTGCTCTTCCTCCTGTGTGGCATGTGGACTGATGCCCATCGGGCTGCCCTCTACACCTCTGCACCTGCTGCTGTCTGTGCTCTCGATGCCCTTCCCCACCTGCCCCCTGCAGCCCTCCTCCTCCCTCCTGTGGCCCCCCTGCCCTATGCAGCTGCCTTCAAAGGTGGGCTCTGTCAGTGTGCCCGTGTTTCTTCCCTGCCACCCTGTGAAGCCCTAGGGAACGGGAACCGTGTGGGGCTCTTGCCCGGCGCCAGCACCAGAACAATATGGCTGTCAGTGGGTGTTGATGAAGCCAACGAGGGACGGATTTGCTGTTGTTACCTGCTGTGCATGGACCCGAGCAGCCACCAGGTGGCAGCATTATGCTGGCCCTTGCCGGGAGCCCTCCTTGTCTGGGGCTGTCGGCCTCCTGAGAGCAGGAGTCCCCAGACTGCGTCCTGTGCCCTAGTCATTGGACAGCAGGAGAGTGAGAGGGCTGGGGCTGCTTGGATGGGATCTCTTGTGTAGCCGACAGATGTTCAGTGAGTGCTTGCTGGGTGCCAGGGGTGGGCAGACCCCAAACTACTAAACCTCATTCCATGCTCGGGGCAGAGCCTGGGAGGAGAGAGCATTCCCTCCCTCAGAGGTGAGTCCGCTGAGGTTCAGAGAGGAGAAGAGGCCTACCTGGTCCCCCTGCAGCGCCACGTCCTTCCCTCCACCCCTTCTGGCAACAGATGCCATTTAGTGGGGCCACACCGTATCAGCAACATCACCTGGCCCTTTGGCTCCAGGAGCCACTGGGGGCTGCTCACCCCATCATCCACACAGGGACAGGGCCAGTGTCAGCCAGTTCCAGCGAGATCTGTCAGCCCTGGGTCGGTCCTGGGGAGCTGTCACATGGGAGTGGCCGTGGAAACGGTGCTGCGTGTTGGTGCTCTGCTGCCCCAGCCTCCCACCCATTTTTCCACTGAGAGAAAGAAACTGTGAAAAGTCTTCTGCTTCCCTTTTTTCTTGAAGGGCCTATTGGTTGTGCCGTGGCCCCTAGAGCCCTTCAGCTCTTAGCAGCTCTTTCCCAGCACGGCCTTCAGAGCCCCTCGCTGCAGCAGCTCACACGGGGGGCAAGAGGGCTGGGCAGGCCTGGCCTGGCCAGTGTGCCTGGTGGGAGGGGGCCGGGGGCTGAAGCTCTCCCCCTGGGGAGTGCCGGTGCTTGTCCTCCTGCTGGGCCCTCCCTTCCCAGGCCCGCCTGTTGGATGGTGTCCCCGAGGAGCTGACACTGTACAGGGGCCAGGTTCAATTAGGGTAGCTCCACTTTGGTCTGTTTTGTGTAGGAGAGCCCTTTTCGATGGCAATTCCACTGCTAAAAGTTTTTTAAATATGTAAACTGTTTGAAAACCACTGACTTAATGTAACCTCCTCATTTCTAAAACCCCTATGACCACACGGCTGCCTTGGCGTAGAGTTCCAGGCTGTTCCCACAGCCCCACCCTGGTCCCCACAGCCCGGCGCCTACAGCGCTCACGGCCCGGCCGGCAGCTGCAGGCCCCTCTCTGCCGGGCTGGGGCCTCCTTGCCCGCGCCCTTCTGCACCCACTCCCCTGCCCCGCACGCCCTGCCCGCGTGTGGGTGTTGAGATCCGACCTGGCCTTCAGGTGAACCACAGTTGCCCCCCAGCCCCCATCAGAGACACTTACCCCTTCTCTAAGTTTCCCTGACTCAGATCTCGTTCTGTGAGTCCGGGTCAGAGGGAGGTAAGCTCAGGTCAGGCGTGAGGGCCCAACAGAGGACAGGCCCCCAGTCCGGCCATGTGCCTCCGGGAACTCGGTGAGGAAAGCGCATGGAGGGTGTGGGGCTGTGCCAGACAGAGGCTCAGGAAACCCCTTCCCTGGGCCCCCAGGTCAACCACATGGCATTTGTCATCGGCAAGCCAGGGGTCCCAAAGCCTGGCAGCTGAGGCTGGCCTTTGGGACAGGTTTGGTGTTGGGTCACATGTCTGCCCCTTAACGGCTGCATGATGGTCTCTGGAAGCAGGGAGGGTGCTGGGCATCGGACCTGGCCCGCGGTTGGCTGGCGCACATCTGCCCTCGGTGTAGTGCTGTGCGCACTGCAGTGCATGTGTCACTCTGCAGGGAGCGGGCAGGACTGTGAGAAGTACCAGTTCCACACGAGCCTGTCACCCTACAGTGTGTCTACACTTACACACATGCCACACGGCTCACAGCCGGTGTGCCCATGCACAGCCACCCAACGGGCACCAGCCCTTGGCAGGTACGTCCTCTGCCCGCTCTTGGTCTGAGGCATGCAGGGGTTTTCTGTGGCGCCTGTGGACTGACCGTGCCTCTTTGTTCCCATCTTTCCTCCTCCTGCAGTACGAGTACAGCTTCCGCACAGAGCAGAGTGCTGCCGCCAGGCTCCCGCCCAGCCCCACCAGGTGTCAGCAGATCCCTCAGTCCTGAGGAGCCAGAGCCACCTGCGCCACCCTCGGGGAGAAGAGGCCTCCCACCCAGGCTACTGACGGGGCGGCTGGGGTGTGGGCCGCTCCCCTCCCTTGTCCCGTCCCTCCTGCCCTGCTTCCCACTGTGTCCACCAGCCCTTCCTCCCACACTGCCCATCCGGGGGCTCTGTGGGCAGCTGAGGGGTTGCATCCTGTCATTGGCTTGCCTGACACGACACCCCAGCCTGCCTGGGGATGTTGTTCGTAACTGCGACTAATCTGTGTGTGCTCTAGTGGCCACCGGCTCCTAACGTGTCTGTGTGATGACCAGTTGTCCTGCAAAAACTCTTGCCCACCACGGAGCATCCCCAAGGGCCCCGGGTACTTGCTCCAGCCACCCAGTGACACCCACAGGCTCCCTTCACTCCTGATTGTTGCCTGCCATGGAGACCCCACTAAGCCACGGCTCTCCTTCCTGGAGACCCCCAGGGTGGGTGGCTTTGCATAGGACCCTCCAGGGCTCACTGATCACCAATGAGGGGCTGCCGAGCAACAGGTCCCTCATACCGATAGGATCAGGTGCCCCAAGTGTTTCACAGCAACCATGAGAAAACGCAAAGGAGGAGTGGACCCTGCCCCACTGGGGACATCCCATGGACTCGTCACCCAGTGCACACACTGGACATCCAGAGGTCAGGGAGCGGCACACCCCAGCCACCAGCACAGAGGGGGTGCTGCTTTCTTGGGGGAGGCTGAGTGACGGGGACCCTGCTTGGACGTGGGTTCTGCTGCCCAGGGTGCTGTGCTCATCCACGGCACTCCCTGTGCCCCAGGGGCTCATCTGTGGACGCCCATGTGCCAGTGACAGCTCCAACTGCCTCAGCCCCGGTCCCCTGGCCGAGGGACCACAGGGATGCACCCTTGCAGGGCCACAGACAACGACGCTCTGAGACGGTGGCCAGCCCTGAAGGGACACGGGCACCCCTCTCAGAGCCAGGCTATGTCTTGATGATATCTGCTAAGAGGAGCAAATGTTTTGAAACATCCCTCTGAGCCAGATCACTGAATTGGGGCCAGATCTGACATTTCTCCACGACTGTCTATTGGAGGTGCTGCCATCTCTTCCAGTGCCGGGTGCCAGGTTCAACTCCAGCACCTTTGCCCCGAGGACAGTGGTGGTTGCTGTCCCTGGGGGCTCAGGCCCTCACCCGATGGGCTGCCTTGCCTCGTGGTATCTGCTGTTAGAGGTTGTCCTGATTCCACAGAATGTGGGGATCTGATAACTTTTGGTCCCCGGAGGCTTGGCCTGTGGATGTGAGGGCCTGATGAGTATGGGTGGCCATGGAGACCCACTGCCTCAGCTGGCACAGGCCCTGCCCTGCCGCAAGTGCCAAGGTGGCCCTGGTCAGCAGGGCGACTGAGGCACCAAAGCATCCGGAGGAAGAGCCAGCCAACGCAGCCGGCCAAGAGGCAGGCGGGGCCAAGATACCTCATGTCCCTGCATCTCCAGCCCCCGTGGGCCCCTTTGTGGACCAACGCCACCTCCAGGGTCACCCCTTCCTCTTCGTTTGGATACCTCTTGACTTCTGTGTATTAGGGAAGTGGTCGCCTCTCCCCGCTTTCCCTGAGACCTGAGGACGCCCCTGTAGAGGGTGGCCTTCCCTGGTGGCACAGTGGCAGGAAAAGATAGTTTGTTACTGGAACCTGCCTGGGCCCTATGAGGACCTGTCGCGGGACTGGTGCTCACCAGGAGAGAACTGACCGATGGATCTCAGGCATCTCCACTGAAATAAGCTGTGCTTCTGGGGAGCAGGGGGACCCAGAGAACCTGTGTCTACTCAGTAGCTGCATTTTGGACGGTGGCTGGTCCAAAACCAAGTGGCCTGCGTGACTCAAAGCCCAGTGGAGAGGGGTGAAACCTCACAGGCTGGGGGACAGCAGGAGGGTAGGGCAGAGCTCTGACCCCTTCTGTCACTTCATTTGGGCTTGTGCACTTTGTCCTTCCACCTCTTTTCATGCCCTGGCTGTGGCATTATCTCCAACAGGTAATGCCTGGTGGCCCTTCTCTCCCCTCCATTGGTGGAGAAGGAGGCATTTCAGTAGCTCTGATAGGCCCTCAAAGGTCCAAAGGCGGTGATGTTGTGTCCCTTGTCACAAGGCAGAGCCAAGCCGTGAGGGTGGCTGCTGGAGAAAGGAAGGGATGCCCACAGCCCCCCACTGACACCCTCTCACAAGCCCCCCTGGAGCAGAGGCCCCGGCCAGGCGCCCATGTGCCCTCCTGCACCGCTGGACAGACAGGAACAAGGCAGGGCCACAGGGCCACTGGGAAGAGGGCAAGCCGCGTGGACCCAGGCCAGCTGGAGCCGTCTCCTCCGTGGTGTTATGGACTTGGCTTGAGGATAGCGTTGACCGTGAGTGTTGTAGCAGACAGCAGCCTAAGCTAGTGAAGCAGCATCAGTGTTAGGGACACGTTGGTGTCTGTAGTAGATTTTAGGCTGCTCCTAATCCTCCGTTTCTTACCCTCTGAGAGGTGGGTGAGGATGAGTGTGTAGGTGACAGTAGCTATGTGCAAGCGTGTGTGTGCACATGCATGTGTGCATGTGTGCCCGGCCCCCGTGGGCTTGTGCAGGCTGCAGGAGGACTGGGGAGAGCTCCAGGAATTGAGCGACCTTGTATGTCCTTTTGGGAGAGTGCTTTCCTCAAAAGCCCTCTGGCTGATGTGGGAAGGGAGGGACAAGGACTCTCCTGGAAATGTGAAGGGCCACGACCTCATCCCTTGGGTCCCTCCCCTCCCAGCACTTCTCAGTGCTGCTGCTGTCCCTGCCCGTCACCCTCTGATCCTCCCAAAAAGACTAACCAGAGCACAGTTCCCCTACTGCCTCCCACTTTCTCTGAAAATTCGAAGTATCTTTTCAAGGGCCTTGGTGATGGCACAAAGGTGACAAGAAGCGAGTGATGTGCTCCAAGTTCACTTGCAGATTTATAATAAGGCCTTTTTTCCCACCCCGAGTCCAAGAACTCACACCAGCCACACCTTCTGCCACTTGGAGAGATGGACCCTGTCGTGGTAAATAACAGGTTAGAGCCTCCCCTGCCCTGGCGCACTGGTCGGAGGAGCACGGTCGCCACTTCATAACTCAGAAAGCGGTGGGAGGGCAGGAGGGGCTCACACGGACTAACCTACTCCTTGCCGGGCGCTAGGCCAGGCACTCTAAGCACATTTCTCCTTTCGTTCCCCCTAAAAGCAAAAACACAAAACCCAGAGTGGACGCTCTTTGCGCCTCATTCCAGATGAAGAAGCTGAAACTTGTCCACGGGCACAGGCTGGTGAGTGGCAGAGGCAGGACTGGGCCCCAAAGCCCGCAGGGCCAGCCGCCCACTCATAAGCACATGCCTCAGGCTGATGTTTTTCTTTCTCATCCCCTAATGGACTTCCTGGCTGCCACTGGTCCCTGCTGGTCACCAGGCCACCACGCCATCACGCAGTGGGCACTGAACCCAGGCCAGGAGCCTGCCTGCCCGGCTCCTCCACCCAGACAGGGCTCTCCCAGATCTGCGGGCTTGCTGGCTGCCCTGTCCTTTGCCATTTAGGCGTTCTTCTCTGAGAACCCGGTGGGCCTGAGGAGGAGGGCAAAGGAGGGCCTCGCCAAGCAGCCACGTGCCTCCACGCCACACGGGCACTGAGCCCATTGAGTCGGTTTGCTGTCTGCCTTAGCCCTGGAGCCTAGCGGAGGCGGCCAGGCACCTGCCCTGCCAGCTGTCACCACTGCGACAGGGCTTTGTTCTCCCAGCAAAGAGCATGGGAGCTGCTCTGCGACCCTGTCGGGCCTCAGGCAAGGACCTTAGGAAGGACGTTACTGCGTATTTATTCAAGGTGACTCTTGTACTTGGCAAAGGGAAGTTTCACTGTGTGATCGTCTGTATTCCTAATATAATTTGTTAAATAAACATTTGTTTTAACCTCTTTTCCCCATTGGCTGTTGTGTCTGAGGCCACCAGAGGTCAGTGTCCCTCACAGGATTCCCCGGGGTTCCAGCCTCAAGCTTCCTCTCCAGCCGCCAGGGCTCTCGCTGAGCAGAGGGTCACGGCCCCAGCAGCCTTCAGCCGTCTAGAAAGAGCTGGAGGGCTGCTTTGCCATGTAGTTTAGATGACCTGGTTACAAGCCAGAGGACTCAGGAGGGTGCAGGGCACGCTGTTCTCCGGCCTCAGCCCTCAGGGATGCTCCTAGAAGGAGAAAATCCAGTTGCCCTGAGAGCCGGTGTGGTGCGGCCCCAGCAAGGAATGCGAGGCGCTCTTTCATCTCGGTCTGCCCGGGCCGGGCCGTGTCTGCGGGGCGCACAGCCGGCTGGCGCTTGGGGTGGCGGAGACGCGGCCGCAGCTTGGGGGCTTTCAGTCCTGTCCCAACTGCTCACCTGCTTGGGGGCCGGGAAGCACACGGCTCCTTGGGAGGAACCGGCAGTTCAGGTTTCACTATCAAAGAGCTTTCCCTCCTTCCAAGTGACCTTTGCCTTTCTGGGCCAGACTTCACAGTCTGGGCTGTCACTGCCTCCAGCTCTGTTCCCACCAGGTGCGGGTGGAGAGAGCTGGAACAGGGCGAGTCTAAACTCTGCACGCATCTCATGGGGGCTGTGAGGGTCCCCAGAAGAGTGTCAGCGCCTCCAGCCCTGCCTCGTCTGCACCCCCTGGGACCTCTTGGGGTTTTCCCACAGTGGAAGGAGGGGAAACGCAGCCCAGAGGGTTCCGTAAGACCCCGTGCTGGAGCAAAGCACTCGGCACACCGCCTGCAGTGCTGGCTTCAGATTCTGGCTCTGCCGCTTCCTGAGCTCGTGGCCCTCGGTCGTTACCCAGCACCACTCATCTGTCAGTGCGCACTTCCCCTCCCCAGTGGCTCAGCCTGGCCAGCAGGATGAGGACACTGGCGGGACATTTAGTGGACAGTAGAGACTGACAGACGCCAGGTCTTTCTTCAGGGCCTGGGTCTGTGTTACCATCCACCAAAGGGACTGAGTCCCTCCTGAGTGCTGGAGTCACCAAGGAAGTGGCCTCTGACATCATGGACATGGGCCTCAAGTACTGCTTGGGAAGGAAGACGGACCAAGGCCTAGGGCCCAGGGCCAGCTACCCCACACACGCCTTTGGGCTGCAAGGAACCAAAATTCGCACACTCTAGCCTCGGCCAAGGCGGGGCCAGCGGTGCCCAGAGCAGGGGCAGTCGAGCCTCCGCCACCATACCTGATGCCTGCCTGCCTCGTCTGGGCCTGTGCTTGTTTCTCGCTGTCTCATGCCAGTCTCACCCCGCACTCTGCTCCCACATGCACATGGTCACCAGGTCTACATGTTCTCAGTTCAGGAGATCCAGAGGCAACGGTCTCATGGGCCCAAATGCACAGTCCTAGGACAGACTGATTGGTCAGCTGGGGCTAAGTGACGTTTCTGGCCCTGGCAGCTCTGGCCTGGGAGGTCTGGGGACTGGGGTGTGAAAACACCAAGTATGTGGTGCCGGTCTCAGGGGTTCAGACCCTCGAGAGGCATCTGCTACAGAGGAGGGGCGATGGACCTTCCTGGTAGGTAGGAAAGAGCGGGACTCCTGGGAGAAGGGGGCACGCCACCAGCAGCTCTGTGATGGGAGGGGATGGGGAGGTGGGCAGAGCATCATTCATCCATCCGTCCACCCGGCCGTCAGTCTGTCCACTCACGTCTTGCTGTGTGAGCGCCATCCGTGTGCAGGCCCTGAGCCGGCCCCAGGATTCAGCAGCGACAAGCGTGCTGACATCCTGTCCTCGTGGAGCTGGCCTTGCAGCCCACACGCACCCCCAGCCTGCGTCTCCCTCCTCCTCCCCCGCTTCTCTAGCTGATTCCGGCCAAACCACAAGCTCGTGCCTAAAACTCAGGGGCTTTTTGAGCCCCGCTCTCGCCTCTCGCTGCCCACTCTGCGTCCTCCCCAGCAGCTCCGTGCAGCCTGGTCTTTCACTTGTTTGGCTCTGTCACTGGCCACTCTCCCCCTGGATGTCCCATAAGCACCTTGACCTCAGCACATTCAGAGCTGACTCCCCATCTCTGGAAGATCTCCACCGTCTCTGCCCACCCCCTTGAGTCACTCACGCCATCACCTGGAGCCGTCTGTGACCATCCATTTGCAGTTGGACAGTTCTCTCACCTAAATTTGTTTTCAAACCCAGACACTATTTTCTCCTGTTGCTGCTCCGGCTTTAGTTCTGGCCCTCACTGCTCTTCACCTGGACGGCAGCACAGCCCCTGAGCTGTCCCCCGCCTCCTGCAGTCCCTGCTCATCCGCCTTCCACACGGCAAGAGCCGGCTAACAGGACTCCTTCCCTTAGGGGCTCCAGTGCCCCTGCCCCAGGAATGAGGCCTGAGCCCCTCAGGACTCCACGCACCACCCTCCTGGGTCTGGCTCCTTCCGCTGATGCCCTGTCCCCCAACCCTTCACGCTCCTGTGCTTCCTCGCCTTTGCACGTCCTGTCCCCTCTGCCTAGAATGCTTTCCCCCCACGTTTCTGCCTGGTAAACTCCTGTTCATTTTCAAGGCCCTGCTTCAGGGCCACCGCTGTAATGTCTGTCTTGACCCTGGAGGCAAAGGTAATGATTCTCCCCTTTAAGCCTCCCGTGTCCTGCACAGGGTACCACGTGCCTCTGTGCTGCAGCCACTTGGTGCTCTTGTTAGGTTACATGTTCCTAGAGGAAGGGGTCCGTGACTCCTTTGTTATGCCCTCCCGCACCACACGTACACTCAGAGCACCCAGCGAGGCCTAGAAAAATAGCAGGCACCAGCCAGTGCTCCTCGAATTAACTCCCTGGAGCAGGTGGGGTAGACAGATGAACTGGACTCAATTGCTGCAGAACCCAAGGAGGACAGACAGCAGCGGTGCCCGTGATGTCCAGCCTCCCCAGGTGAGTCCTGATGCTGCTCCGAGATCAGAGACAAGGGAGTGACAGTCGGCTTCCTCTGGTTCGTCTCTGAAGCCACAGCACCCAGCCCAGGGCCGGGCTCCTCGCCAGCGTCCATCCACAGTAGTGGTGGGCCAGGAAGGTGACCTGCCGCAGGCTGCTGCTTCTCTCCCTAGAGCCCAGCTCTGAGGGATGCCAGAGAAAGAAAGAGGGAGGTTGATGGATCACAGCACCCAGCACTAAGACTACAAAGGGCTCAGGGCTCAGGGGCTGGAACAGCAGCAGGCGGGAGTGAAAGACAGCTGGATGTCTCAGACAAGAGATGGCGGGACAGATTTCTGACTATGCCCATTCATCTCTCCCATGCTGCCCGGGCAGGGCATTTTCATCCTTTCACAGGTGTGAGAAAACAGCAGCAGGGGAGGGGTGCCTGCCAGAGCCCACGGCGGGTTCGGGGGGCAGACAGCAGCAGGGGCACTAGCTGGGCTGGCCCTTGAGCCCCTGTCCCGTCTTTCTACACCTTCAGCCGGGTAGGTGCAACCAAAGGCTCAGGTCTTAGGAGCCGTGGTGTTGGGGCAGAGGTCTTGGAGGGTTCTAAGGGGCTGGCTCTCCTGATGGGGGAAGCAAATGTTGGCACAGACTGAAACACCCAAGGCACATCCATCCCCCGCCCTCCTGTCCTCTGGACGGGCACAAGGTTCTCGACCTTGGCTGCACGTTATGAGAGTTTTTTCAAATTCCTGTGCCCAGACCAACAGACTGATTAAACAAGAATCTCTGCGGGAGGGACCAAGGAGTCAGTGGTCTTCAAGCTCCCAGGTGATTTCAATGTGCAGCAGAGTTTAAGGACTAAATGCTGGGCTTCCACCATTTCCCCAGTTACAAGTTATCAACCAATGGAGTTGAGAATCCCAAAGAATGATGAGTTCATAGGGAAAAAAGAGACGTGAGACGAGCCTTGCACCAGGAGGAAGACAAGAGGCCTAACACCCAGCGCCAGAAGCAGCAGAAGTAATAGACCAGACAGCATGAGCCTTCTACAAACAAAAAGTATCCTCCAGAGATAGGAGGGAGGGGGCGCTGGGAGCATTAGGCAGGATCAAGTTGTTTTGAATGGGAGCCTGTCAATTTTGAAATACTGACTGACATGAAGAGAAAAAACAGATAAATCACAAGTTGCATGTGAAGATTTTAATCTCTCTCTCAGAAACTGTAGTCAAATCAATAAAAATGTGCAGAGATAAAAGATTTGAATAACCTGATTAATAAGAACAGAACTTTCAACCCAACATAGACCCCATATCCTTTCAAAACTATGTTCTAAGCAACTACAGAAGCCTCAATAAATTCCAAAGATTCAGCGTCATACCTAAAAATCATCTCTGATCATATGGTGATACGATTAGAAATTTATAACAAAATGATAGCTTTTTTAAATTGCACTTGATTGGAAAATACAAAACATACAACTAAATAAGAGGAAACCAAGAGGGAAATTATTGAAATCTTAGAGCAAAATGATAATGAAATCATATCGGAATTTGTGGGACACAGATGAAGCAGTAGATACCACAAAATTTACAGTTTAGGCTTATCCCAAAACAAGCCAAGTTAACATAGAAGGCAGGAGAAAAGCAAGAAGTAAGTGCACAGACACAGGAAATAGTGACAATAAAGGCAGAAACAATGAAAAAAGAGCAAAAACAAATTATGAACAAAGTCAAGATTTTTATTCTTTGAAAAGACTAAAGGAGAGATAAACTTCTGACAAGAAGAGAGAGAAGATGCAATTAAAATAAGAGTTTAAACAAGAAATAACTACAGATGTAACAGATTAACAGGGATATTGTTAGTAACCATGTATCATTAAATATCTGAAGAGATATAAAAGAAAACTGGTGTAAGAAAATTAAACAACTATTAAACAATTTAGATAGAATCAAAGAACTTACCCCTTTTCCTCAAAATATCCCCAGGACCAAACCATTACATGGGTGGTTTACTCGGACCCCCAAGAAATGACAGTCCTTTCCTGTCACAACTCACTCTAGAAAACAGGAAAAGGAAGGCAGCTGAACTCATCTTAAGAGATAAGTTGATTCCAGACCCGATAAGGACAATACACACACACGCACGCACACACGTATGCACGCACACACACACATGCACACGTATGCAGACACGCACACACGTATGCACACACGTGCACACGCGCACACACGCACGCACACACACGTATGCACGCACGCACACACACACACACACACATGTACACGCACACACACAGTAGAGGCCTGTTTTGCTTGTGAACATAGGTATAAAAATCTTTAATAAGATTAAAACTTTAACTGAATTCAGCAGTATATTCAATAAGATGGAGTAGGGATTAGCCCAGGAATGCAAGGGTGGCTCAACAATGGAAAGGCCATCCATGTAATTCACCTCATTAATGGATTAAAGGAGAAAACTGCCACAATCATCTTAATTGATGCACAAAATGCATTTGGTAAATATCTTACCAAAATCTCTCTATGCATTCTCTTCAAGACAGGGACAAATCCAGGGTGCCCACTACCACTGTTTCCTCAGTGTGCGTGGCAGGGCCAAGCCAGTGCCATAACACAAGACAGAGGAATGAAATATAAGGACTGAAAAGGGGAAGACAAAGCCATCATTCTTGGCAGATTCTATAATCATCTACATAGAAAATCTAACAAAACCAACGAACTATTAGAACAAATGAGAGTTAAGCAAGGTTGCTAGACATAAAAGCAACTCCCAGAAATGAATAACATTCCTCTGCATAACCAATAACCAACTAGGAAATAAAATAGAAAGTAAGAGAACCTTTCAAATAGCCATGAAGTACCTAGAAATTAACCTAACAAAGAAGGGCGAGACTTCTATGAAGAAGATTTTTGAATTCTCATAAAAGACAAAGGATATCTAAAAGAGCAAAAAGATATGCTATGTTTGTGGATGGAGCAGCTTAACATTCTAAGGCCTCTTTTTACCAGAACATTATAAGCTCCATAAGAGCAAGAACACTTGCCCATGAATAGAGCAGTGTTTGGCACAAAATAGTCCCTTATTAAATATTTGTTCTTGAATTAAAGTGAAGATGCCATTTCTTCTCAAATTAATATGTTCAGCTCAACTCAAAATTCAAGCAAAATAATAATAATAATAAATAAAATAATAAAATTCTTTTCTAGAATAAATTCCAGTGAGAGTTCTGGGGGAACTTGACAAAGTTATTCTAAAATCCTAAAATGCTTATGAAAGAATAAAAGTTCAGATTACTTAAACAATTTTGAAAGAAGAAAACAGCCCAAAGGGAGATTCACTTTTCCAGATATAGACACTGCAAAGCTAATGAAAAAAGTGTGGTACCATACTAATTGTCTTAGTGTGTTTTGTGTTGCCATACAGAATACCACAGACTGGGTCATTTATTTTAAGAAGAAATTTATTTCTTACAGTTCTGGAGACTGGAAAGTCCAAGGTCAAATGCTCACATCTGGTGAGGGCCTTCTTGCTGTGTCATCCCATGGCAGAAGGTGAAGAGCAAAAGAGCACAAGAGAGTAAGAGAGGAAGGAGACTGAACTCATCCTTTTTATCAGGAACCCACTCCTGTGATAATTATCCCACTCCCGTGAAAATGGCATCAATCCATTGATGAGGGGGAAGCCCTCATGGCCTAATCACCTCTTAATGATGGTCCCACCTCTTAGCACTATCACAATGGCAATTAAAATTCAACATGACTATTGAAGGGGACATTCAAACCATAGCATTCCACCTCTAGCCCCCCAAAACTCATGTCTCTCTCATATACAAAATATATTTATTCCATCCCAATAGCTCCAAAGTCTTAACTCGTTCCAGCAGCATCAACTCAAAAATCCAAAGTCCAGAGTCTCATCTAAAGCAGATGTGGGTAAGACCCAAGGCACAATTTATCCTCAGGCAAATTCTTCTCCAGCTGTGAGCCTGTGAAATTAACAAGTGATGTGCTTCCAAAATACAATGGTAGCAGAGGCATGGGATAGACATTCTCATTCCAAAAGGGAGGAATAAGCAAGAAGAAAGGGTAACTAATCCCAAATAAGTCCAAAACCCAACAGAGAAAACAATATGAAGCCTTAAACCTCCAAAATAATCTCCTTTGACTCCATCTTCCACATCCTGGAAACACTGGGGCAGGGGTTGGGCCCCAAAGGCCTAAGGCAGCCCCACCCCGATGGCTTTGCTGGACTCAGTCCACCCAGCAGCTCTCCTGGGTTGGAGTCTTATGCCTGCTGCTCTCCCAGGCTCACACTGCAAGCTGGTAACTGTACAATTCTGTGGTCTTAGGTGTAGCTCCACTCCCACAGCTCCACTAAGCAATGTCCTAGTGAGGACTCTCTGTGGTGGCTCTGACCCCACATTTCTCCTTGGCATTACCCTAGTAGAGGCCCTCTACAGTAGCTCTGCCCCAGCAACAGGTCTCTGTCTAGATTTCCAGGCTATCCACAATATCCTTTGAAATCCTGGTGGAGGCCTCTGTGGCCCCACAGCTCTTGCATTCTGCACACCTGCAGAATTAGTACCATGTGGACGCTGCCAAGGTTTATGGCTTGTACCTTCTGAAGCAGCAGGTCAAGCTACACCTGGGCCTACTTGGGCCATAGCTGGGGCAGTCAAGAAGCACTGCATCAGAATGTGTGGAGCAGAGACCCAAGGAAGCTCTGGGCCAGTGAGCCCATGGAGTGCTCCCAAAGCCCATCCTTAAAACTACTCTGCCCTCCTAGAGCTCTGGGCCTATGATGGGAGGGGCAGCCTCAAAGATTTCTAAAATGCCTCAAAGTCATTCTCCCATTGTTTTAATGATCCCTTCTATCTATACTAATCTCCTTAGCAAACATTTGCTTGGCCACACCTTTGTTTGCTCTCATTCTTTACATGGCCAAGCTAAAAATTTTCAAAATTGCTTCTATTTATAAATTCTGTCTTTAAGTCATTTCTTTCCTCTTGCATTTTCTGTATGTGGTGAAATATAGCAATGTAGTTCCTTCAATATTTTGCTTAGAAATGTCTTCCACCACATATCCTAGTTCATAACTCTTAAATTCTGCTTTCCACAAAGCCCTTGGGCATGGATACAATTCAGCCAAGTTCTTTGTCACTTCATAACAAGGATGGCCTTTACTCCAGTTTCCAATAAAATGTTTCTCTTTTCCACCTTAAACCTCATGAGAATGGTCTTAACCATCCATATTTCTACCAGCATTCTGACCATGACCACTTCAATAATCTCTAAGAAGTTTCAGACTTTCCCTACAGTTCTCTTTTTCTCCTCACCCTCACTAAAATCACCCTTTCCACTCCATTCACAGCAATCTAGGCTTTTTCTAGCCTGTTTCTCTAAATTCTTCCAGCTTCTACCAATTAACCAGTTCTGGAGCTGCTTTTGTGTCTTCAGGTATTCGTTATAGCAACAGTCCCACTTCTCAATTTAAATTTTCTTTCTTAGTTTGTTTTGTGTTGCCATAACAGAATACCAAAGACTAAATAATTTATAAACAATAAAAATTTATTTGGCTCCTGGTTCTGAAGGCTGGGAAGTCCAAGATCAAAGGGCTGTATCTAGTGAGGGCCTTTATGCTATGACATCCCATGGCAGAAGGGCAACAGAGCAAAAGAAGAAAGGGACTGAATCCATCCTTTTTATCAGGAACTCACTCCCACAATAACTAACCCACTTTTGTGATAACAGCATTCATCCATTCATGAGGGCAAAGCCTTCATGTCCTAGTCACCTCTTAATAGTTCCACCTCTTGAGACTATAACAATTAACTTTCAACATGAGTTTAGGAGGGGACATTGAAACCATAGCACTAATGTAAGACATTAATAATAGGGGAAATTGGATGTGAAGCATACAGAAATGCATAATTTTTCTATAAATCTAAAACTGTTCTAAAATTTTTTTTAAAAAAATCAAGCAGTGTGGAACTGATCCTGAAACAAGCATATGATGATTCTGAAACATGATATGGGTTGGAGAAATTGGCTCAGTTAGAAGCATATATGTACATTGTTGTTGGGTATATAACTAGGAGTAGAATTGCTGGATCATAGAGGAGGCATATCTTCAGAATTAGTAAATATTTCCGAATGGTTTTCTAAAGTGGTGGTAGCCATTTACCCTCACACCAGCAATGCATCACCATGCCAGTTGCTCTGCGTCATTAAGAAAATTGGATATTTTCACACTTTTTAAAATTAGCAATTTTAGACGTGAAGTTATATCTTGTTGCTGTTGAAATTTGCACTTCCCCGTTGACTAATGAGGTTGAGCACACATTCATTTGTTTATTGGTCATTCGTATCTCTTCTTTTGCGAAGATCTGTTAAGTCTTTTGCCCGTTTTTCTACTGGGTTGTCTGTCTTTTCCTAATTTGTTTCTTATATTCTTTATATATTCCCGAAGTGAGTTCTTTGTCATACCTATGTGCAGATATCTCCTCCCACTCTGTGGCTTGCCTTTTCACCCTCTTACGGGTATCTTTTGACAAACAGAAGTTATTAATAAATATAGTCCAATTCTCGATCTTTTCCTTTATGGTTAGTGTTTTTAGTGTCTTGTTTAAGAATCTTTGTCTATCCTCCCAAACCCTTTTAAAATGGCTTTTCTTTCCTCTAGTAGCTCCCCCGGACGATGAGTCAGGAGAGGTCCCTGGAGGGGACACGCTGTGCCCTGAGCTGTAGAGGTGTTGGCCTGGGATAAAGGATGTTTCAAGTGCGGGGTAAGCCGGCGTCAAGGGGCAGGGCATCGCATTTGTTCCTCCGACACTGGCAAACATTCAGGGAGGCCAACAGCATACACTTTATGTGCCTTATCTCCACGGTCCTGCAGAGGAGGAAACAGCCTCCAGAGAGTGCTCGGAAGCACACAGCCAACCAGGGGCAGCTCAGGGCATCCAACCAGGTACGCCCAACTCCAGTGTCCACCTGAACGGAGATGTCCCGTCGTGTGGGGGTTAAGGTGAGAATGGCTCATGAAGTCAGAAGGCCCAGTTCAGGGCCAGCTCGGCCACTTCCCCTTGATGTGACCCTGGGGCTCTGGGATAACAGCACCCAGCCACCAGGGGCTTTCCAGAGGAGGAATTGAGGTCAGACCCGTTACAGGCCTGGGCCAGGACATGGCACAGTGCTGGGGGCCAGGGGGACCCAGCAGAGGGCATTTGGCCATGGGGCGGCCCCACAAGGATCCTCCACTGTGGGCAGAAAGGGGGACTGGGGGACCAAGGTCATGTGACCGCAGCCAACCCCAGTGTGGTCCACCCAGTGTGGGAGGCCCTGGCTTTGTGCACTCAGGTGCTGCTTCCGTGTTCCCTGGCTGGACTTTGCCAGCTGCCAGAGGGTCCAGGCGCCCCTTGTTTGGAGTTTGATTCCGGGCTAAGCACCCGCCCCACCTCAGCCCTCAGAGCTTGCGGGGTTTGTGGGGCCATGTGAGCTTGGCCATGTGAGCTCGGCCAGAGCTGCAGGGCTGGGCTCCCAGCACCCCACCCCACTGACTAGAGGAGAGCTCCCTAGGGTGTGTCCCTGCAGGGCCGGGACAACCTCTCGCAGGTCCCAGCGAAGAGTCACTTGGCAGAGAAGCAAATCCTTCCTTGAGTCTCATTTCCCAGCTTGGGGGCCTGGGAGGGCTCCTGCCCTTTTCTCTTGCCTGTATAACGAGAGCCGTCCCAGTACCTTCCTTTCCAGGTTGCTGGGCAGGGCGTGTTTAAAACGGGGCCCGGAGCGAGGCCCCTCCCTCTGCGCCCCCAGCTCGGGACCCCGCCCCGGGTCCGCCGGGCCGCACCCCGTCCTGCCGCGCGGGGGCGCTCCGCTGCGCTCGGCCCGGCCGGCCCTCCCCGGGCTCTGCAAAGAACGCAGAGCTCGCGACAGCGGGCGGACAAATGCAGCCGCTCTGCACCGCGGGCTCTGTCAGGAAGGCGGCCATCCCGCAACGCGAGCCCCGTCCGCGCCCCGCGGGGGTCCCGCCCCTCTCGAGCTCGCGGAGGAGCCTCCCGGCGCCGACCTGGGATCGGCTGCAGGGGCGGGAGCCTGGGCTTCAGGACTGCAAGCCCCCAGCTCCGCCCTCGCTTGCTGCCTTTACTAGTGGCCTTGGACAAATCACGCTGCTGAGCCTCAGCACAGAGCCTCGATTTCTGCACCCGAGAAATGGCGAGGTCAACAGTCCCTACTCTGAAAGGTGGTTGAGGAATTTGAAGGACATGTGTCACGGCTGCCCAGCTTCCAGACCTGAGGCAAGCCACCTGCACCTCCCTGAGCCTCAGTTTCCCCACCTGTAAAATGGGGACAGCAGAGGGTCATGGTGTGGATAAGATTGCAGCACGCTGGCGGCACCCCCTGGGCGCTCAGTATCTGGAGCTGTTGGGGTTATTAGGAAAGTTCAGGAGAGGCCCCGCCCACAGTCCCAAGCCTGTGCCTCGAGTCCCGCAGGCTGTCAGTTGGGGGACCCAGGCCCCCCAGTTTGGGAGCTGCTGGCTCAGGGAAGAGTGCGTGCTCGCGCTGGTCCCTGGCTTGAATGGGACTCGCCGTGCAGCCCGCAGGTGTCTGGGCAGGGAGCTTGCAGGCTGGGCCCCGCCCCGGCTGGTCTTCAGGGCCCTCTCTGGTTGAGTCACCAGCAAAAACACTCAGCTTTTTGACACCAGCCAAAAAATGAAAGTGTCCCAGGCGTCTAATCCTTCCCTTCCTTTGGCAACTTAAACCGCCCTGAAACAGAGCCAAGAAGGTGGTGTGAGCGGAGGCCTCCCGCAAAGCCAGCCTCGGGGACACGTGGAGCTGTGTTCTTCGTCAGACTGGGCCTCGCCAGGTACCAAGTGGCCCCGGCCCCACCGGCCGCCGCACAGGGCGCCTTCCCACCGCCGACCCGAGGGCAGCCCGGGACCCTGACTTCCTCCCCAGCCGGGGCCGCCGCCTGCCCCCACCCCCCACCCCAGAAAAATATTTGCAATGGTCTTTGACTGAAATGAGATTAATCCTCGGTTCCCTGACAGTGTCTTTGGGCATGTGTTTTTATAACCTCCCCTTCAAATGAGAACCATTTGTCGCCGGGAAGCTGGGGAGGCCCTGCCCCGACTGCTGGGCCAGACATCACCAGCACCTGATTGAATGTCGGGGACAGTGCGAGGGGGCAGGGCCAAGGTGAGGGTGGCGTGGAAGCTGCGCTAACTGTCCTTTGCTGGTCTCTGCCTGAGTCCCTGTCTCCAGCCAGTGGCATGAGCCGGAGGACAGGGTCCCCCCTAATTCTCCCACACACCACAGTCTGCCCTTGAGCTGCTAACTTTGCCTCTGGGAGCCTCACTTTCCTCATCTGGAAAATGGGGGAGATGAAGGTCCCTGTCTCCCAGCTGAGGTGCCCAGCCCAGTGACAAGAAGCCAGGAGACCCTCGATGTTTAATGAGGATTTAGAACACAGACTCGGCTCCCTCCGAACTCCTGGTGGAAGGGCAGCGTCCCCCTGGCTGGGCCTGCAGGAGGGCTGCAAAGGTCCATCCTAGATGCCGCTCAAGTCTCCTCCCCGTCCCAGGCTGTCCCTGAAGTGAGCGGGCATCGCTGCAAAGAAGCTGAGTCGCCGGCGCTTTCACGAGGAGAGGGCTGAGTGTATAGGTGCCACCACGCGGTCTCTTTCATTAACTCTGAGCCCTTGGTCGGTGGCCTCCTCTCTCAGCCCAGTCCCCTCCGCCCCCACAGCCTCGGGTCCTGTTTGAAGTCTGCAGCCCCCTCCCCCACGCCCCACCCCACGCCGTCCCTGCTCGCTGAGCAACTGTGGACCCTCAGGGCTCAGCTGGGAGGGATTTATTGGAGAATTTCAATCATGGGGTCTTGGCTCAAACTTGTTGCTTCCTCAAAAATCTCCCAAGAAGTTTGCTACGTGTGGGACTGAGGCACGAAGGGGGCACTCGCATGATCTCAGCACTCAGAATTGCACCTGGGCCTGCCAGCGAGGTCACAGCCCCTCACTTGGAGGAAGAGCGCCCCGAACAGTAAGACGCGGGTTCCCGCGACGACGTGGAGGTACTGGGATTCGTTCACTTTTAAGGAGCTGCTCAGAAAGAGTACTTACCTCGGCCACCACCCGCTCCCCGAGCCGTGACACCTCGTGCAGGTGTCTGACCTCTGAGTGGGAGCCCCCTTTCAGTCTTGGGGCTGGGGAACACTTGCGGGAGAGAACGGAGGCTGAGAGTCCTGCAGTGTAGACACCAAAGCCACCCCACGGGGCTATTGTTCCTGAGCTGTGTGGTTTGCCTCCCCAAAGGCAGGTTTGAGACGAAGGAGCCCACGCGCTTCCACGGGAGCCAAGCCGAGAAGGACGTGGGACAGAGGCCCGTGCGCTTTTCACTTTTCCCCCCGGGCAGGGCTCGCTGCATTTCTCAGAGATCTTACAGTGATGGGTAAGTCACGGCCCCCACCGCCGTGGCTCTGGGGGGAAAAAACCATCTTTTATGGTTTTGCAGGAAGCCTCCCATTTCTTTCTTAACAAGTGCTGAAAGGGACACAGACAGACATACCCCGGGCTCCCCATGACTAACGGGATGACCGTATCAGGCGGCAGCGCTCGGGGACAGGAACGATCTGGCCGTGCGTCCCTGGAGTGAGGTGGCCGGTTCCCTCCCAGGACGCTCTGCCAACCGCGCTTTGAAGCCCGGGCTGAGGCCGCCGAGCTGGGGAGGAGCGGACCGAGGGCTGGGGCTCCCCCTGCACGGCGGCCCGATGGCCCGCGACAGAGAACCCAGCGCTCCGTGCAACTTGCGCTGATCGCTCTTTGCAAAAGCCCTTTCAGATGGTTTCACTTCTCTGCCCGCTTTGTTGAAAGATGTAACAATTTCAAACCACCACAAAGTAAACATTTCAAAACCCCCTCTTTTCAAAATCAGTCACATTTTCCAAAATCCCTTGAATTCCATCTCTCCCCCCACCCCACCCCTTCTTTTGCTGTCTTTGGATTTGAGTGTTTTTCATTAATTTAGAGGCAGTCCAGGTAAAGCTGGTGTTTTCGAGCCGTGTTTTACGGGCGGGAAGTAGCTTTGTTATTTAGTAGATGTATTAGATAAGTCGATGTCTTGTCAAAATCAAGCAGGTTTTCTTTATTAGGGTGAAATCGTAATGAACTCATCTGCTTCTAATATTTATAAAGAGAAGAGAGGCCATTAATTCTACTGCTTGTGAATAAAACCATCTGTGATTTCTTTCCATTTGATGGGTTTTGGTTTTAATATACATTTTTCACAAATAAGCACAGAGATTTTTTGGTGCAAATGTCACATTCAGGATCTCATAAAGAAAGAATGCAAAGAGAGGAAAACTAAATGTTTTGTTAGCTAAGTAATTTCTCACCTTGCAGAGCGGGGAGCCTTTGAGCCAACTTTGGCACATTAGGTGATAGAACCGCCCGGTCAACGCTAATGCAGTCCGTGACATGTGACCAGGCCAACCGCGTCCGTTTTGAAGTTTGTTTTCCTTCGGGAATTACACAGTTCGTTTAACCTAATCTGTCCTGACACTTGAATTATAATATTATGAGCTTCTTCAGGGAAGTAAAACAGTAGTTGCCTGCTTAAAAGCAAAGCAGAAGTTAATAAAGTGGGCAAAATGTCAAGGAAAAAGGCCTAATCGAATCATGGTGTCATTCTCCAGAGAAAATAGAGTCAAGTTGTATTCTCTTTTCCAGTGGAAATCTTGGATGCCTAGTGACATATTTCTGTCCAGGAAGAAATTTGAACTCTGAAGCCGAACTTGATTAAACCCCAAACTGCGAGAAATTGCCCAGTGGGACCACTCGGGGACTTTGACTTCTGGGTGTTGGAGCTTAATTAAAATATTCATCCAGCTGCTCTCCACTCGCCAAGGGGGCCCAGAGGAATTAAACCAATAAGCTTAATTCTATTAGTTCACCTGCCTGTGTACATAGAGATGCGGAAGACCACTTACCGGTTCAGAAAACACATCGTCAGACCCACCCTGTAAATTCCAATTTCTTGGGTCTCCTTCCAGAGAGTCGAGGCTTATACCTGCAAGTATGTGTATGTTTCCTTTTTTAAAAGGCAAATGTGGAGCATAACAGGAACACTCTTCTGCAGCTTGCTTTTTTCATCTGAGGATATATTTGGGGAGAGTTCTCCATCTCATTCCTTTTAAGACTGCATGTCATTCCATTTGATAGATGTATTACTTTCGTCCATATGAGATTGTCAATGTTCAACTATTTTTGACCAGCAGAAATCAGCAATTTAATGTGATTCTGCCTGATACCATAATTTTTTACCCAGTCTTCTGGGATGGGCATGTAGGTGGTTTCCCACCTTTTGCCCTTACAAACAGTGCTGTGATAAATATCCTTTGCACACACTGACAGATCCTATCTGTAGAACAAATTCCTACAAGCATCACTACCTTTGTGGCCTTGGGTAAGTCACGTCCCTTCCCTTGGCCCCCAGTCTGTGAAATGAGGCGGCTGAACTGGATAATTCCTGAAGCCCCTGGCAGGCTCTGTTGTTCTGCAGGACTGTAATCCCCACATTTGTAAATCTATGTCATAGATAGAGATTACCCATCACGACCTCATAAATATAACCACAGCTTCAGCTCTGGGTCCCCCAAATCACTGTAGAAACAAATGTTTTCCACCAAATGCTAACTAACTCCCTGCTGGCTGTATTTTCAACCAGGGAATGAGACATTTCCCCATGATCAATACAAATGGAATAGAAATCTATCCTGGGCAGCAGCAGCAGCAAGCACTGGTTTTTAATAAGGGGACCTCCAGAGGATATCGCATTCCTATGACAATGGCCGACAGACCTTGACTTTTAGCGTCACAAGCTGTTTAATGCAAAGGTCTGTGGCTGGGTAGGGGGCTCGGGCTGGAACCAAGCTGGTCCTTAAAGGCTCCTGCAGAAACCTGCCACTGCCCTGTCCTCAGCTCCCTGTGGGCCACCTGTTCACGGAGGCAGTCACATTTGCCAGCTGGGCTGCGGTGGAGCCGGCTCAGCCAGCCGGCCAGAGGTGACCCTCAGCCACAGGTCTGGTTATTTACGGCTTGTGGTCCCCAACAACCGGGCAGCTCTCGGAGGATAGCAGTTCGCCTTAAAAAGGACCAGGTACCTGGACAGAGGTGGCAGCAAGCAGGAGCGACCATATCGACAGTCTCTTTTCGAGTTACAAATTAATCTGGTAACAGAGTGAGTCACAGAGACACCCTGAGTTAGTTACTGTTTGCAAAGACATGGGAAGTGCCAGCTACGAGCTGTCCAAGACAAAGTAGGATGTTCTGAAAACACAATTCTTGCCCAAACAGCTGAGACGACTGTACGTTCTCTCTCTCAAGTCTCCTGCCTCTTTTAAAATTATCTACTGATACAGACCAGGGCTGAGAAAGACACAGGAAAACAGCTGGCACGTAAGGGAGATGGCGTCGGGAGTGATTTATTTCCAGAGATCTGATATTTTAGCTTATTGTTGTTATGTGTGTGCAATAAATCATATTTTAAAGTATCTGTTAATACAGTGTTTTGTTCTTAAAATTCCTCTTTAAAAGAAATCCTGCTTCAAGGGGATGGCTTGTTGCTTGAAGTTGAATCCTCAGGTTTTATTAAGAGATGTGACAATAAGGGGTCAAAGCGTTCCCCTGGAAAATTTCGCCACCCAATCTTACCACCTAGAAAACGCCTTGTCCTTTTAAAAAATTAGGAGGAGAAGAAAGGAAGCCTTAGATTTTATTGCTTAAAATATTGTGTTTGAATATTTGTAAATGTATTTAGTCCTTTGGCTTTTTAACCACGGGATTCATGTTTAGGAATTTTAAATACTACAATGGACTTTTCTCTCTGAGTTTCCAAAGGCAACTCTCAAAACTGCATGTACCAAAGCCTTTAAAACCAGGTACCGAGGTCCCCCAAGGAAGGTCTTGGGGGATAATTACAACATTCCTTTGTGCGACACAATAACCCCGGCTTGGGGGCACTCTCCGGCCCTCTGTTGAAAGTCACTGACTGGCTGTGGCTTAAAACTAATCTTGTCCTCGGCTCCCTGGCAAGAGGTCAGGAGTCCAGTCTTTCAGAATATGATCCCAGCGAGTTGTAAAAGGGCAGGAGAAGGGGAGGGAGAGAGAGAAAGAAAATGAATAAAGGCAGAATTAAATTTTCACAATTAAGTATATTCTTTTTTTTCATTTAGTTAATTTCCAGCCGCTCACGTTTATTGCGCATTAATTATGCATACAGCTTTTGTGCGACTTAAAAAGTGAAGAATGGGATCCTTAGCCTTTTATGGAGGATCCGGCTGCCACGCTGGAGGCCTCGGTGGCGGAGGCTGGAGGGGCTGCGGGTCAGAAGGAGCAGGAGCCCGCGAGGCCCCCTCTGCGAACAGCCAGTGCTGGGGCAGGACCCCGCTCCCCATCCTGTGCCCACGGATCCCCCGACCTTGACTTTCTTAAAAGCGTTTCCCACGGCAGGGTTGATGACCAAGGGGGGCTGTCCAGTTAGCTGGACGTGTTTCCCAGCCAAATCTGGGGGAAAGACCCCAAACTAACCCCCAGCCAGGCTCTCTCTGCTCATCTTGGCCAATGTCTGGGCTCAAACCCGTGAGACCAGGCCTGGGAGCAAGAGCAGGAATATGACAAATGAGGCTTTGGAGAGAGGGGTTGGGGACACATTTCCTCCTCCAAGCTCCTCCATGCCCCCGCCCAACATGCCAAAGAAAGCTGAGGAGGTGGGAGCCCCAGGGTGGGACTATTAACTTAGCTGTGTCCCACCCAACCCTGGCCCCAGCCTCGGGCTCCTGTTGCCCCCACCAATGGCCTCAGGAAGGGCAGGCAGGTGGCCCTCTTGCTAAGATGCTGTGTGACACTAGACCAGGGCCACAGTCCGTCCGTGCCTTCCTCTCAGAGTCTGCATGGAAACTCCTCTGGACACCTGCAGGCTGCTGCCTCCCTTCCTGGGAGGGCTCCCTGAGCCTGTGCCCTACCTCTGGCTTCCCAGCGCAGAGCTCACCAAAGGGGACCCCGCCACAAAAGCAGATGTTGCGATTCATCACTTGGCACATCCACCGTGTGGCGCAGGCAGCCCCTTCATCGGCTGCCCACACATCAGCCGAGAGCATAGACCCAGGAGCCTGGGACCCTAGCTTTATCCTTGGAGGGGCTCTCCGGGGCTTAAGCAAAGTTGCCCATGTTTGACCAGGACCCTCAAGCCCTGCTGGGACCTGGGCTCCCCGTATCCCTGGAAGCACCAAGGCGAGGTGCCAAGTCACCTGATGGGTACAGAGTGCCCACCTGAGCTAGACAGGGCAGTCACCTATTTCCTGCACAGGTCTAAGCAGACAGACCTGGAACCTTAGCCTAGCCCTGATGCCCCCCTGCCGGGTGATTTGGGTGCCGTGGCTCCCTCTCTCTGATCTGAATTCCTCATGTGAAAATGGGATTCAGAACTGGACACAGAATTGTTCTGGGGTTTGGATGGAGTACTACCTCCAAAGCACCCAGCCCAGGGTGAACACCCAGGGAATGGGAACTCACAGCAGCCCAGAGGGGTGAGCCTGGAGACCCATTTTACAGTTGAGGAAACTGAAGTTTTTAGAGGGAAGGCATCTGCCTAGCCCGTAGTGGCAGGGCTGGCCACATGAAGGCTCACAGTGCTCCTCCTGGGTCCCACTGCCCTCAGCCCACCTGGGGCTGGAACCTGACTCCTTCTCCATCCACAGATGGCAGAGACGAGGAGGAAATGCATGGAAATGGTCCCCTCTGTCACGGGACTGCTGCAGTGGCAGGTCTGCCAGCACCCGTCCACGCCACACAGGCAGGGAGGCCTGGTGCATGGGCTGCCTGGCTGCTCCCGGGTCCTCGTCCAGGCTCCCTTCGTTTACAACCACAGACCAGCCACCCGGATATTAGTCCCCGGAACAAAGACTGCCGCAAGCAGAGCTGAGCGTCATCCCACGAGGGGCTCAGCAAGCCCAGACCTGCAGCCAGCAAGTTCCCAGTGCAGCCAGCTCTCCTGGGCTCCATCACCAGCGACCCGAGGACGGCAGCGGCCACCACCCCCACCCTGCCCCGACCGTGCGATGGTGGCTGGGGCCCAGGCCGCCCCCTTCTTTGGGGTTTTTATTTTGTTTTGCTTTTGGTTTTCATAAAAACTGCTCTCCCATAGTCTCCTGGGATCAACTGTAAAACGTCTCTCCCGTTCTCTTCTACAATCCCCACCCAGACTGTAGCGCCTCTTTTAAAAAAAAAAAAAAAAAAGTGTCATAAAGAAATCAACAGTGCCTAATAATACACAATATATTTAACATTTATTACTCTGTGTTCTGACAAAGTAAAATGTGAAAACATGCCAAAATTGGGGTTTCATAAAACAATTTCTCATCAAGTTCTTTCCTTTGACAAAATGCCTCCTTTTCGATCCTGGCTGGTGAGATTCCGTCAAACGCAGCAGCATTTCCAGAAACAGGTCTTAGGACTGATGCTAGCGCCAGCTCCAAAACATACCTTTGGCTCCATTAGATTTTCTCTGATATACCGTATTCTGGCTTTCCTAATGACAACATTTTGGCTTTTCTAGTGAACAGGAGTGAGTAGCCATGTCACAGGGTGGCAGGGGCAGGGAGGGGCCACCATTGCTCTGAAACAGGAAACTTATAACGGAGCCAGGCACCGGCACCGAAGCCCCAGTTTTTCTTTTTTTAATGGTAGCAAAGTACACATAACGTAAAATTTAGCATCTTAACCATTTTGAAGTGTCCAGTTCTGCGGCGTTAAGCACTTTCGATCGTTGTGCAGCCATCACCACCGTCACCTCCAGAACTCTTTTCTTCCTGCAAAACTGAAACTCTGTCCCCATGAAACACTAGCTCCTCATTTCCCCCTGCCCCCAGCCCTTAGAAACTACCATGTATTTGACCACTTTTGATACCTCGTATAAGTGGAGTCGTACAGCATTTGTCTGTCGGCGACTGGCTTATTTCACCTACCATAACGTCCTCAAGTTTCACTGTGTTGTAGCAGGTATCAATGTCCTCCCTTTTTAAAGCTGAGTAATATTTCACTGCACCAAAACCCTACTTCTAACATCACGTAGGGTGCAGACCCTCATTCCTACATGGGAAAACTCGCCAAGACACTCAGGTCCATGGTCACATATGTGGATACACTGAAATGCACCCCATCCCCCCAATTCTCTCACTCATAGGAATGGATGTGCACAGACCCAGACCACTCTCCTGAACCCATAAGATACACAGTCACACATATCGAGAAGTAGAGTCACCCCTGTAGGTCTCCATATGCTGTTCTCACACACGAGCACAGGTAGTACACACATCATGCGTAGTACATGTGTCACGCACACATGACGCCATGTATCAGAAAGGGCCATGGGAGATTTTGCCGACTCTTGGACGTCATAGCTGAAGGGTCTCAGGGACCCATGTCAGCACTGTGGGGTGCGAGGCATTTTGGCACTTGAACCTCAACCTTGCTCCATCCCCCCAGTCCCTGTCTCCAGGCGCCCTCAGCTGGGGTAAAGGAAGGAGCTGCCTGGCACCTGGGAAGGCCCCACATTTCCTCCTCATCTAAGCTCAGTTCCAATGGCCCCAGAGGGAGCCGGGGACTTGAGGGGAAACCCCAGTCAGCCCAGGTCTCACAGAGATTGGAACCCAGCTCCAGTCCACCTGCCAAGCCTCTGCTCTCCCCACGTGCCTCCCTCCTCCAGACGGGCAGAGCCGGAGGAAAAGGCCCCTCATGCTCAGGAACATGGTGGAGGACCCAGGTGGGCTCGGGGGCATGGGATGCGTTCCCTCTGGGCTCGCCAGGCAGCATGCACATCACGAGCACCCTCTGTGTGCCAGCGCCCTGCGCTCAGGAGCTCTGGCCTTTGTGATCAGAATGTCATGGCGTCCTCCTCCGGTGGGGGACAATCCATGAGGGCCGGAATCAGAGGACGCCTTTGAGCAGCAACACTGTGTGAGGCCCTTCGTTGTCCTCACCGAGGTGCCAGCCCTCACGTCTCGACTAGTTCCTAAAAATCTCTCCCACTCAGATTGGTTAATTCTCTTCAAATGGTAACGTTGTTATGGTTAAGAAAGATCTTTATTCTTAGAAACGCACACTAAGGTGTTCAGGGATGGCGTCTGGAACTTACTTCCAAACGTACAGCCCCAAACGCCCGACGGTGGGTGTGTTTATGCACAGAGGGAGCAGTAGGCGTGCGTGTCTGCACGTGTCGCATCCAGGAGGTGGGTCTGCGACTGTTCGGTCTACTCGCCTGTCACCTTTGCTATGTTTGGATGTTTTCATAATAAAAAGTTGGGTGGGGGATCCGTCACTCTCACTGGGCCCCTCCTTTTATCACTTCCTCTCCCTCTGTGCTCTCCAACCACGACGTGACCCAGAGGGGACATGTCAATGATGGGACGTGGAAAGAACATTTTGCCAGCTACATGAGCAGGGATATTCAACTTTCTTTTCTCCCAGTGGAGGTGTCTCAGGGCCCTGCCCGTGAGCTGCTGAGTGAGCCCATTAAGATGGGAGCAGGAAGGGTGCCAGAGTGACTTCCCCAGGGACCCACAGGGACCATAGGGAGGGCTGTCACCAGACACCAAGCAAGAGGGTCTGTCCCCAGCTCTCTCTCCTTATGGCGTGGCCACGCTCTGGGGTGTCCCAAACAGCTGTGAAGTGTGTGGCACAGACTCCGCTGCTAATCAGATCAGCAACCCCTCTGTGAATGCAGGAACCATGTGGTTCTCGTGCCTGCCAGTCCTGCCGTCTCACCGGCACCAGCCCAGGCCTGGCACGAAGTGGGCACTTGGTGAAATGAATGAAAGCCTACAGCAATGCTCTTCTCTTCAAAGGTCAGAACAGAGTTAAGGTCCCTCTTCACAGCCCAGCCGGCCTGCAGGGATAAGGGTGATGTGCTGCATGCCGTGGGGACAGTGCTGGGTGGCAGCAGCTGAGGCCGGGCAGGCAGCAAGCTGGCCTTGCCCAAGCGAAGGCTGAGTGGCCTGATGGAAAAGCCTAAAGAGCCAGCAGCTGGGGCCAAAAGATGGATGGCAGGGAGCAGGACAGGCCACTCAGGCAGGGACATGTCTGACCTGGCCAGAGCCAGGGTGTTCCAGAGCTACCTTTGAAACCTGGACATCTCCCATGTGAGGCCCTGGCATGGGACAGCCTCTCTCTGGCTGCTCAGAGTCTGCCGGCCAGGAAGGAGGGCTTCCTCTGGCAAGGAAGAGCCACCCGAGAGGGAGTTTTGTTTTAAACATCAGAGACCAAAGGCAAGTCCCACAGGGCTGGCAGTCCTCCTGGGGTAGCTGCTGTAGGTGCCAGGCCCACGCCTCTCCTCCTGACTCAGGGTGACTGGCTCAGCACCCTCTTCCTTCCACACACCTCTGGGCACTGCATTCCTGGGAGGGGGGGTTCAAAGACAGGTATCCAAGGACCTCAGAACTGGGGTCTTGCTGACCCTATAGCTGTGGCCTTGCAGAAAGCCAGTCATGAGTAAGAAGAAACCAGGTAGGGATTGTGCAGCTAGAACGCTGGCGAGTCGACACAGCGAAGGCTCCCGCACCTTCAGGAAGGCCAGTGGTAGAAAGCAGGGCCATAAGATGACAGATGCAGTCCCATCCAGCCTGTGACCAATAAGCCACCTAATTCTCTGAGCCTGCATTCACTCTTCTGTGAAAGGGGCTCAGGAGTGCTACTGCAGCAACAGTCCCTGCCAACACAGAGAGGGCCCTCAGTGAGTGGTCAGCATTGTTACTATCATGCTGCTGTTGTTACTGCCTGTCGTGGGGCCCCACGGATGCTACGATTTGCTGAGAGGTGCTTCAGGTGATGCTTACCCTGCAGGACCAGCAGACCCTATGTGATTGGCAAGTAGGTCTGCATACAAAGTCCCCCCCTTGCCTACCGCCAATGGCCTAGGCCAGTGTCCCCACCAGGGCCTGCTTCCTCCCTGCCCTCCCCCCATGCCTGGGTGCCCCAGGAGGTGAGATGGCCTGTGCTGCCTGAAGACAGAGGCCAGAGACTTTGTCCCTGCTCCATTTGCCATGAAAGAGCAAAGCCACTGCAGGGTTCAAAAGGAAAAGAGGAAAACCCGGTAACTCATCCCAGACGGTCCGTCCGCTTTATCAAAGCTGATTTCAGGGAGCAAAGCTCCCACCAGGAGAGGCCACAGCCTCATTAGGGAGTTCTGGGAACGATGAAAAAGCCAGGCCGCCATGCACATCCCTGGGACAATTAGACCTTGTCCCTCCACCTTCAATCAAAGGCAATCCCTCGTCCCTGAGCACGTGCGTGTGTGCGTGGAAGAGCGCACCACGGTATCAGCGGGGGTCTCTCTTTTTCTTTTTGGACCTTTCTGCCCTTTTCTGTTCTCTCTTCTTTCCACCTATTTTTAGCCTCTCTCACACCGACCTACTCTGCGTGTCCATACTGCTCCGTCCTCTGTCCACTGGGTACCCACAGATGTTTCAGACCCTACAACTGCCCCCCCAGCAGACCCTACCCTCATGTCCTCAGAAAGGGTCCCAAGACACTGCCCCCCAGACACCCAGCTTGGCCAAAGATGGGAATATGAAACCGCTTTGACCAGTTCCTTCTCCTGAACTCTAATTCCCCCCATCATGAGTACAGAATGCAAACTATTCCCCCACAGCAAACTCCCGGCTCTGGTTTCCGGATGCCTCCTTCAGATGCGGCAGGGTCTAAGCTGAGATTCTTCTCCAAATCCTGACTAGCAGCACCGCCGCCCCAGCCCTATGGAATGTCTCTTACCCACATCAGGAGTTATAAGCAGGGACAGCAATACATTCCTCCGCGCTCCTAGACGCACCAGGGCCTCAGTTTGAGAAGCGTCCTGCTGTCCAGAGACATGGACTCGCTTCGGGAATGCCACCACCGCAAAGGGATCCAAGACCCACATGCACACAGCAAAGGCCTCCCCAGGCCTTCCCACGCCACCAGCGCCCTGGCACCGTGAGAGGGTCCTGTAACAACACCACGTGTGAGATGCAGATTCCCACATCAGGCAATTATTTCAGGGGATCAGCGTGTTTAAGTGAGAAGGCAAATTCCACATACTTGTTTTTATCATAACACCAGAGGAAGCGGGCGCAATATTTGTGAAATTAAAAACAGCCTTGGGTCTCTGCCCCTCACTGATGGTACTTGGGTATTAATCCATTAAGGCAATCAAAAGAGCTTAAATAAAAGTCTGAAGCCTGCAATATACATGTCAATGAACAAGCGGTAAAACTTCCTGAAAAGGTGATTTCAAAGCCATATTGCCCACGCTTGGCAAATTGCATATTTAATTATTTTGTCAGTCCCTCTTTCTCCTCTAATCTTTGAGGAAAATGCCTTTGGCCATACGAAACCAGTTAGGATAATTAAGGTACGATGGAATTAGGTGTCGGCTGATTTCTCAGAAAGATGCCCTCCTCCAGCCTGGTATAAGATGTGTGCAGGCCCCAGAGGCAGACAGCGGTGCAATGTCTCCCTTTCTACGGAAAGATCAAAGGTCTTTTGCCCCTTTCAAGATGTTTGTAGAATTTGTTTCCCAATTATCCCACATTTGCGCACTGGGACATCCTAGTCAACTCTTTGATGGCACCTCTGGAATTGGGCCATAATTGACATTAAGCCGCACCTCTGGGCTCCAGGCTCAGGCTGAGATTCCGATCTGGGGTCTATGCTCAGAGAGGAAAGAAGATGGATCCGAAATGGAAACGGGGCGCAGGCTTAGGTGGTAGTTCCTTGGTGGTGCGGACTCTCCCGACCGTTCTGACTTCGCTGAGCGTGGGTAAAACTCAGCTCAGATTCTCTGTGGATCCAGACAAGGATTTTGCATTTGCAAAATTTTGCCATCTTAAGAGCAGAGCCTGACTATCTTCGAAAAATCATTCTAGAAAGGAAATATACTGAATACATTATTTTACCACATTGAGATATTTCTCCTGGCCTGGGAAGATGTTTAGAGGGAGAAAAAGCCACCAAATATTTGGGGAAAGTAAGACAAAGTGGTCAAGATTTGAAGTTTTAGTTACGGCATTTTGAAACTAAATGCAATTAGCAGAGCACACCAAGGTAAAAAGTCAAATGTTAAAATATTGCTAAGAAAATCTAATGTACTTTTTTTCTAGTGTGCATTTTATTAACTTTTTACATTTCTTTTTTGTGTGTGTTCTGTGGGTCTTTCTTGACTCTGCAAATATTTTTTGCCGATTGCTTAGTTCAAACGATTTTTCTTTAACATCTTTGTCTTAGCTTAAGAGAGAAGGAAAGAGAGAAAGAAAAATAAAGGAAAGCCTTTCTGAATCTTTTTATATGCAAATGCAAAGACCCTTTTTGGAAATAATTCTTTGGAATAATTTTTGGAAAAAAAGCCCTCAGTTTGAAAAATGAAATACCATTGATCCAAGGAACCATAGTCTAAGGACTGCCCCAGGAAATTTTGCTGGCACTTTTGTCTTTTTCTTTCTTTCCAATTTTAACCCTTAAAAATCCACCTGTGTCCTAGCATGTTCTAAATTGAGGAGCTGGGGTCCCCGAAGGATCACAAGGAAAAGTGTCCCTTACCACGTCGGCCGTTTCCCACATCCTTCCACAGAAACCCGAGATCACACAGGCAGACGCCGGCACTGCGCGTTCTCTACAGACAGCGAACTCGAAAATGCCTCCTTTCCCTGAGAAATAAGGCCCAGTGTGAGGAATCCCCCTCCAAGTCCCTTCCAAAAATATAGATCGAAGGAAAAATATCACAAGCAAATGCATTTTCTGCTCTTTGCAAAGAAGGGATGGTTGTGGCCTTCTGGTATCTCCACAAGCTGAGAGCAAGTGGCGGTTTCTGCTGCCAGAGAAGGGGCCTGGAAGGTTCTCCCAGTGAGGAGATGGGGCAACCCCACTGGGAAAGGGATCCTGGATAGGGTTGCCAGGTTTAGTAAATAAAAATACAGGACATCCAGTTAAATTTGAATTTCAAATAAGCAAGGAATCGTATTTTTTTATTATAAGTGTGTCCCATAGATTGCATGGGACATTCTATACTAAAAATGTATTCGTTCTTTATCTGAGATTTACATTTACTGTTGCGTCCTGTGTTTTATCTGGCAACCCTAGCCTTGAATTCCAAATGGGGGTCAAAGAAACTGAGTAGGGACATCGCAGTTTTTCCATCTAGAAGCCATGCTGAGTTCATCAAGAAAA
Organism: Cynocephalus volans; assembly: GCF_027409185.1. Lineage (NCBI taxonomy): Eukaryota > Metazoa > Chordata > Mammalia > Dermoptera > Cynocephalidae > Cynocephalus > Cynocephalus volans. Next base: position 10,915,487 of record NC_084476.1, on the reverse strand, counting down.
CAGTGCTTTGCGTTGGGCAGGGAACAATGCTTGGCCAGCCGTGGGCTTGCTGAGTGACAGACCTGTCCCATCCTCTCTGCACCCCAGTTTTCCCCGCCGAGAACTGAGGGCTGGGCTGAGGCCTGCAGGAAGGGAGGAAGCCGGCCAGTTCGGCGCCAGCCCTGAGCCAGGTTTCCCAGGTCTGACGACTCCTCTCGTCGCAAACCTCCCTGGTTAGTGACCCCGTCCCTGCTTTATGAGGAGGAAACTGAGGCTCTGGGGGAGGAAGTGCCAGGCTGGTCACCCAACAGGCAGACGGACGTGGACACTGAGAGCTTGCAATTGGGTTTTTTTTTTTTTTTTTCAAGCAGCAAACTCTTCACTGTTGGGGAGCACCGGGGCCCGGCAGGTCCCCTCCCACGGGCTCCCCAGGTTAGCACCGTTGACTTTGATGAGCTGTGGGGGTGGGAGCACCATGATGTTTTAGGAGTTTTGGCAACTGAAGGTCTTGACTTGTGGGCCTGGGTGTCCCCGACCAGCTGTGGGGCTAGGCCTCTGAGACTTGGGGTTTCCCGGACCCCTCGTCTGCTGCACTGAACTTGGGGAAGGGGCCTGAGAGGCACACACCCGAGGCTTGAGCCATCAGACTGCCGGCCTTGCTGGGGGGCTTCAGCCTCTGGCCCACGAGGCAGGCTGGGTGGGCACAGGTGGTAGATTAACGCAGATTGTGTCCTTAGAGGGGACAAGACAGTTCCTCGAGGCTAATTCTTTCAAGCGTCCCCTCCTTGCTGCTGCACACAAACATCCCTGCACCGGGCACTGGGCTCGCCCTTCTGGCCCCAGGTCCCCCTCAGCCCCAAAGACCCAGCTGGGAGCTGCCACTCTGTTTCCGACAGCTCTTCACAGGGCAGCTCCCCTTCTCTTAACCCCAGCCACCCCTTCAGCCAGTTCTTTCTCATATCTGCCCTAACTCCCTCCTGCTGCAGGCGTCCTTTTGGTCCTGCTGGGCCTCCAGGGAGACAGACAACAGCTGGTCAGCATCTGGCGCTCTCCATTAGCCAAGGCCCCTGCCCCCCGGGCCTTCCGCTCCCTGGGCTGAATAATCCGCTTCCTCTAACCTTTCGGCTGGGTCCCGTGCTCCGGGGCTTTCATCATGTCAGTCGTGCTTCTGAAGCTGCTCCGGGCTCCCTGGCCCGCCTATGGCTTCTGCTGGGCCAGGCCAGGCTGACCAGCAGGCGCAGGGGCAGGGGGTGAGTGACCCTTCTCCCCTCCTAACCCAGAGAAGTGGGGGGAGGGACAGCCACGTCTAGGGGAAGGAGACAGATGGTCAGAGCTGTGCGAGGTTCCCCCGACTGCCAGGTGAGTCTCGGCTTGTCATCTGGAAGACAGGGACTCCATGCCCTCCCTCAAAGATTTGGTGGGAACATGCCACAAGATGATACGGGTAGAGCCCTCTGCTTCTGGTCCAAGCCGTCCTGAATTTCTCTTCCCCCACTGGGCGACCTTGGGCAGATGACCTCACCTCTTAAACCACAGCTTCCTACAGGGGTGGTTGGGAAGATTCTAGAGACAAGGCCTAATAAGCTTGGCCCTGACCCACAACGAGAGAATTCATAGTATCATAGTGACAGTGTCATTGTGTCATTATTTATCATCCCAGGCCAGGAATGCGCACATCCCTGGGGCTCAGCTGCCCAGGCTTTGAAGTCCTGGATTCTGGGCCTGTTAGATTCTGCCGCAGCCCCCCTGGCTGGGAAGGAGGGGGTCCCCTGCCAACACAGCCGAGTAGCTTTTCCTCCTCAGCACATCCAGGATCCATGTGGGGAATCTCCTCTGTCCAGAAGCTTCCGTGGCCTCAGTGAGGCATCTCTGCCAACCACGGGGTCCACAGGAGGGCTGAATCCAGTGGCCTTCCCCCTTCTCTTGCCTAGCTCAGGTGGCTTCCTGGGATGGGGTGTGCATGGGCACCTAGCTGACAAGGCCAAGGGCCTGAACTGTCCACACTCAGCATTGACAAATTTGGACAAAAAAAACAAGCTCACAGAAGCTCCAGCCACCATCTGGACCTCAGATTCATGTCCCTCAGAGACACCGCGGAGATGTCCCAGAAATGCCAGTTTAGTGTCCAGAGACTGTCTTTGATTTAGAAATGATGGCAACACCCCAACCTCTGGTTCTCAGAGGCACCTGGTCCTGGAAGGGCTAGAGAGGCCAAGATGGTCCCCTCCCTTCAGGCCTCCGTGACCCCCACCCCAGGAGCCTGGGGCTTGCCCTCCAGCTCGTGTTGCGGTTAGGAAACAGCCCTTGACAGCATCGCAGCCACCCACCTCCCACCGTAAAGCACGTCTGCAGACAGACACCCACACGCACCTAGGGATTCATTTGCTGTTCGAAACTTGGAAAGAATCCCGGAGAGTAGAGAGATATTTATTAAATGCAAACTCCTAATTACTCCTTCAGTAATCTTTTTTCTAGTGACTGAGCAACAATGTATTTTTCTAGCAAGTACTTTCAACATTCCGAAAATTGCCCTTATGATATGCAAAACAGTTTGTGTGAATCGCACTTGAGAGAGGCAAGCTCTCTTTTTCCTCCATCTCAGTTATTAAGAAAATGGGAAGTTAAATTTGTCGATAATCACGTTTCCGCAGAAGATCATGATGGGGGTGACTCCCCCAAAGCAAACCAGGGAAGGAGACCCAAGAAGTGAAAAACAACATCTTCCATGTCTTCGTGTATTAGCAGTTCCGGGTAAGGTGTGGAGGTTCCAAGGTGGAAATGTCCTGGCATCAAGTGGCAGCAAGTCCCCAGCTCCACCAGTCGCCATCAGTGGGTCAAGGAGGTTAGAGATGTGAGGACTTACCTGCGGGCGTCCCGAGGGGCAGGACGGGCTCAGAAGCTGACCGTGCCAGGGCCGGGCGGCGGAAGGTGCACGGCGGCGGAGGTGCGGTGCACAGCGCGGGGAGGTGCACGGCGGAGGGAGGTGCACGGCGCAGGGAGGTGCACGGCGGAGGTGCGGTGCACAGCGCAGGGAGGTGCACGGCGCAGGGAGGTGCACGGCGCAGGGAGGTGCACGGCGGAGGTGCGGTGCACAGCGCGGGGAGGTGCACGGCGGAGCTGCGGTGCACGGCGCAGGGAGGTGCACGGCGGAGGTGCGGTGCACAGCGCAGGGAGGTGCACGGCGCAGGGAGGTGCACGGCGGAGGTGCGGTGCACGGCGCAGGGAGGTGCACGGCGGCGGTGCGGTGCATGCAGGCCCTTTGTGGACAGGTGCACAGGCCCCGCTCTCTCCGAGGCGCTACCTGCGGTTTACTGGACGTTTATTAGAAGCCCACGCAATATCATGAAGCACCTGCAGGCAATAAAATCCCTTACATGTGTGAGGCCTTGAGGAAATTAACGGCTCCTCCCTGGGGATGCATATTTTGTGAAGATGTTTATTACAGATGAAGTGCTCCCGGGGTGGAACATTAACAAGTTGTGGAGTGATAAAAGGATTTTTATCCTCTCTCAGTGACAGAAGTAGGAAGAAGGCTTTGACGGAATCTATAAAGGGCCCACTTCCTAATGAATTTTCTTACCTCTTTATTGATAGGGTTGGCCGAGGGGAGTCGGGGTCCGTGGCATGCAAGCCAAGAGGGATGGGGCAGGGTGGGGGGCAAGGAACCCGGACACTGGACCCAGAACGCCCGACAGGGGTCTGAGTGCGAATCCCGGGCGGGGACGGCCACCGCGAGCGCCCGGGGGTGGGGGCACCCAGCCTCGGGACACTTCTCGGAGGCCCCCGGGTGAGGGGCTGAGGCAGGTTCCGAGCCCCTCTTTTAACCCCCTGTTCCCCGCTCCGGCCTGCAGGCCATTACCAAGATGAAAGCCTAGAGAGGGCCTTTGGACCACGACTGCGGAATCTAATTGAATTATATGAACGCAGTTAAACGTCTGCTTCAGAGAGGCAGGGCTCACTTTCAAGACTGGATGCTTCAGGAGTTAATGGGCTATTTGAACAATATAGGCCAAGAGCCAAACACAGGTGGGCTGTGTTAATAACTTTATTTAGACCCGCTTTTTTTCCCCCCTTTGAGGCGCACAAGCCTTCCATTAATGCATTCATTAGAGTTTATGGCCAGGCTCTGGTTTTCTCCTAATGACACTGTCCAGACCCGGCTCCCCAGCTAATTGAGGCCAGCTGCCCGGCCGCCCCGCCCCAGCCTCAGGACCCAGTGTCACCAGGATTAGCTGCTGGGGCTGGGGCTGCAGCAGAGGGGGGAGGGAGTCCTGGCGTCCTCCCTAGCAGGAACAGGAGAGGAGGGGTCACGGGAACCTGTGTCTCTGGACACACCCAGGCCTGGACGGATGGGCCTCCATCCCCGCACTCCCCCCCTCCGTGGCCACTGCCACTCTCGCCCCCTCCTGTCCCTGCTCCTCACTGCCGTCACACTCATGTTCCAAGAGGCCAATCTGATGCCATCACGCCCTGCTGAACAGCCTGCTGTGGCTCCCCACCGCCCTTGGAAGAAAGTCCAGACCCTGTTCTGTCGTTCAGTATTCCTCTCGCTGGCTCCAGCAGCCTGGATCCCAGACTCACTCCTGCCTCCCTCCTCTGCGTGCTGTGCACCATCAGCCAGGAACGCCGCACCCTCGCCCCCGCGGACCCACCTTCTCCCAGGCCTGCCAGGCCCAGCTCAAACACCTCCTCCAGGAAGCCTGCCTTTTCTGCCTGGATTGAAATCCTGTGTCTCAGCATTGGCTCCTTCCTTCCACTAGACCGTGGATATCTTGAGGGCAGAATACATGTTCATTATTATTATTAAAATAATAACACACTAGGGTCTGGTCCCCATTTATCAAGCATTTACTCTATGCCGGTTGCTTGACAAGCATTGGCTCGTTAAATCTCCAACCCACCCTGGAAGGTACGTTTTATTGCTCCCATTTCACAGATGAGGAAACTGAGACTCAAGGACAAGAAGTCATGTGCTCAAAAATACCCAGTTCTACGGTTTACCAGCCGGGTGACATCACTTCGCCTCCCTGATGACAGCATGTGCATCACGGGATTGCAGCAGCCGTGTGCTGGCATCGGTTCATAGTGGCTGGCAAGAGCCCTCTTAAATTTTCAGGAATTAATTTCGTGAGCTGATTGTTAAACACAGCCATGGTTTTAAAAGTGTAATTATCTAAACTTACAATTTAAAAAGTGATATTCAAGTCAAAGGTAACAAATACTCCAAAGTCATCCATTCCCGTAAATTTACATTATTTTGCTACCATTTATGCTCTTAAGGTTATGTCATTTGTATCTGGGGGGAAATAGCGTGTGATGGTGGCAGCCACCTATTTCCTCCCAACTCCGCGGGCGGCGGTGACAGCATGTTCATAGCTGGAAATCAGCCATAGTGGGAGTGTTTACACCATACAAATTGGTGAACTCCACAAATCAGGACTTTTTTCCTCCAGAGAGCTGGTTGTGAGAGGTGTGCCAGCACATTTCTGGATTATGGAGAAGCGTCAGTGAAGAAACCTACCTAGAGCTCTGAGCACAGCGCCTGGAACACACTAAACACTTAAGAAGAGTTTGTTTTGGGGGAGAGTATGAGAGCGGTGACCACAGTGCTGGGGTCATCATGCCCCAACCCCCAACCCCCTCCCCCGTCCAGGCCTCCTTCCTGAGCTCCAGACCCACCTGCCCCAGCTTCCTCAAGTGGGATGCTCAGGAGCCCCCCAGACTTGACATGTCCAAGTGGAATCCCCAGGGGGACCCCCCAGGTCAGCGAATGGCCAGGCCAGCAGCCTGGGCATCAGTCTTAACTCATCCTTCCCTGCCTCCCGCCCCCAGTCTTCCCCACCCAGTCGTCCTGCACTGGGGTAACTCGTTCTCACGGGTTGTCAATCTCATTTCCTCCCTCAAGCCCCCCTCCTCCTGGTGGGCAATGTGACCATCCTCAAACATAAATCTGACCCTGCTATCCTTTCCTGGGTCTTGATCACCTCCAGAAGGCCCAAGCTCCTCGGCCATCCCCCGAGGCTCTGCCCGGCCTGCTGCAGCTTGTGCTGGTGCCCGGCCTCCCCGCCCACCTCCTTCCTCGGGGGCGCTCTGCCCCGGCCTTGCCAAGCTGCCTGTGTTTATTGAGCACTTTCTTCAGTGGTGTTCTGGGTACTGGGGCTGCAAGAGTGAACAAGGCAAAATCCCTGTTCTTTTGAAGCTTCTATTCTAGTAGGTTATAAAAAAACTAATATTAAAAATTAGTGTGTGTGTATAATGGCAGGTGACATTACTAGTATGGAGAAAACTAAAGCAGGATACAGACAAAAAGAGTAACCAAGGGAGTCGTTGTGTTATGTAGGAGTCAAGGACAGCCTCACTAATTGGAGACATTTGGGCAGAGACCTGAAGAAAGTGCAGGTGTGGATCTAAGGGCAGAGGGGACAGCCAGCGAAGCATCCTGAGTTGGGAGTGCTGGGGCTGTCCAAGGAAGAGCAATCACTGGAACTGAGTGATCAGAAAAGTCAGAGACACACAGGGGCCAGATTGTGCAGGGTCTTGCCATTCATGTTAGGACCTGGAGTGAGCTAAGAAGCTATTAGAGGGTTTTCAACAGGGGAGGGATGTGAAAGACACATTTTCAAAGCTTCACTCTGGCTGCTGTGCTGATTTGGGAGTCCTGAACAGACTGTGCTGATTTGGGAGTCCTGGGCAGACCCAGAGACACATGCTAAGAGGCAATGGTAATTGTCCCCCCAATGAGAGATGATGGTTCTTCCTCTGGTTTTTGGCTCATGGTATCCCCTTAGCCTTGAATAACTTGTCCCCACTTCTCCTCATCATATATGACTAAATCCAGGGTCACCTCCTCCAGGAAGCCACCTTTGATTTCTCCATCCCAAGTTGGGTCAGGTGGCTCTTCCAGGTGTTCCCACATGCCCATGCCTACGTCCCCCTACTGCACTCACCTCGCTGTTTATAGAAATCTATTTATTTACCTCTTTCCCCAATAGCCAGAGAGCAACTTGAGGACAAGGGCTGGGATTCTTTGTCCCCAGGGCCAGTATGTGACCAGGCACAGAAGAGATGCTCAGTGAATGTGTGTTAACTTGAAAGATACAACAATATTAGCAGAGTGAATGCCGTTCCACAAGAACTCAAAGAATACCTATCAAAGTTAAGTTTCTCTAAGGTGCTAGAGATTCTGTACTGAACAAAGCAAACATAGTCCCTGTCCTCTTATATCTCCCACTCTAGGGTTTGGGAAACTTCCAAAAGTTAGGTATGGCTGGTGTATAAAGAGAGGGATGAGGAGTCGTGAGAGCTGATACAGAGTTAAATCATACTCTACCTTAAATGTCACGCTAAAGAATTTGCACTTTATCCTATAATCAATGAGAAGCTGTTGAAAGCATATGCCATAGTCAAATTTCAGTTTTAGAAAAATCACTCTAAAATGGCACCAGGCCCAGATGGTTTTATGAGCTCTCTGAAAGAATAGATAATTCACATATAACTTACACTTTTCCAAATAGGAAAAGAAGTTTCACTTACGATTTTGTAAGGTTGTTACCAATCTAATCCCATAACCTGACAAAGACAGCTCCATAAATCCTAAAGAATCATCTCATCTATCAATATTGGTGGGAAAATACAAAATCAAATGTTATCAAAAGAATCTAGTAGAACATTAAAAGTATAATACACCGTGATTACATAGCATTTATTCCAGGAACGCAGGCCCAGATGAAGAAAATCTACTTCTATAACCCATCACATTTAATGCCTATTCTAAACGTAAACATTGTGCAGACTTTGTACGTAAGAGTACAACACCGGCAGCAGGTGTATAAGCTGGACGGGGTTGCTGACAGGGATGCCTGTGATGACAACCGTGATACAGTGTTGCCCTGGCTATGCTGGCCCAGCTGTCCTTCTCGTGTCTTCATGACACAAAAACATACTTACGTACTCTCCTATTCATGGCTATCCCCAGGTATTGAAGTGGGTACTCAGCTGAGGTTATGCAGGATTTCCATTCCACAAACTGTAATCCCCTCACTCAAAAAATCATGACATACTAGTGACTTAATATGAAGTATAAGTAGTGGAAAAGAAAGTTATTACTATTTCCAGATAAAGATGTTTGCCTGTAAAACCCAAGACAATTATCAGAACTGGAAAGAGAGTTTGGTAAAATAGCTCGTGATTAAATAAGTAGAAAGCAATACATTTTCTATATTTCGGTTGCAAGCAGTTAGAAAATATAATGGGAAAAATCCCATTTATGAAAGCCATATAAAAGTACTAAATGCCTGGAAATAAACATAACCAGAAATGTACGGGACCTATAAGAATAAAGCTAAAAAACTTTATTAAGGGACATAGACAAACTTTTTAATCACTGGGGAGAACTTTTAAAACACTGGGCATTTTCCTGGATGGAAAGATTGGCTACTATAAAAATGTCCATCTTCTCCAAAGTAATCTACAAATTTAACACAGTTACAAACAAAATATCAGTGGAATTTTATTTTTCAGCTTAATTAAATTATTCTGAAGTTCATCTGGAAATAGAAATGTATTAGAATTACCAAGAAATTTTTGAAAAGGATTAATGGAAAGGTTGTCTATAAGATAACAAAACATATTGTAAAACTATAGTAATTAAATCAGAGAGAGAAAGAGACAAGCATGCCAATGAGATAAATGATGGGAATTTAATACACTAAAAGATAGATTCCAACTCAATAGGGAAATAATGGAATTTTCAATAGACAAGGTGGAACTTTAGGTAAATTAAAGGTAATAAATACTCCAAACTCATCAATTCCCACTTATTGGTAAAAAAAAATAAAATAAAATTAGATTTTTTTTACCTTACTTGAAAATAAATTCCAGATAGCTTAAAGATTTACATATTTAGAAAGAATTATTTAAATAACCAGAAGAAAACATTGGTGGTGAATATTTATATAGTCTTGAATGTGGGGAAGATCTTTCAAAGTATGACTGCAAGGACAAAAACAACAAAAAAGGTTTAATTGCTATATTTAAATTATTAAATAAAATTTTTAATATTAAATAATATTTATATTATTTTTACATAAAATTATTAAATATTTGGTATATCAAAGTATTAAAAATGAGCAAAATATAAAAGACAAACTCTAAATTGGGGGAAGGAGGGATTTTTGCTAGCTATGTGACAGAAAAAAGTGAGTATGTTTACATATAAATGTCCCTTACAAATGTAAAAGTACAAACATAACAGAGGCAGTTCACAAAATAAGAAATAAAAATGACCCATATGTGTAAGAAAAGATGCCCAACCTCACGAATCCTCAAAAAAAGGCAATGTTTTAATCCATTTTTGTTGCTATAACAGAATACCTGGAACTGGGTGATTTATAAAGAAAAATGACATTTATTGCTTACAGTTTCTTAGGCTGGAAAGTCCAAAGTCCAGAGAAAACAGCTGGTGAGTGTCTTGGTGGTGGTGACAGTGACCCAGTGGTCTCACATTGCGAGATGGTGGAAGCAGAGAGAGCAGAGCGAGAGACAGACTCTCCTCTTTTAAAGCCCTCAGAACCACACCCCTGACCACCATTTTTAATCCATTCACTACTGCAGGGTCCTACAATCTAATCACCTCTTCAAGGCTCCACCTTTCAATTACAACAATAGGATTTCCCACCCTCTTAACAGTCACAGTGGGGGCTAAGTTTCTAATACATAAAACTTGAGCATCACGGTTCAAGCTCCAATGAGTTCTGGGGGGACATAACTCAATCCACTACAGCAAATTAATAAGAACATCAAAATAGCATGTTTTGCTTATCAGATTGGTCAAGATTCAAAAGAACAATAACACCCAGTGCTGGTAAGGGTGCAGGGAAAGAACCACGCTCAGGCACAGCTGGTGAGAGAGCAAACCAGTGCAGCCTCCTGCAACATACATGGACAACCTCTAAACTATACAGACCCTTTGACCCAGCATTTCCACTTCTAGGAATTTATCACAAGAAATAGTAAGGGGAGTGGCATGTACAAGAGTATTCAATGAAGCACTGTTTCTAAGCTAAAAGCTTAAGAAATGGTGAAATTCTTGCACACCCATCCTAAACACATTAAAGAGAAGGAAGAAGATCTGTGAGTACTGACTTGGAACCATCTGCAGACTATAGTTGGGTAAGAAAAAATGTCAAGCAGTATGTACAGTATGATTGTAGCCGCGAAAGACGCACACATGCACGCGTAGACATACATGTTATATATATGTTTACTAGGGTACTTCCAAAAGTTCATTGTTTAATTCTATTTTCCATGAGCTTTTTGAGGTATCCTCACTATATTAAAAGAATTCTGAAAACATGCCAAAGTGTTAACAGTGGATCGTGAGAGGATATAGCTTTTTGTTCTTTAAAATTTTTATCTTGTACATGTATTATTTTTCATTTCAAAATATGAAAACAAAGAAAGTTATGCTAAATATGTGGGTATATTTTCACATGGGAGAGCTGTCAAAAATAATCAGGTAATTAAATGTTGCAAATAATATGAAATGCATGGACCACACACACACGTGTGTGTGTTTTCTGTACCTGGTTAATCCGTTGCTTTATCCACTCTTCAGCACAAAGTTAACTAAATATTTAATTTAATAAATATTTGTTGAATAAGTTAAAATGTATATTCCTGGAATCTATACATTAATATCTTAAATGGTGCCAGTCCCTAGGTGATAGGATTGTGGATGGTTTTTATTTTCTTCTATTTGTCATTTTTCCCTAAAGTTTATCTGATAAATAGGTATCATGTGTATTATTTTCACAATTCTTTCAATGAATAAAATAGAGGCTAAAATCTGGGATACTTTGGGCATCAAAATAAATAATGATAATAGTAGATTATAACCTGTTGAATAACATAAGGATCCACAAGTCCATACTGATATAAATGAATGAATAAATAATTGGAAAGGAGAGAACTAATAAAGGTAGAAGGAATAATTGAGTAGGAAAATCATTATTTGTAAATCATCATAGTAATAATTAATTCAGCCAATAAGCATCAAAGAGTATTAAAAACTAGCGGACGAAAGCTTAAAGAGGAAAAGCATATTATGTAGTCTCAAAATACCTCCACACAAAACACATAGTAGTAACAAAGTGGGAGAAAAGCAACTTTCGAGTGGAGAAATCTGGCAGACACCCCCTTAATGGAGGGATGAAAGTTAACATGACCGATAATGGGACGAATGGAAATCATGTGCCACCTGATAGGATGCGGTGCCTATTCTATGACATCCCTGCCAAAAATACATAACCTTGGTCTAATGATGAGGAAATAATCAGAATAATCCAAATTTGAGGGACATTATACAAAATAATTGGCTTGTAAGTTTATAATCTTCAAAAGAATAAAAGTTCAACAAAGTCAAGAAGACTAAAGGGACACGACCACTAAATGCAACATGTGAACCTGGACTAGGTTTTTTCACGTTATCAGGACAATTGCCAAAACTGGAATGGGGTTGTGGATTAGTTGGTCGTAATGGATCGTTGTTAGTTTCCTGATTGTGACGCTTATATCGTGGTTTTGTAGGAGAATGGCTTTGTAGCAATTACACACTGAAGTTTTAGTGGCGGACACTGGGGCATCGTGTGGGTAATTTCCTCTCAACTGTTTCAGAAAAAAATGTTACTTGAGCTGTTATTGTTGCAACTCTTTTGTACGTTTGGAATTATTTCAAAATACAAAGAAAAAAGTTATGTTTAAATGAGCAAGCTAAAGTTTCTCATTCAAATGTTTTGATATTTTTTAAAAGGGAGAAGAAAAAATAGAGGCTAATCGTTTCTCTACAAAATTGATGACTAACGGCCCGGTCAATGGGCGCAGTGGCTGAGGGTCTGGCGACGTTGTGGGAGACGTATTGGAGGGGCCCGCCGTCCTATGGCCCAGTCTGCCCAGAACATGCCCCCACTAATGGCCCCTTCTCTGACGTCCTTCTCCACTGTCCTCTTTTCCCTCCTGAGCAAGCATCAGGCTCACCTGGAAGCTTATTAAAAATGCTCATGGCCAGACCCCAGCCCAGACTGGCCAACTTCCTGGAGGCAGCCAAGGGTCAGAAGCTCCAAAGTCATGTCTCCTCTGTGTCTTTCCAATCCCATTCCCTCCTCCCCCACTCAACTCTGCTCTTCCTGGAATGGGCCTGGCCCTCGCACCTTCAAGCCTTTGCACGTACAGCTCCCCAGTCTGGGATACCCTCCCTACTTTGCCTCCTGACACACCCCTACCACGGACACCAATCCTGGGTGTGCTTTCAGAGACACCCATTAACAAGTGGGGTCTGGAAATCGCCTGCAGCTGCCCCGCACCCACAGTCCTGGGGTCTCCGGATCAACTCCTCACCTTGCCCTGGACTCCTACCCCCACTCCCAACCCAATTTTCAGCAGATCACCTGTGGCCCTAAACGTCTGCTGGTACCCTGCATGTCCATTCTAGAGTCAGGATGCTTCGGAAGAACATTCTAGAACTGTGCCCTCTTACAGATAGGGTGACTGATGCCCAGGGAGGCTGGTGCTAGTCTGACCACTCCCTTGCACCCTGCAACTGCTGGCTCTCAAAGGATTCTCACACATTCATACGAGGTTGTTAAGCACCCCATTAGAGAAGTGCCAGTCCTCCCGGACAGGTGCGCAGGCAACCTCCCGAACGGCACAGAGCCTCAAATCACTTAGGAACTTCACCTTGGAATCCAGGGAGGAGGCGTCCTGGCTCGGTCCTAGCCTTTGGGGTTCCGGCCCTCCTTCCTTGCCCCTCACCTGAGCCCACCCCCACTCCAAGCTCCTCTACCTGGCACCTCTCCATAGAGGGTCTCATAACCTCCCCAACCCCTGCATCTTCCTCCCAGCATACTCCACTCCCAGCGGGTGAGGGCTGAGCCCTGCATGTCCTGGTGGCAGGAGGACCAGAGGAAAGGGTGACATTTGTTGGGGAGGGGTAGCTGAAGGACCCTTGGCTCTGCATGGGCTCATCCCGACCATGCCCATTTGCACGCCCGTCATCCCTGGAGTCTGAGCTGCTTCCTTCCTCAAACACCACAGGACAGGCCTGTCTGTGCTGGACGCTGGGGAGGGGCGAGTGCGCCAGGCGGCGTGGTTCCGGCTCGGGGTGGCAGGGGCTCCTGCTCCTCTTCCCATCCATCCCTCTGGTTTGGGTCTCAGCAAATCTGATGGCCCCCTCAGTGTCCCAGAACCCATAGTGGGAGGTGGGAGGGTGTCCTGGCCTCAGCAGTGGGCATGGCCAGAGAACAGACCCATCCCCACCTCAGCACAGCTGCCCTTGGGGTGGGTTTGGCCGCTGACTCCCCCGAGACCCCAGCGCCCGCCCCTGCTGAACGTGGGGCAGGAGTGAACGGAAGACCGTGCCGGGACGGAAAGGAACCTGCTGGTGCAGCGGCCAGTGCAGAGCAGGAGGCGTCTTCTGGGAGGGGACGCTACTCTGTCCTGGATGCGGTGAGCTGCGTCCAAGCCCTGGACTCTGCCAAGGACTGGCTCCTCAGCCGTGTGGCCTCAGGCAAACCCCCGACCCCTCTGAGCCCATTTCTTCCTCTGTTAGGTGGGGATAACGGTCGTGTCTACATTGCTGGGCTGTCATGTGGACTAACTGAGAATGCTCAGCCCTGCACTGGCTTGGAGTGAGTGACAGTGCCAGGAACGCCCCTCCTGCCCCTGGTAGTGGGAGTTTGAGTCTCTGAGGCCCCCTCAGCGTCCTCCTTCCTGGCTCCTGCCCTCGAGAAGGCCTCCCACGGGAGCTCATTCAGGTGGCAGGGTGGCAGGGATTGAAACGGAGCAGTCCCTGGCACTGGGCCCCACAGGTGGGAGAGGAAAGATACTCAGAGCTGGGTGGGGGAGACAGAAATGAAGAGAGAAAAGGACAGTTCAGGGCTAGGGTGGGGGCCAGTTGCTGTCTCCTGTGAGCCTCAGTGCCCCTGTCCCTGGTCCCTGTGGCAGAATCTTGTTGCCTGTCCTCTGTGCTTTGCCCGTAGCAGCCAAGCACTGCTGGGGGAGACCTCACCAGAGCCCCTTTCCTCCTCGCAGGCCCCTCCTTGGACCCCAGGCCCTCACCACCCTCAGCCAGCACTCTCCCCTTACCGAGGTGGCCAGGGCCTTCAGGCGAGAGCCCCCCTTGACACCTTAAGGCCCCAAACCAAAATCCACCCTCCCTATCCCATCTCAGGGCCCACTTGCAGCCTGTGGCCAACCCTTCCTGCAGGGCTCTGGCTCTGGCCCCTTCTCTCTCTCTCTCTCTCATCTATCTTCCAGCCCTATCCTATTCCCTTGGCCTATAAACCTACTCAGGTCTCCCCCTACAGACTCCCTCCCCCAGCAACCATGCCCTCTCTCTGCTCCTTCCCCAGAGGGTCACCAGAATCTGCCACACTCCCCACCTGCCCCGCCCCTCACTGCACTCACCCAGCCTCCTGATTCCAGGCTGCATCTGGGTCCTGTCTTGGTGTCCTAGCCCAGCCTTCCTTTGAGACTCTCCCTTCTCTTGTCTTGACTCTCCCTCAGCACCTGGTCCTCCCCTGATGCTCTGATGGGCACAGGGGACATCCATTTTGCTCCCTGCTGAATCCTGGATGCAATGATGCCTGGCCTGGCTGGCTGAGTGAATGAATGAATGAATGAGTCCCCAGAGCCCAGCCAGAGGGGGAAAAGGCTGAGAGGGATTAGAGGGCAGGCTGGGCAGGAAAGGCCATCATGGTGGGCAGAGTGGGCATTGCGGAGCAGACAAGCATCCCCAACTCTGCCCCTGGGCCTGCATTTCTTCTTCTGTAAAGTGGGGCAGATAACGCCCCTTGGAGGAGGTGAAGTGTGTAGTGCCAGCCCACTCCCGTCAGGCGCGTGCCTTAGTGTGTGAACTTATCACATTCTCCCCACAAGCCTGGAAGTAGGTCAGGTTATTGTCGCCAGTTTTCAGATGAAGAATCTGAGGCCACAGAGGTTAGGTGGTTTGCCTAGGGCCACAGGGCTCAAGGACAATAGGGATGAGAATTGACCCCTTGCAATCTCACCCAGAGCCGGGGCTCCCAAGCACAGCCAGCAGGATCCCATGTAAGGCACCAGCACAATGCCTGGCACACCATGGGTGCTTCAGGGGTGACAGTGCCCACCCGGCTGACTCTCTGGGGTCACCTACAGCTGGAGCCTCCAAGAGCCAGAAAGGAAGCCCACAATGATGAAGGCTTTGGGCTGGAGGTAAAGACATACCAGTCTAGATGAGTAAGGACAGGGAACCTCACATGTCCAGCTGGGGGTCTGAATCTGAGCCAGTGGCCACAAGGAGCCAAAGCAAGTTCTTGAGTGAGGGAGGCCCTCTGGCAGCAGCAGACAGGGTGGATGAGGGCACTAGGTCCTTGGAGCAAACACTTACACTCTAAGAAGGCAAGAATCAGGTCTGGCGCACTCACCGTTCCATCCCCTGTGCTCTGCTTAGTGCCTGGCACTTAGTAGGCAAATGTTTGGTGAATGAATGAATGAATGAATGAGGCTGCTGTGGTAAAATGGGTTCTACCCTTCAACTCAACAGGTTCTATTCTAGGAATTGTTCTGGAGACAAACAACCCAACGATGCAGTACAAGGCTCTTTGATGCAGCTTTGTTAGTGATGACAGAGGGCAAGCCTCAATCAAAATGTCCATCACTGGGGGGCAGGTTGAGTAAATCGAGGCCGTCATGCAATGGGATGCTATGCCGCTGTAAGAAGAGGGACCCCGCCTCTCCACAGCGACATGGAAAGATCTTCAGGACAAAGAGCAAAGCACACGTCATGGTACACAGTCACAGACCCGGGAAGGAGACCCAAGAAGCAGACAGCAGGGGTTCTCTGTTGGGGGCGGACTGGGAACTGGGGACGAGGGACAGGGCTGGAAGGAGATGTTCACCATCTATAAATAATTTTGAACTATGTGAATTGCTACATATTTTAAATAATTAAATTTGAGATATTTTTCAGTGGGTTCCAGGGAGAGGTGGGGTGTGGGGGGAGGAGGGCAGTGCCGAGGGGCTCGGCTCAGACCTCACTGACCAGCCCGAGCCATGGGTGTCCCTCAGGGTCCTGCTTTGCCAGGCTCGGTCCCTTCCTGAGGGGTGACTGCTGGGTGGGAGCTGGGGGATGAACTAGCATGGATCACAGCCCTTCCCTGGGCAAGAGGGCCCTGATGTGCAGGAGAGGGAACCAAGCCTGCCAGGCTCCTGCCTGGCATGAAGTAAAAGTGGCCTGGGAAGCCCCTGTCCCAAGTCAGGCTGCTCGTCTACCTTCATTCAGTCAGTCATCAGATGTCCCTCGAGTCCTGCTCTCTGCCAGGCTCAGGACTGGAGGTTCACATGTAAATCAGAGGAGGAAGGGAGGGACACCTCCTTGGGCTGGGACTTAGGACAAGTCGGAATCCTTGAAGGAGAGGCTGGGGAGGGGGGAAGCACAGGAAAAGGCTGGGCTGGGGGCTGCTGAAGACACAGGTGCCTGCCTCACTGTCCCTCTCCAGATTCAGACTCTGAGCAGAGCCGGAGACCGGCCCGTTCCACAAACAGCAAAATCTGGGCTCCCCAGCCTCAGCGCAGTGCACCAGGGGAGCCAGGAGAAGGCACGAGCTGGGCGGCTGGACTGGGGGAGGGCGTGGATGCCAGGCAGAGGGCTCGGGCCCGTGAACAAAGAAGTCACCAGTGTGCACCGCAGGAGCAGGGGGCACAGACGTGGAGCGCTGGCAGCTGCCTCCCCGGCCTCCCCGCCCCTCTGTTGCAGAGAGATGGGCAGGGCTGATAGCAGCGGATGTTGGGCCAGCCGAGGGGGCTTGCTGTTGCCCTCCCCACAAAGTTCTTTATCAGCAGGATGCGCCGTTGCCAGGGAGCTGGTTGCAGGCCCTGCTCCAGCCGTTGCTGGGAGGATTATCAGAAAGATTTGAGTCTTTTTAATTAAATCCCAGCCGAATGCAATTCTGTGCCTGCTTGGAGGAGCCCATTCAGTATCCTGTCACCGCCTTCGATAGCTTTGTCTGGAAGGCCCTGCTATCAGGACACCTATCTGGCCACGAGGCAGCAACCCCCATCCCCAGCCTGACTGCAGCAGGCACCTGGGGAGTAAACATGTGGGAGGTCCCCTTCCGGCTTGCTGGGTGCTGGCCTGAAACCTCCAGGGAAGCTTTGCCCTGAGCCAGGCCAGAAAACCAGGCATCTGCAACCCTCCATGCAGCCTTAAATATCATCCTCATGGGCCACACACCCCAGCCCACACTTTTGAGCTTCCACTTGGTGCCAGTTGCTGTGCCCTGGCTCATGGACCCCTCGGGCTACAACCCTGTGTGGAAGGTTCTGTTATCACCCCCATTTTGCAGATGGGAAAACAGAGCCCCAGGGGGCAACGCTACTCAGCCAGGTCCACACAGAGGCAGAACCAGGATTCGAACCTGGGTCTTTCTGACTCCCTAGTCTCCATGCTTAATTGCCACACCTACTACTTTGAGTGTCCAGCCAGGGTCTCTCCAACCCTCCCAGCCGCCCTCTCGACAAGGCCTCCTGGGATCTGTCCAGCAACCCAGCATTAGTGGTCACGATACCAATGATGACAACAGCCACCGTGTGCCCAGCACTTTTCCCTGTTGTCTTATTCAGACCTCTCCCAGCCTCGGGAAGCAGCCTCAGCTTCTGTCCCATTTCCGGATAGGGAAACAGGGGAGCTGAGGGTGTGAGTCACTAGTCCTTCACAAAGCCAGGGACAGGTCATCCCGGGCTTCCTGGTTCAAAGCTGGCATTCTTGACCTCAGCCTCCCCAAAGGAGGTGAGTGTGTGCCTGGCACAGCCTGGGAGCCAGAGGCAAGTCAGGGTCGGGGCTCAAGGGCTTGGAGTTGGTTCACACTGCGGCCAGAGGACAAAATTAACTCGATAAATAACGTGGGCAGGGGTGGGGGGAAGTGGTGGAGGGCGTTCTTTTCAGAAAATCCGGCAGCTCTGGCACCTACGCCTGTGTGCTGACTTTATAGAGCTAAGTTTTCATTGCAGGACCCACACCCTGGCTGCAATTGTCCTGCACAGGAGGATGTGTGTTCTTTTTAATTAAATCTGTCTGTTATTGTGGGGCATTGTTATGAAGGGAGACCCCTTAGCGGCACATCAGCTGCTGAGAAACCACTCGCCACACTGGACACACGGCCCTGAAGCCCCTGACGGGGCCAGCATCCAGCCCCTTCCCTGTCCACTCTGCACCACCAGGGAGAGGCTCTGGGCAGGGCCCCCTCACACCTAGCCCTACCGTGCACCAGGCAGGCACTGCCTCCTGGAGCTCTTGCTGAGTGGGGGAGCCTCATCCAGAACAGGAAAAAGCTGGGCTCAGGGGTCAGAGAAACCTGGGTGGGATCCTGGCTCAGCCAGGTGGTTTCTGTGTGACCTTAGGACAGTAACGTTGCCTCTTTGGCAATGGTAAGACATACAGCTCACATAGGCTGGCCCATCCTGCTTCATGTGCACAATCCTACTGACCCTACAAAGCCCCAGGAAGTAGGGACTGTTGTTATCCCCATTGTACAGATAGGAAAACATAGCTTATATATGGCCGAGTTAGGATTTGAATGGGCCACTGCCTCAGTTTCCCCAACTGAAAAACGATGGGAGTGGGGGAGCATTAATTAAGGCAGTGAAGGGCACAGAGTGGGTTTCAGTAAATGATGGCACTTTCTATTTGAATGTCAAAATATAAGTATGTAAGTGGTTATTAGCTCCATTCTCAGGTGAGGAAACTGAGGCTCTGGCCCCGTAGCCCTTGTACACCCCACTCTGACATCGCCCCACACCTATTCATGCCCACAGCCTCCTTACCATATTTGCTAATCTTATGCCAATCCTGTCTCCACTGGGCACCCAGAGCAGTCACTCCTTCTCTCCTTACAATAATGTGCATTTGATTATAAAATCAAATCAGGGTACACATGTATAAAGGGCAGAAGATTATAAAAGAATATTGAATCGCCATCATCCAGTATCATTACCTACTTCATTTTTTTCTGTCATTTTCCTGCTCACCCATTCATTCATTCATTCATTCACTGAGTAGGTATTGATATTGAGTGAGCCCCTACTCTGTGCCAAGCCCTGTGCATGGTGCTGGGGCAGCAGTGGTGAACAAGACCGACCTGATCCCCACCCTCAGGGAGCTCGACGCTGACGGCAGGAGACGGACATCAAACAGGACAGCACGTCAGCAAAGCGGAGCCCGCAATGTAGAGTGTGCCGCGTCCTTCACTCAGCAGCTTTTGACGGGGTCACGGACACCGCTGGGACAGGGAAGGCTCCTGTAGGACGTGCCACTCCATCTGAGCCTGGACATGCACTGATTTTGCCTGCACATCTATAAAATGTACCACAGAGGTTAAATTTTTTTCTAGAACTTCTGGCCAGGTCTCTCCTCAGTGCTGTCTCATTCCAGCCTCGAGGCACCTGCACTCTGTTGCCCCTCGGGCCTGTCCCACAACTCCACCCCCTTGTGCTGGCTGTGCCCTCTTTCTAGAATGCCCTCCCCTCCCTTCCTGGGCCCATTGGTGAACTCCTACGCATCCTCCTAAGCCCTGTGCTCTTGCCCCCTCTCAGGGAAGTGTTCCCAGATGCCCCTCAGGATAGCAAGGTCAGTCACTCCTGCTTTCTGATCCCCCCAAACTTTTGTCTATGCCCTGGGTTGTCTCTCCCACAGCTCTAGGCTTCCAGGGCCCAGCTCAGGGCCTGCCCACAGAGGCCTCAGAGTGGGCAGTGAAGGAAGGAGACTTTTGCCCAAGCTGCCCTGGGACATTGTACAGCAGTGAAGTGGGCCCACTTCACTCAGCTTGTCACGGGCAGTGAGGCCTTGTCCTCAGCTCTGGCCCCTACCTGCCTCCAGAGGTATGACAACCACTCCCCAGGCTTCTGCCCTGCAGCTGGGAGGGTGGGAGGCTGCACCAGTGGATGGTCCTGGACCCCTTACTCTTGCTCCAGGGCGGGGTGGAGTGGCCACACTGGGGAGGGAGGCCCTTGCCTGGACCAGCCCCTTGCAGCCTGGGCTCGCCCAAGCCAGGAGCTGCCCTCCCCTGGGCACCGCGCTGCCCCATGCTCCGTGGGCAGATGGATTAAGCTCCATGTGGGAAACTGGTCGCTCTAATGACCTGAATTTAATGGTCTCACACGCTTTACCCAGTAACTCTGTAGTCCCCCCACCGAGTCTGTCCTCGCCATGTGGCTTTCTTTAACCAACACACCGGTGGCAAATGTGATGCACACAGAGACTGGAAAGGTGCCTGTGCGGTTCATCTTGCCCTCTGCACAGTCGGGTCGCTGGCTTTGCCCCTCACCTTGCCATGAGATCATGCCCGGGCTAGCCAGCCGGAAGGATGTGGGAGACACACAGAGGAGAGCTGAGGTGCCTGCTGAGGCCACCCCTGACTGGCCAGCCCCCAGCCAACCTGCCAGCTGACTACAGACGCCTGAGCAAGCCCAGCCCAGCATGGCTCAGCCACCCATGGGCATGTAAGCCACCAAGTTTCAGGGTTGTTTGTTACCCAGCAGCAGCTCACTGAAACATCCGTCTATGCAGTCGGATAAAATACAGCCATTAAAAAAAATGAGGCAGCCCTGTATGTTCTGACATGGAAAAGTCCCCAAGGTATATTAAGGTAGAAAATTAAGATACAGGTATTATTCACAGAATGCTACTATTTCTATGGAAGGGAAAAAAAAAGAATTATGTGGTGCTTGTAGTCTATGGACTCTCATTGGAAAGCTGTAAACGCCTCACATCAATGGTTACTTCTCGGGAGGGGAGCCAAAAACATACTCTCCGAAGTCTTATTTTATGCCACTTTTGAATTTTGTACCCCATGCCTTTTATAACCGATTTTTTAAAAATAGATAACATTTAAGAAATAAACAACATGTTTTTCAAATATTATGGTTCTAAAATTTCTCTTTGGGGTAAAGCTTTGTTACTTTTTCACCTGGATTCAAATCCCAGCCCCAGTGCTCCCTGGCTGTGACCTTGACGTGTGGCTTTGACCCTCGGAGTCTCTCTCCCCACCCCGTTCTTCACCTACACGATGGAGACAAGAGTCGCCCTGGGAGACACGAGAAGAGTGTGTGTGAAGTGCCCGGCACACAGTGGGTCCTCAGCTCTTTCCACCAGAGCTCGACGGGGCTGCCCTCACTCTCACTTCAGCCTGGGCTCCCTCGCTCCCTGCCCATGCAAGAGACCACTTCTAGCTTTGGCTTCAGCGGGGACCCCCTCTCCCCTCGGGATCAAGCTTGGACCAGCTCTCGCCCCAGGTTTGGCCAGTAAGTACCCCCCCATAGGGTGGGGGCTGGAAATGGTGACCCCCAAGGAAGGGGTCCCCCTCTGGGGTTGGAGTCCTGGCAGCCCCCATCTATCTCCAGCCGGCGCATCTGAGGCCCATGTGTGTGCTCTCCCAGCCAGGGATTTGGGTTCCTTGTTTTATGGCTCCCTAATCCTCACTTGGCAGAGAGGAAGTGGTGGGTCCGCCTGGCCGCACGGAGAATGGCTGGAGGATCTGCAACGGAAAGATTCATGGACCATCAAAAGGGCCTTTGCCTCCAAGGCTGCCCCAGCCCTTCACGTGGGGATAAATCACGGCCAGGGGGAGGAAGATAAAAGGTGCAGAGATGCAGGGTCCTGTCTTAGGAGAAGAAATGTGCTGAGGGGGATTTTTTCCCTGGACTCCTGCAGAGCTGGGCTGGTGACGTCACAGTGGGGCTCCTGGGCTTGGACCGGAGTGGCCTCCAGGGCAGGTCCTTCCTTGTCTCCATCCACTTACTTTACAAGGCTGTCCCTTCAGGCCCCTGACTTTATGCTGGCCTTGAGATGACCCTGAGACCCGCTCCTCACACTCTTTTCTTTGCACCTCAGAAGGGCCCTGCCCTTGACTTAATGCTCTGTGGTCACTGTCTTTGAATTCCCAATAATTTTTGAGCACAGGTTCCCAAGTTTTCATTTTGCTGTGGGCCCTGCAAATTCTATAGCCGGTCCTACTTGGCCAGGAGTGGCTTTGGGCATGTGGTGCCCCTACATCTTCTCTGGCAGGTGCTTACCCCACACAAGCTTGCACACCTCCAGCCACAAGGAGCTCACCTTCTCCTGGGGCAGCCCATCGAGTCCACTGAGGGGCAACGGATGATTGGAGGCCTTATCTCTGGTGGTTAAGGAAACGGGTCCTTGTTCCCCATTGGCTGTGAAAGCTGGGGCATGTTATTGCACCTCAGTTTTCTGTCTGCAGAATGAGGCTAATAATATAGCTGTTGTGAGAATTCAATGAGATGATGCATTTACAGTGTCTGGCACATACAAATACTGTTTTTGTGCTTAATCAATGACAACTATTATAGTATTTTGTTAGTAAAGGATTCCTTCTATCAGGTTGAGATCTTCAGACCTGGGCCAGTGGTTAGGGGGAGGAGGTGGGAGAAGATGCAGACCCACCAACACACACACAGCCAGAAGCTCCCCTTTTGCCAATCCCGAAGGTCAAACCTGTGCACTTCACCTGGGCTCCACCCGGCAGGTGTCTTGTTCTCTGCTGCCATCTGCTGGCTGAAACAGGGCACTGCTGGACCCCATGCTTCATTTGTCCTAATTATTAGAATGTAATCGAATCACTGGACAAGTGCTTTCTGAGAACCTGCTCAGACATTGGGGATTTTTCTTTTTTTTGACCGGTAAGGGGATCGTAACCCATGGCTTGGTGTCGTTTGCACCACGCTCAGCCAGTGAGCGCACCGTCCATCCCTATATAGGATCCGAACTCGCAGCGTCGGTGCTATCAGCACCGCACTCTCCTGAGTGAGCCACGGGGTCGGCCCTGGGGATTTTGCAGTGAACGTAAAAGACAAAATCCCTGCCCTTTTGGAGCTGACATTCCTGTGGGAGACATGAATAATAAGCGAGAAAACCAATAATTTGATTTCTGCTAGTGATAAGTACAACGAAAAAAAAAAATTCAGAGGGTGGGGAATGCAGCCAGTGGGCAGAAAAACTAAGCCAGAAGGATACAGCCCATTCCCGGGGCAGGGCAGGAGGGCGACCAGCTGGAAGGCTGTTGGCAGGGGGTCGGAGTGGGCTCTGCTGCTTGTCTGGTCCCGCTGCCTGTGACAACTTTGGACAACTTCCTCCCCTGACCCGAGCCTCAGTTTCCTCATCTGGAAAATGGGGATAATCACAACTGCTTCTCAAATTAGTGCTAGTGAGGATTTAATGGGATCCTGGAGGAGAAAACACTTTGTGAATTTTCTTATTCTCATTCATGACAAGCTTCGTATTGTCAACTCGCATTTGCTGTGCGGTTCCTAGAGGGACTCTGTTAAGTCCTTCCATGGGCTATCTCATCAAGTCCCTAGACAAACCCTCCTAGGCAGGTACTGTGATTATTCCCCACTTTACAGACAAGGAAATCGAGGCCCAGGAGGTAATGTTGTTTGTTCAGGATGCACAGAGTGGTGGTAACAGAGGGGCTTGGGTGGGTGAGAGTTTGGGGAACAAACCTGGCAGCAGGAGGGCTGAGCACCTCACCTTCCTCCAGGACATAACCTGCCTGCCCCCTCCCACTCCCAGAGTCACCTCCACACAGTCTTCTAGCCTTTACCACCCTGGGGCAAGAGGGCAAGGATACAGAGAAGGGCTGCCCTTGCAGCTGGCGGACCCCGGCTCCCATCTCAGAAACATCTGCTGAGCACGCCTCTCCCGTGCTGGGCCACCCTCAGGATGCAGGGGTGAGTTCCTGCGTCCTGTCTCCACCCTTGGGTGACCTCGGATATGCAGCCTATTCCCTCTGTGCCTCGGTTTTCACATCTTTGAAGTGGGGAGACTAAGCGGGATCGCTGGGAGGCTTCTGAAATAACAGATGTGAAAGGGCTATATGTAAACTGTGAACTGCAGCACACCGAGCTCCAGCCATCACCACCATTTGCCAAGCACCTCCTGTCTCCAGCTAAGAGACTGAGCACTTTTTATGCATTTTCTCTTGCCATCTTCACAACAATCCTGGAAGTGACCAACTTGTCCCAGTTTGCCTGGAGTTTTCCAAGTTTTAGCACTGAAAGTCCCACATCCTGGGAAATCTCTTAGTCCTGGGCAAACTTGTAAAGTAGAGAATATTTTCACCATTTTCTCCATGAGGAAACCAAGGCTTGAAATAAATATGCACTTACCAAGGGTCCTGGAACCCAGGTGTGTGACAGGCTCCAGAGCTGTCATCTAACTAAGACATCTGGCTGGCCCCTGTGGACAGTGCGAGCCATAGAAGGTTCAGGGCAGTAGCAGGTTCATGCCCATGAGCTCACTGCCCACCCAGGTAGGCCTGCTTCACATAGCCATTGAGGTGTTGACCAGCAATGCACCTCACAGGACAATCTGAACAAACAGAAAAGTGCTTGCCAGGGGACCCTCCCTTCCTTGTTTAAGTTCCAGCTTCGAAGATGCAAATGCCTCAGATAAGTTCAACATGGGCTCTTGAGGCCCAAGAGACTCAGGCTCCAATTGCTTCCAAACGGGGCTGTGGGCCTCCTCTCCAGAACCCCTGGTCATCAAGCACATGGTATCAGAGGCCTGGGGGTCCCTGGCAAAGCAGGAGGGGCCAGTGCATTCCTGGAAGCCTGGGCCATGGAGTTGAACACTCAGGCTTGGGGCAGAGGTGTCTGAGGCAAAGCGTACCCTGGGGCATCTGCTCTTGGCTACCGTCCATTGAGCTGTCACTGAGTAAGCCTGTAGCATTCACAGGCTCCTCACCGTGGCCCAGTGAGGTAAGGCCTGGTATCCCCATTTCTCAGATGGATAAGCTAAGGCTGAGAGGGAGCATGATTTGCCCTAGGCCACCCAGTGGAAAGTATCTGAGCCGGATCAGACTGGGATCCTGCAGCTCTCAGGCCCTACTGTTGGCCTCCATACCCCCCTACCTTGCCCGCACACTCATGGTGTCACCCGAGTGGCCCCTGCCCTCTGCGTCTTGGGCAGCTCACCTAGAAGAGGAGAATAAGAGTCCACACCTCCCCACATGTCCAAAGGACTCCAGAGGGACAGCATGTAAAGCCCTCCGGGGCACCAGGCTCATGGCTACAAACCAGATTGATACATCCTCATCGTTAATACCCTGTGAGGGTGATCACGTCCACTTTCATGATTGCTCCTCGATTTTTGCTGCTGTTGTGCCCACAGCACCTGGGAACAAGAAGAGATATTTATTAAGTACGTGCTCCGTGCCAGGCTCTGCTGCAAGTTCTTCATGTGCATTAACTCATTTAATTCTCCCAACGAACCTGAGATAGGCACCGTTATCATTATCCTCCACAATTTCCAGGTGGGGAAACTGAGACCTAGAGAGAAGGACCTCGCCTACGATGGCTCAGCTACTGTGCGGTAGAGCTGGAACTCAAAGCCGGACAGGCTGGGGCTACACTGTGAGTTTGATTCCACCAGACGGAAGCCCCTGGGGGCAGCTGGGATTTCTGGCCAGGGGCAGAGACTGGGACTCCTGGCTCTGGTGAGGGGCAGGAAGCTGGGGAGCTCTCGATGCCCTGGGCTGCTGTGGGCACCCGGCTTGGCCCACTCGTAGCCTCCCGTGGCCCCTGGCAAGATGAGGGCGTTCCCATCTGTTTTCTCTGTAAAGTGGGAGGTGAAGCCCTGGAGGAAATGAAAGCAGGATGCGGAGATGGAGGATGAAGGGAGGGAGGGAGCCACGTTAGGCTGAATGGTCAGGACAGCCTCGTGGAAGGGGTGACACTGAAGCTGTGTCCTGAAGGACTGGGAAGGGCTGGCTCGGTGTTCCAGGCAGAGACAGCGAGCCCGCTCACCGAGGCTCAGCGTCCCCCTGCCCTCGAGGAGGTTACAGACTGAAGTGGAGGCAGAACCCCAGGCAGCTGTGACCAGGCAGTGGCCAAGGGACACACTGGGCTGAGCAAGCCCAGATGAGAGGGAGGTGGCCTTTGTGGGAGGGTCAAGAAGGCTGCCTGGAGGAAGGGTCTCAGGAGCCGGGCCTTGGGGAGCGGCAGGGATTGGCAGGGAGCCTGTGGGACCTGAGGGCTGGGACAGAGTCCTCCAAGGGGCTATAGGCTGCATCTCTAGTGGAGGGACAGAGGGACCAATAGGTCTTAGGTCTGGGGTGCAGGGCATGCAGGGGACAGTGAGCAGAGTCCTACACTGCAGCTCTGAACTCCCCCTGGAGGGGTGGGGAAGGGCTGACAGGACAGAACAGGATGGAGGCAGTGGCCAGCAGGTGGGGGAGGGCCACAGATGGGAAGCAGGTGGGGGGTGGGTGGGAGGCAGGAGACAGATGAGGCCTGGACAGAGAGGAAACAGAGAACAAGATGGGAGATAAGATTTCAAAGGCGCGGCTGCCGGTGGCAGCACAGGCAGCGCAGTGAGGAGCAGCCTGGGCTGGGGGGTGGGGAGGGCTGAGAGGCCAGAGGAGGATCCCTCACCAGAGCCCTGCCCCCCCGTGTCCCCGAGTACTGTCCCACTGTATTGCTAGCACTGTCCTGCTGTCACCAACCACTGTCCAGCTATGTCCTCAGCCATATTCCACTGTTTCCCTGACTCTGTCCAGCTGAGACTCATGCCCACTGTTCAGGGGTGCACCTTGAACTGTCCCCTGTGTCCCCACAGCACTGACCAGCCATGCCCTTGCCCAGAGATGGTGCTCATGGCTCCAAGAGGTCAACGTCCCTGTGTAGGGGTAGGGTAAGTCCAAGCCCCACCTAGCTGGGCAGGCCACAGTGTGGGGGCTCAACCTAGCCCCCGTAGTCCCGCATTTCAGAAGCAGATGGAACCTCAAGGGAGTGGCTGAAAGGGTGCTGGAGAAATCCACACAAAGCTGAGTACCGGGGAGCATCTAGAAGGGCCCCCTTGAGCTGTGTGAGCTAGACATTATACCCACCCCAGCCTCGTGTCCATGACTCATCCCAGGTGGCCTGCAGGTGGCTCTAGGGACACAGGAGCATGCAGATCCTGAGGTGGCCCCTGACCTGCAGACATCAGCCCAATCCCGCCCCAACCTCTCTGCACGGCAGATGTTGGCATCAGGCAGCAGGGCCGACATCCAGCTCTACCTCCTACTGCTAGAGGCCTTGGCAAGTTGTTCAGCTCTAAGAGGCTCAAATGTCAGATCGATGGTGGTAACTGCATCCCACCGGCTGATGTGAGGAGCGGATGAGAGCACAGTACACAGTAGGACCTCATTCAATTGGCCTGTGTCCCTGCCCCTCAACCCTGCCATCTCCATGGCACTACTGGAGTAATGGAGTAGGAAGGACCCAACTGGGGGGGTAAGACCTGAGGGTGCCCCTGTGGCCCAGGGGCCTCAGGAATCCAGGTGTCCTGAGCTGAAGGACAAGGGTCCAAATAGAGTTCCTTCTCCACTGGTGCCAATTTGCAGCCGATCGGTGCTGAGTCTCCAGGTGAGTGGGCAGCTACCAAAGCGACACGCCCATCCACGGCCACTCCGGACCTTTGGTAACCATGCTGATGACGAGGCAGGAAGCTTGTCCAGTCCATGGAGCAGGTGAGCCCTTCAGTCTTGGCCAGTGAGTCCAGTGCAGTCACAAGTTTGGTTTCTGCAGCGGGTACAACTTGTGCCCAACCGAGCACAGCCTAAGCCGTGTGTGCAGCGGGCAGCAGGTGATTGGTGGCATTTACTGGGCCCTGCCTTGCAGCAGGCTCTGTTCTAGGGGTACAGCAGTGAGCAACACAGACCAACTTCCCTGCCCTCATGGGGCTCATGTTCTAGGAAGATGTGGGGGGCAGGCACTCAACAAAATTGATCAGCAAAAGATACAACAGGTGAGGTGGTACTGAGTGCTCCAGAGGAAACAGTGCTGGGGTGGGTGTTACAAAAAGGTTACAAACACGGTGGCCAAGGGGAAGTGCCACGGAGGAGGTCACATTGGAGCAAACCCCTGAGGAAGGTACAGGAGGAAGCCATGCAGACATCTGGGGGACAGGGTCCAGGGTAGAGGGCACAGCATGCAAGGTCCTGCGGAGGGCACCACCCAGCATGCTCAAGAAAGGAGGGCTGGTGCGGAGCAAGTTCAAGACGAACCCGGGTCAGATCGAGGCGGGCTTTGCAGATCATCGTGAGGGCTGGGACTTCTACCTGAGTCAGCTGGGAGGTGCTGGGGGTTGTGGACAGAGGCATGACACGGGCCGACTTGAACTCTGAAGAGTCAAGGGTTTTGGCCTTGGCAAGAGGCAGGAAGGAATTCCCTTTGTAGAGGTAGGGAAGGCTGTGGAAGGCCCGGGTGGGGGTAGGAGGTGTGGTTCTGTGTTGACCTTTAGCTCTGTGCGATGAGGGCAGCAGGTGAAGGCAGCAGCAGGACAGGCTTGTGTGATAGGTGACACAATTTGCAATGGGTTACAGAAATGCCACTGTCTGAGTTTGGGCAGCATGGGCAGCACATCACAGCAGGGTGGCTGGACCCTGAGGATGGGCAGAGGAGGGCAGCTCCTGGTGCAGCAGGGGCTGGGATCTGATCACCAGCAGAGGTGCCGAGCCAGCAGGACAGGCATGAGGGTGGGGAGGGACCGAGAAGGTGGACTCAGGGGGCCCTGCCTGGCTGCTCTGCAGCCCGAGCATCTCTGAGAGTCTTGGGACCCAGCAGGACAGCGTGGGTGGTCTGTCCACAGCCTCTTACATAAGGGCAGATGTAGCAGCATCCAGGATCTGGAGGCAGACAGGCCCGAGTTTGAATCCAGCCCCTCGACTTCCCAGCAGGCAATGCTGGGCAACCCAGTCTGAAACATCCCAACATCTCCAGGATAAAATCTACGCTCACTGATATTGAACTGGGAGATCTTAATCCTCCTCCTTCCTGTACAATAGAGCAAACCCAAATTCACTTTGATAGATAACTTTATTTTTGTTAATGTTTATCGGGTACACATTGTTTGCCAGTCATTCTGCTGAACACTTCACATGCACGGTCTTGTTTATTCCTTAACCTCACTGCAACCTCGGGCCTCAGTCTTCTGAGTAATAATCTCTGTAAAACAGACCACCTGGCTATAAGAGATGTAGCGTCTTTTCAGCCATCTAAGAAAAACTGGCTTTGAAGTGCACACTGGGAACATGGGTGTGACCAATCGCTACACCAGATCGTTAACTAAAACCCATTGAAAGTCACAGGATGCGGAATACTACTCAGCAATAAAAACCGGCAAACTATTGACAGACACACAACTTGGACGACTCTCCAGGGAACTGTGCTGAGTGGGAAAAAAGCCAGTCTCAAAAGGTCATATACTGTATGATTGCATTTATATGGCACTTTTGAAATGACAAAATTTTAGAAATGGAGAACAGATTGGTGGTTTCCAGAGGTTAGAAATGGAGGGGTGGAAGGGTGTGAAAGGAGGTGGATGTGGTTTTTATAACATGAGGGGTCCTTGTGGGGTTGGAACTGTTCTGTATCTTGACTGTGATGGTGGATATAGGAACCTACACATGTGATAGAACTAAACACGCGTGCTCACACATGTGTGCAAGTACAACTAAACTCTGGGGATTTGAATAAGACCTGGTGATGATATTGTACCATAGCTTTGCAAGATGTTACCATTGGAAGGAAGCTGGATAAAGGCTTTATTAGTCAGGGTTTCCAGAGAAATAGAACCAATAGGATATACATATATATAGAGAGAGAGAGATTAACCATGAGGAATTGGCTCACACAATTATGGAGGCTGAGAAGCCTCACAATCTGCCATCTGCAAGCTGCAGAACCAGGAAAGCTGGTGGTGAGGGTCCAGTCCAAGCACAAAGGCCCAAGATCCACAGGGGCCAATGGTATAAGTCTTGGTCCAAGTCCAAAAGCCCAGAAGCCAGGAGCATTGATATCCAAGGGCAAGAGAAGATGGAGGTCATAGCTCCAAAAGAGAAATCAAATTTGTCCTTTCTCTACCTTTTTCTTCTATTTGGTCCCTCAGCGGATTGGGCGATGCCCTCCCACATTAGTAAGGGTGATGTTCTTTCAAAAACGAATCTCTTCCAGAAACATCCTCACAGATATACTCAGAAATAATGTTTTACCAGCTACCTGGGCATCCCTTAGCCCAGTCAAGTTGACACATGAAGTTAACTATCACAGGTCCACCCCTTTGTCAACTTAGCTCCCATACACATCTTAAACCATATTGAATCTTCAAATAAGGACAGTAACGAGGTCATAGTTCTGCCTAACATGATACGACTCTGCATACAATTGAAAATGCACTCATCCCTTCCCTGAAGAGGAGATAAGGTCTGTGAGTGTGTACTCTTCTCCCGATATCCTGTGATATAAATACTATGGTGTAAAATTAACAACAATTAAATACTGATATAAAGTCAATACATCTTATGTCACACAGTAAAAGAATAAGAGAAGAAAGAAAACAAAGATATTTACTTAATATATGGGTTCATACACAAATATGTTAATAACAAAATAAGGAAGAAATACTCATGACCATCAGTCTTCATTTCTGTAACTGGTCACAGGTCATAGCTGGTATTTATAAAAACCTACGACCCATTCTGTATTTCCTGCGCCCTCAACAAGCACCTCAGTTGATTGCAGTTCTTTACTTGGTGGAGTGACCCTAACTTTTATTCCTGAAGAGTCTGGGCCATTCCTAGTCTTGCCGGGATTGTGTCGTTGCAATTTCCCATTGACCTTAATCACAGAGCATGGCAGCACGAAGAGATGCCCTAAGGCATCTCCTGTGTACTCCTGTATATGCAGTAGTAGTCCAACTTCCCCTCGGCAGTCAGGATCGATCACCCCAACCAACACTGTAACAAACTCCTGCCTTAGCTGTTGACTCAGAGGCAAGGAGAGCATGAAGTGGCCAGGTGGCATTAACCTCCAGATCAATGGGATCACTGTTGTCTCCTGGCAGAGGCATTCCTCCCTCTGGAACTCAGACCTCTAGGCCAGCAGAGCACAAAGTCGTGGGAACAAAAGCAGAATTTTGCCAGTGGGTCACTAGGGGTAACGGTGAGTGGTGCCACTCCCATTTCCCCTTGATTCCTGGACCCATGATTCCTGGCTATGGGAGAAACAGTGCCACATATTGGGCACTGATTTAGAGCACATACAGCCTTCTGGAGAACCTTGCCCTGCCCTGCAGGGTATTGCCACCTAGCCAGCACTATAACTGTGACTTCGAAAAGCCATTCCACCATTCTATTAAGCCAGCTGCCTCAGGATGGTAGGCAAGATGGTGAGACCAGTGAATTCCACGAGTGTGGGCCTGTCACCGCACTTTGGCTGTGAAGTGAGTTCCTTGGTCAGAAGCAATGCTGTGTGGAATATCGTAGCAGTGAATAAGGCATTCCGGGAGTCCATGGACGGTAGTTTTGGCAGAAGCATTTAATGCTGGGAAAGCAAGTCCATATCCAGAATAAGTGTCTATTCCAGCAAGGACAAAACGCTGCCCCTTCCATGATGGAAGCGGTTCAATGTAATCAACCTGCCACCAGGCTGCCATATTAGGGGTGCCATATTAGGGACTCTGGGTTGGTCTCTGCTGCTGGCCGATTGGACACTCAGTGGTGGCTGTAGTCATATAGTCTTGGTGAGTCAATGTCCATGTTGCTGAGCCCATGTGTAACCTCCATCCCTGCCACCACGGCCACTTTGTTCATGAGCCTACTGGGCAATGACAGGGGTGGCTGGGGGAAAGGCTGACTGGTATCCACAGAATGGGTCATCCTCTGTCCACCTGATTAATCAAGTCCTCCTCCGCTGAGGTCACCCTTTGGTGAGCATTTATATGGAACACAAATACCATCACATCCTTTGCCAATTCAGAGACATCTATCCACTTACCTCTCCCCAAATTTCTTTGTCACCAATGTTCCAATTTGTTCCTTCCAAGTCCCTGGCCATCCAGCCAAACCATTGGCTGCAGCCCATGAATCAGTGTCCAGTGACACATCTGGCCATTTCTCCTTCCAAGCAAAGTGCACAACCTGAAGTTTAGCTCACGGGAGGGATTTCCCTTCACATTGTCCTTCAGGGATGTCCCAGAAAGCAGCTATAGTGCTGCAGCTGTTCCCTTTGGGTGTTGCCTGCATATCGTGCAGAACCATCTGTAAACCAGGCCCGAGTCTTCCCTTCCTCTGTCAGCTGACTGGAGGGAACAGCCCACGAAGTCACAAGTGCAGACTGGAAGAGAGAAGGCAGTGTAGCAGGGTTGGGGACCGTGGGCATTTGGGCCACTTCATGTAACTTGTGACCTCAGGGCCCTCTCAGGCTGATCACCTATACACCACCTCTGTTGGATGATGGAGAACTGCTGCACATACCCAACTTTAGAGCTTGATGGGTGGGCAGCTCAGGTCTCATGGTAACTTAGTGGCCCATGGTCAAGTGTTCAGTCTCTACTAAAACCCAGTAGCAGGCCAAGAGCTGTCTCTCAAGAGGACAGTAGTTATCTGTGGAGGATGGTAGTGCATTGTTCCAAAACCCTAAGGGCTTCCCCTGCAATTCACCAATAGGGGCCTGCCCTAACTCCAGAAAGCATCCCTATCTGCCACTGACACCTCAAGCACCAATGGGTCTGCTGTATCGTGTGGCCAAGTGACAGAGCAGCTTGGGCCTGTTGCAGCACCTGGACCTGTTGCAGAACCTTCTCCTGTTCTGGGCCTCACTCAGTATTAGCAGCTTTTGGGGTCACTCAGTAAACAGGCCACAGTAACACACCCAAATGAGGGATATGTTGCCTCCAAAATCCAAACAGGCCCACTAGGCATTATGCATCTTTCTTGGTTGTAGGAGGGGCCAGATGCAACAACTTATCCTTCACCTTAGAAGGGATATCTCGACATGCTCCACACCACTGAACCCATGGAAATTTCACTGAAGTAGAAGACCCCTGAATTTTAGTCGGATTTATTTGCAACTCTGACACAAAAATGTCTTACCAATAAGTCCAGAGTAGTTGCTACTTCATGCTCACTAAGTCCAATCAGCATAATGTCATCAATGTAATGGACTAGCATAATGTCTGGTGGAAGGGAAAGGTGATCAAGATCCCTGCGAACTAAATTGTGACATAGGGCTGGAGAGGTGATATACCTCTGAGGCAGGACAGTGAAGGTGTGTTGCTGGCCTTGCCAGCCGAAAGCAAACTGCTTCTCATGGGCCTTATGGACGAGGATGGAGAAAAAAGCATTTGCCAGACCAATAGCTTCAGACCAGGTACCAGGGGATGTGCTAATTTGCTCAAGCAATGAAACATCTGGTACAGAGCTGCAATTGGAGTCACCACTTAGGTAAGCTTACAATAATCCACTGTCATTTTCCAAGATCCATCTGTCTTCTGCACAGGCCAAATAGGAGAGTTGAAGGGGGATGTGGTGGCAATCACCACCCCTGCATCTCTCAAGTTCTTGACAGTGGCACTAATCTCTGCAATCCCTCCAGGGATGTGGCATTGCTTTTACCATTTTTATAGTAGAGGCATTTCTAACGGCTTCCACTCGGCCTTTCCACAGTAATAGTCCTCACTGCACAGGAACCAATGCAGGAATTCTGCCAGCTGCTAAGTATGTCTATTCCAATTATGCATTCTGCAACTGGGGAAATAACCACAGGATGGGGTCAGGGACACACTGGACCCCCCATGAGATAGACCTGAGCTAAACTCCATTGATCATCTAACCTCCATAAGCTCCTGCTCTGACTGGTGGGTCACAGTGACATTTTAGGTCTCCTGGTATCAGTGTCAGTTCAGAGCCAGTGTCTAGTAGTCTTCAAAAGATCTCATTATTTCCCTTTCTCCAATGCACAGGTACTCTGGTAAAAGGTGGTGGATGCCTTTGGGGAAGAATAGGGAAAAGATTAATAGTACACATTTTTGGTACTGTACCCGGGTCCTTCCTCAAGGGGACCCGGCCTCCTCTTCATTCAAGAGGTTCTGGGTCTGTAAACTGGCTCAAGTCTGGGAATCGATTGAGGGGTTGTGACCCTCTGTTTTTATGATCTGAGTTAGACTTTTGTTCACTTGACCTAGAAGTTTTCTGTGTATACAGATCGAGTAAGAATTTGATAGGCTTGCCAACTATTTCCTTTCTAGGAAGACCATCATTAACTAGCTAGTGCCACAGGCCTGTGGCAGCCTATCCCGATTGCTGCTTTGCCTCTGCTGTCCATTACGGTAACCACGCCCACCACGCCTCTGGCAGTTGAGTGCTGCCATTTGGCCCCTGCCACCCCAGGATCCAATTTTTACCCCTACATGTAGGTTTTCTGAGTGAGTGGCTGCAGTTTCTACTGTAAGCTCTGACCTACAGAGAGGAGCAATCTCAGAACTCTTCAAGGATACCGGCACTCCCATCACAAATTTATTTCTCCAAGTACTGGTGAAAGGTATGTATTCTGGACCTTCCCAGTGTGGTCAGTTAGGTCTTAATTCCTATCTCCCTAAATCTCCAAGTTCCTTCCTCTATACCAAGGAAGGTCAGGCATTTCCAATCTGCTCACAGTGGGCCATCTTTTGGGTCCGTGTTTCAGCCAACTAACCAAACTATTTGAACCCTTTCTAATTCTCTGGGTTGCAACACTAAAGGCAGATTCTCTGCTTAGAGAGCCCATATCAGTAAATTCTGCCTGATTCAACTTTATGTTCCACCACTATCCCATACCCCTAACACCGACTCCCACACATGTTCCCCAGATTTCTGCTTGTATAAATTAGAAAACTCAAGTAGTTCTTTTGGAATGTAGCACAGCTCCTCATGAGTTACACTTCGTACCTCACCTTTAGGGACCTGCAGAGACTTGAGTCCAATTACAGATCTAGAAGCAAAGAGGGTCCTGAGGAGATCAGCATTGTCTTGCATGGAAATGCCTCAGGAGAGGCTATTACTGTTTCCTTGGGCAATGCAGGGTTAATCCTCCCAGACGGAGGTGGAAGGTCCGACACCACTGTGAGTGGAGAGACTGATGTCACTGTGGGTGGAGAGGTACCACTGTTTTGCCAGTTCCACTGTGGGTGAGGAGGTCAATTCAGCTGTGAGTAGGGAGACCTCTTCCACTGGCTAAGAAGACTCAGCAGAATTTAGAGGCTCAGTGTCCCCCAGCTTCATCGGAGTCTTCCCATATATTCCCATCTCAACTTACAGGATCCCATTTTTTCCCAGTCAACGCCCTCACGGTAACAGTAAACACCCTTCAAGGCTGGGAGTTCGCCTTGCATTGTATTTCAGCCAGTCACAGGTGAAGCTCTGCACCTGATTTTTAGCAGTTTCAGCACTATGGCTACAGGGGATGGAGACCTTCTTCAGGGCACTGCTAGAAGCTTTAGGTCACTCGTGTGCGCTTGAGCCGAGAATTTGAATCCCTGAGCTTATCCTTTTATTTCACCACCTTGACATTTGGAGTAACCGACCAATGTCATTATAGTCCCTAATTTTCTAAAAATGTTCAAAAGTATCATACACAGAGTCGCCTAGCTCCTGGCTTCTTATAATTGGTTGATTAGGAGGATCCAATGAAGATATTTTGCATATTTCTACAAACAGTTCGCACCATGGACTATCAGTGCTCTCTTTGCTATTGAAAATAGAGTCATTAGCATCTTTAAATCTAATCAGATTAGAGAGTCAAATCCAGAAACCCCAAATCCAACTGAGAAAACTCATCCTTAAAATTCTGTTCCTCTAGAACAGTACCAAGTGAAACCAAAATGGAACTGTTCTGTATCTTGACTGTGGTGGTGGGTACACAAACGTACACATGTGATACACAGAACTAAACACTCACACACACACGCACGCGCGCACACGCACACACACACGACACAAGTAAAACAGGGGAATCTGAATAAGCCCTGTGGATTTTATCCATGTCAATGTCCTGGTGGTGACATTGTTCCATAGTTTTGCAAGACGGAGGGAAACTGGGTAAAGGGCATAGGGAGCTCTCTGTACTACTTCTTACAACAGCATAGAAATCTACAGTTATCTCAAAATAAAACGTTTAATTTTTTTAAAAGTCATAGGATGTCCATCACAGACAATGCCTCAACTGTTGACACCAGCAGACTCTTGGGCAAGGGACTGGTCAATGGGCCAGTTGTCCACTAAGGCTCTTCTAGTTTGTGATAATAGGAACACATCATCTGAATACACAAAATAAACTATACTTCTAATCTCTAGAGCTGTGCTGTCCAATACAATAGTCACTAGCTACACTGTAGTTATTGAATACTTGAAATATTGCTAGTCCTAATTGACAAGTGCTGTTAGTGTAAAATATACACTGGATTTCAAACACATAGTATGAATGAAAGAACGTAAAATAGCACATTAATTTTTTATGTTGACTACATGTTGAAATGGATATGTTGGACTAAATAGTATATTTTATTAAAATTAATGTCACCTGTTTCTTTTTTAGTGTAGCTCCTAGAAATTTAAAATTACATACATTTTTATATATTTCTATTGAACAGCACTGCTCCAGAGAAACCACAAGTATCTACAATTACTGTCAAATCATTAAGGTTCTAACCAGAATGCACCTCTGGTCTTTATCTGATTTCCTAGGAGGCACTTCCTATTGGCTCTAACTCTGGAGAACTCCGAGGTGGTTCTGCGTGAGCGTCAGAAACCTGCTAGATTCAAACAGCTTGGCCCCAGGTCACGCCCAAGGGTGAAGAAATGACCATTAAGGGCTAGCCGGTTAGCTTAGTTGGTTAGAGCATGGCGTTATTACTTCAAGGTCAGGGGTTTGGATCCCGGTACCGGCCAGCCACCGGGAAAAATAAATAAATAAATAAAAGCCACAACCATGTGTTCTTTCTGGAAAGTTTCCTCTTAGGTGACTCAGAGGGTAGGCACGTGACTCATTCATTCTCATCTTGGGTCTCAGGCCAAATGTCACCTCCTCAGAGAAGCTGTTTTTAGACACTCTTGAGCACTTCGGATGCCAGCAGGATCTTCTGCCTATTCCAGCCTCTGTCTCTGTTGTGGCGCCCGGTTCTGCCCATGCAGGGGCAACAGGACGGTGCCTCACTCAGGCTGGGTCATGCTCCTCTCACCTCCTTCCTTGGGACTTCCTGATGGACACTTTGCAGCCAAAACCCACTGGGAGCTCACGCGCATGCAACCTAAACGTTCTGAAAGAGTTAACGCCCCGTGGGGTAAACCCCTGACCAACGGGGCACTGATGCCCATGGACAATGCTTCCCCTCCTTCCCCCAGATAAGATGGTCCTGAGACGTGCTTCACACAACACCTCAGCCTATCCTAAGGTTGGAGCAACCAATCGTCCCTAGATGCAAGGCCAACGCTTTCTTCCACTGGCTGTCCCTCCTTCCCCAATTCACTGCTCCCTGGATTCAGACTCCGCATAAAGTACTTGCCCTTATGCCTCTCAACCCTGCTTTCTGGGGAGCCCAAGCTAAGACAGAGGCCCTGCTTGGCTACCCATTCCAAAGTGGCCCTCCTAGCCCCAGCCCCCGGTTTCCCCTCTCTCCATACCTGGCTTACGTTCTTTGCTGAAGCTTTTATGCTTCTGATGGTCTTGTTCGTTTGTTTATTGTCTTCTGTCTTCCTCTTTCTCCAACCAGACTGCAACAGGCTCTATGAAGCCTCCATCCCCAGCTCCTGAAACCGGGCCTGGTGCATACTTGGTATTCAGTAAATATTTGTTAAAAGAATGGTCCTGATCAAGCCTGCCTGCTCCTCTTCCAGAACATTAGACTGAGCAACTCAGACTCTTCACTTAGCTGGGATCAGGCCTATTTAGAATAGAACATCTAATAAGCTGATGGGTCTTTACTCTGGGGAGAGAAGATGCCGCTCTTTTTAAAATTAGAATATTGCCTTTTGGATCCACTCAGGCAGGTCCTTGCCCTTAAAGATGATGAAGGTGAACAAGGAAGCAAGTATCGCAACCCACCAGCCAGAGAACGTTAAGAGCAATTCTGGGGACAGACATGCCCCACCAGGAGTTTTGATCGCCTTGAGCTTTTAAGTCAACTGGGCAATACTAGGAAGGATTACCAGGCCCAAAGAGCAGGCTGGGGGTGTTGAGGTCATGGGCTTTCTTTTGCAAAGTGGGAAAAGGTAAGCTTCTCTGGTACTAAGCTGGTGCCGAGTTTCCATGATCTCATTCACAAACCTCGTGCTGTGGATTCCTCCAGGGTTGGGTGGGATTAAATAAGACCCCACATGTCGAGTGCCTGATACATACACTTATCATCACCATCGTCTTCACTGTCTTCCCACTTATGAGCCTGAAACTTCACAGCCAGACCTAAGAGGCAAGCCCAGTCCTTCCACCCAGACCACATCTGCCCCAGGAGCAGTGACTCTCGAACCAGTACACTGTTAACGCAGGACACATTTGGTAACGTCCAGAGGCATTTTTGGTTGCCATTACTAGAGAGAGGGTATCACTGGCATGTAGTGGGTAGAGACCAGGGACACTTAATCCTTTAATGCACAGGACAGCCCCTCATGATAAAGAATTAATCAGTCCCAAATGTCAATAGAGCCGCGGTTGAGAAACCCTGGCTTAGAGGGTGCAGAGTGCATATGAAATGTGCCCTCAGCCCCTAAGGGTGCTGTACAGGGCAGTGTGGCCAGGTTTGTGACAGCAAACCTGGGTGTGAATCCTAGACTGCCTTAGAGTGGCTGTGCACCCTGGGGCAAGCGAAGTTCCCCTCTGAGCCTCAGCTGCCTTGACTATAACATGGGGACAATACCCACCTCTTTAGGTTGCAGGAGGATTCAGTGAGATCATGTATGGAAATGGTTTAACTCAATTTTTTGCAAAGAATCAGAGATCGAGGAATGGGGGCTGTACTGGATTGAATAGTGTCCCCCTACAATTCACATCCAGCCAGAATCTCAGAATGTGACTCTGGAAATTGGGGCTTTGTAGATGCTGAGATGAGGTCATACTGGATTAGGGTGAGTCCTAAATCCAATGACTCGTGTCTTTATAAGAGAAAGGAGGAGACCGAGACACAAAGACATGAAGGAAACCCACACAGGGAGAATTCCATGTGACGACAGAGACAGAGACTGGAGTGATGCATCTACAGACCAAGTATATCCAGGATGGCCAGCAACTCCCAGCAGCTGGAAGAAAAGCATGGGACAGATCCTCCCTTGGAGCCTTAGAGGGAACCAACCCTGCTGACCCTTTTATTTTGGAATTCTGGCTCCCAGAAACTGGAGACCAATTTCTGTTGTTGTAAGCCACCCAGTTTGGGGTACTTTTTATGGCAGTCCTAACAATCTAAGGTGGGGGCTGTGACCATATGGTGATTGTCATTACAAGAATCTGCGGCACACCAAGTGGGCATCTCTAGAGTACACGGAGGTCTCCAGTACCCTGAGAGCACCTGCCATGCTTGCCCTCCAGTGCGCTGCACAGAATTCTAATTCCCAGGGTGTACCTGAAGCTCGGGGGTTTTCTCCATGGATGTAGGAGAATGTCTATATCTACAGGTGCCCAACATGTGTTTAGAGCCCACAGTCTGTGAAGTTCACGGGGAATCCCTAGAGCATATGGGATTTACCCATGATACATCATCAGCACTACCTGTGCCTACCACGCCCGGGGCATGTTCAGTGTGCGGACAGCAGCTTCCCAGGTGTGTCTAAGCAAGATGAGCATACCTAGAGGCACAGAACGATGACACACAGCAAGCCTCTACCACACATGGTGTGCACTGAGAGAATTCTGGGTGTGACCACATGGAAGGTACCGGTGACCCCCAAACTGCATCCCTGGAAAGAGACAGTATTTATAGCGTGGAGTAAGTTTGTGGGACACACGCCATATCTACAGCACCCTGTGGATACTTGCAGCCCGAGACTGTACCCACTGCCCAAGTAGGATGTCTGCCCCGCAGAAATGGCTCTGAGGAACTCCGTGTAGCTATGGCACATGGAAAGCAGAGAAGGAGGAAAATCCATTTGGGGCCAAGAGCTCTGTCTGAACTTTGTCCTTTTCTCAAGCAAAAGAAAATATTATTTCACCCTCTAAAGAACCACACATAATAACAGGCGAAATGTCAAGACCAATGTTGATATAAACCCCCAAGGAAAACAAACATCTCCGTACCTTCTCCATGGCCTCCCCACCTCACCCTGCTCAGCTAGTTTAAACAGATCTAGCAGTAGGCGGAGGGGAGGCAGGGAAGTCTGCCTGGCTCAGGGAGCTGTGAGGGAGGCCAGGCCAAGTGCAGGATGCAGAGTTATCTGGGAACATGTAGGTAAGACTGGCCTGGGAAGGACACACAGACCAGACCAGCAGTTAAGAGCTCAGCCTGATTTCAAATCCCAGTATCTCTCACTGGCTGTGTGACCTAAGGCAAATAGCCTGACCTCTCTGAACCTAAGTTTCCTCACTGGCAAATGGAGAGGATGGCAAGAGATAATGCAGGTGGGGCACTGAGCACAGTGCCTGGCACCAGTATTGAC
Source organism: Cynocephalus volans (assembly GCF_027409185.1). Classification (NCBI taxonomy): domain Eukaryota; kingdom Metazoa; phylum Chordata; class Mammalia; order Dermoptera; family Cynocephalidae; genus Cynocephalus; species Cynocephalus volans. Next base: position 10,875,027 of record NC_084476.1, on the reverse strand, counting down.
CATTCCTGATCATTACCTTCTGCTCAGCCAGGTCTCCCTGGGGGGAGCAGTGGGGGCAGGGAGGGTGAGGCCAGGGGACAAGACCTGCAGGCTGCATGAACAAGCGATCTCTGATACCCACACAGTGCCCAGCACTAGTCTAGCTACTCTATTGAAATCGCCTCATAGAATCCATGCAACCTTGCGGGTGGAGATTATCATCGTCATGTTGCAAGAAGGGAACGGAGGTTCAGAGAGGTGAAGGGACTCATCCAAGGTCACACAGCTAGGAAGTGGGGCTGGGATTTCAAGCCAGGTTTGTCTGACTCCAAAAGCCTCAGGCAGGGATGGCTCCCACCTTCATCCAAGAAGCTGAAAGGTGAGTTCTAGTTCCATAGTTCAGAGCTCTCTGCACCCAGGATGTGTGCTGGGGAGGGGGTGTTGGATTATACTGCCCAAGACACCCCAAGTTGGGCTGTGATTTAGAGCCTCCATTGACCAACCCTACCCAGGGGTCCAGTGTTGTTCTTTTTTCCTTTTCTTTTCTGAATTGAAGGCAATCCAACAAATATTTATGGAGCTTCTTCTCTAGGCCAGACCCTGAGCTGAGAGCATGAAGACCCAGAATCCAACTCTTCCTGAGTCCTACCTTCCAGAAAACTCCAGTTCAGTGGGAGGGGGAGAAAGGGGATAGACAAGTATGATAAGACTATTACAATACCATAAATACTCACTTCGATGGGTGTCTGTGTAAGTTCTAGCAGGGCCACAGGAGAAGGGACACTTGGATCTCCCGGGGCAAATCAAAGGGAGGGGGTGTTTGCGAGAAGACTTGAGAAGGAACAGCAGTCTGCCTGGAGGGCCAGACAGGAAGGGTGCTGAAGACAGAAGGTACAGCTCGTGCAAAAGCAGGAGGCACGAAAGCCTGGCGTGGTCAGGGATCTACACATATGTCATTCTGACTTGGAGTGTCAGGGGACTGGCAAGAGAGGTTGATTAACTGATCCAAGATCCCACAACAAGAAAATAGGACTGAGAAGGGGCAGGGGCCAGATCATGATGGTTTTTATCAAGATAGGTTTTATGGTGAGAGCAACAAGGAGCCATTGAAGGGACGTAGCAAGATCAAGTTTGCCTTTAAGAATGATCACTGTGTACAGTGGGGAGCAGAGTTTGGAGGAGAACGGTGGAGGTGGGAGACCAGTGAGGAGGCAGCTCAAATGAGGGCAGTGGCCTGGAGGGTGCCAAGAGGAGGGGCCCCCAAGATATGCACAAGGCAGAATGGACAGGACTTGGCTCCTGACTTGGAGAAGGAGGAGTAGAGAATGAAGGAGAAGAGGGAGAAGTCGACAGGACGCTTGGATCTCACGCCTGGCTGGGGGCTGACGATGGTGCCTGCCAGTGAGACGCACAACCACAAGGAAGGCTGACGAGGCGCTCTGCTGGGACTAATGGGGTGTCCCAGGGAAGACACAAGCAGACAGTTGGCATGTGGGTCCAGGGAGAAGCCAAAGACAGGGAGCAGGTTTGGACATGACCTCTGAATTGGTGTGGCTGAGGTCCCCCAGGGGGCATGGGCAGTAGGGGAGAGCGGTGGGGCTGGGGACACCAATATCAGGACATGGAACAAAGGGAGAGACAATAACAGGCAGTCAGAGAAAGAGGAGCCAGAGGGTGGGTGGGGAGCCAGAGAGGACAAATGTTAAGGAGGCAAGATGAGGACGAAAAGCCCAGCAAATGGACTAAACAACTTGGAGGTCAGGGGTGGCCCAGCCAGTGGTCACGGCAGGGAGGACTGGGGGCACAGAGCTGAGGGACGTGGAGGTGAGAAGATGGCCAAGGACAGGGGCCACATGCTCGCCTTTTAAAAGCTTGGCAAGAAACAGAAAAGGAGACAGAAGATGGTGGCTAGCCGGAGGCTCAGGGTCAAGGGAGGGTTTTTATCTCAAAATGGGAGACTTGAAGAGCTGCTGGTGATTCAGAAGTTCAAGTCTAAATCAGGTTACTGGAGGCAGGGAGGTCCCTGTGGAGGACGCTGGGGTTGAGGTTCGGAGGCTATGGGGGTGGTGGGGCTTCCACACTGAGACTGAGGGACAGAAGCGATGAGCTGGGAGGGTTAATCCAGAGACAGCAGAGGGAGAAGTGTGTCATGAGGCTGGGGGACGTCAGCCCCAGGCCCGGGGGGTCCCCAAGAGCAGGCTGAGGAATGTGGCAGAGCAGCAGGGAGGAGGAAGGTGGCGTGAGCTTTGGATTCAGACCGACCTGGGTTTGCATCCCACTCCCCCACCTCGCTGTTCCCAAGTCCCTGACACCGGGAGAGCCACAGTCCCTGCCCCACGGGAACAAATGTACAAAAGGCATTCTGCGCAGGACCCGGGAGCAGAGGACGGCGATAAATGCTGGCGAACAAGAACAACAAATAATGAGGAGCCATCGAAGGGAGCTGAAGGCGGGAAGTGACAAGGTCAAATCTGTATTTTAGAAAGACCCTGCTGGAGGAGGAGGTAGCCTTGGGGAGAAACTAAAAGGTCGTGCACTTCTCAAGGTATTTCTCTGAAGTCTGTGGGAAGTTTGTAGTGTCAGGTTAAGGATTTGATTGGTTCCATGTTTGGTTTTTGATTCGGCCGTTTCCTCGGGTCCTCAGGCCCCCGATGTGGGTCTGACCGGCGGCTCCCCGTGCTGGTGAAGTGGGTCTAGTGGGGCTTCGAGGTGTATTTCAGAAGTGAAATAAATGGGCGGGAAAAGTAAACACAGAGAAATAAATAAACAACATGGAGGGTGGATTTGGGGGGTGGGCCAGATCAGGGCTGGCAGGGGGCTCAGAGTGAGGGGTGGTAGCCCAACCAGGAAGGGGCTCGGGGTCATTCCTTGCGAAGCCCCCAGTCTGCTCCTTGGGGGCACCAGCAGCCGCGTTTCAGACACGGGTCAGTTCTCCTCCCACATCCCTCATGGCTTGGGCAGAAAAAGCTTCCACTCCAAACAGCGGCGACACATCTTGCAGGAAACTCTGGGGACTCACAGTGAGCCCGAGAGTTTAGCACCAGGTGAGACCAAACAATAGCAGTCATAATAATATTAGCAATGGTTATCACTGAGTTCTCACCAGGTACCAGGCTCCTCGTTGAACCGCACAGCCCTCTGATGAAACAAACACTGTCGTTAGCCCCACTGCACAGAAGAGGAGACTGAGGCCCAGAGAATGATGCTGCTTTCCCAACACCCCAGCTTGACTTAGAGACTGTGTCTTGGAAGAGATGCCCAGACTTTTACGCATCCTGCTATAGCAAGCCTGGCCTGCGCAGAGCCCTGGGCAGCACTTCCTCCATGAAGCCTCAGAGAGACTGAGTTCCTCTGCCCCTCACTCAGGCACAAAGTAGAAAGAGCCCAGGGAGCAGATGGCCTCCCTTCGCAGTGCATGCTAGCCTGCTGTGTGACTTTGGGCAAGTGGCTTCCCTTCTCTGAACTTTGGTTGCCTCCTCCTCAGTCAAGTGTGGCTGAATGTCTAATCTCCAGGACTGTCTTGCGGATTCCATTGGCTCCTGCCTATCTTTGGCCTAGCACATAGTAGGCACTCCACAGAGGCCCAAGCCCTCTTCCCAGGGCTTCCCTGTCAGGGACGATTATCTCCATGGAATCCACGCTGTGAAAATAAACATGAACTCAAGTGGCCCCGGTCTCCGTGGCAGCCAAGGGGAAGCTGGGTCCCCAGCCCGTGTCTGTTCTAGGCAAGAACAAAAGTTTCCCTGTGAAGATGCCCCCACCCCCCGCTTCCCTTCTGGAGCCAGCTGGGATGGGGGTGGGGGGCAAGGGGCCAGGCCTGTGGCCTGGCGAGCTCAGCTGCCTGTCACAACCCAGCCTCCCTCCCGCCCAACCCCATCTCGACATCACCAGGGCTGAGGCAGGTGAAGGGCCTCCAAACTCAGGAGCCCTGGGGACAGAAAGCTGGATCTGTTGGTAGGATCTGAGGAAGAGAAGGTTCCCACTGGTGGCCCTGGGGAAGGAGTGGGCAGGGACTAGAGTCCGGGGATGCATATGGGGGCAGCTGTCCAGTCATCTTTGTGCAGAGCACCGTGCCCATTCACCTGCTCGTGCTCCTTTGCCCACCAGACTCCCTGGTCAGAGCCCATGGATCCTGGGCTTCAGGAGCTTCTGGGAAATGGGCTGGCCCTGGAGGACACAGCAGAACCAGCACAGAACTGGGTGTCAGAGAGAAATGGGCTCAGATTCTGGTTCCATCATACCTTGCTGTGAGACCTTGGGCAGGTGGGAGCCTCTCTGAGCCTGTTTCTGCATTCGTGTCACAAGATGAATATCTGACTGGGGCTGAGGGGCAGCCACACCCAAGTTCAGCAACATGCTTCTGCTCAGCAGCTGTCTGTGCCCACGGAGGATGGGGCAGCCTCCTGGGGCGAATGTGAGGTACAGCCACAGTAGATTCAGAATGTGACAGCCTAAGGAGACTAGAGAGCTGGGGTGATGGGAGCAGGGTTTGGGGAAGGAGCAGTGGCTCCCTGAGAGAGAATCACCCTAGGAGAAAAGGAGCCAGGATCCTTTTCTTGTGAGTCGGGATCGGCCCAGGCCTGAAGATCAGAGGGGGGCCATGGGCTCATATGGTTGCTCTGGGTGACAGATGGCAGTCTGGGCACCAGTGTGGACACAGGTCTCCTGACAATGTGGTTGCTCTCAGGGGAGAAAAGAGACATAAGCCAGAGGAGTGACCTCACCTCCTCCAAGGTCATCAGAGCACAAGAAGTCCACGGGGAGGAGCTGCTCTGTGTGGATGGTGGGCCAAGTGAAGCCATGGGGATTAGTGGCAGCAATCATGACAGAAGCAGCATTACTTGTCCCCAAAAGGCCCCAGGAGGCTCAGAGGCAGCCAGAAGCTTCAGAGTTCTGGTATGGCCAGTGGCTACAGTGGTGAACTTTGTCTGGTGGTACAATGGCAGAGTTGATGAGGGAGAATGGAGGGGTCATCAGATGGCACCAGGAATTGCCAGTACATAGAAATAAATTGATTTTTGATCTGTATCTCACAACCTTAGTAGCTTTTTTATAGATTACATTGAATTTTCTACATAGATGATCACATCATCTGCAAATTAATGCAATTTTACTTTTTCCTTTCAAAATAAAATGACAACCCGGACTTACCTGAGGGTGCATGTTAGACACCCCCTGAGGTTTCCCTGAAACACCTGGAAGAATGGGTCTCTGCAAGGAGCTAGATCTCCTGAGTGGAGTGGTGGATGCTCAGAGATAGCAAAATCCAGCTTGATGTCATCACAGGCTGGTGATGTCAAAGTTCTGGTGATCACAGTCCCTCGCCTACTGCTTCATCACAAGGATTCATGACATCAGAGCTGTGAAAGTGTCTAAGGTGGAGCAGGATTTGGAGCCCAGAGAACTGGGCTCCTCTGTCTGGAAAAGATATTTAAATACTTAATAATGCACTTTATGAGAAATTAAACATTTCAATAAAAATTACAATGTAGGATATTCAATGTTTAAAAATTTCAGATTCTGCAATCCTGCCCTTACAAACTGATCACTAGGCAATTATAAAATGCACAAAGATATAGATCAATCAACTGATAGATGATGGAAAATACCATCACAATGTTATTTGTACAAAAATAACTTGGAGATCATCTGAATATCCAACAAAAGTATGGAATGCCAAGCAGCCATTACATATGACTGTGCTGTGCAGATGTACCTTTATGATGTGTTTGATTTATATCCAAGTGGAATATGTTACAAAATGGTATTAGAGAATAATCTGATTTTGGTTTTTATAAGTGCATCTATATAGGAAAATGTCTGGAAGAAAAATATTTAAAAATATTTATCTACCCATAAGCAGTGAGATTAGGAATAATGTGCAATTTATTTTCCTGATTGTCTTTTTTGTTTTATCTGCACTTTCTTGTTTTTCTATGGTTACAGTTACAACAACAACAATATAAACAACTACCATTTATTATGCACTTACTTTGTGCCAAACACTGTATCGAGGGCTTTATACATGTTTCCTTATCCAATCCTTACAACAACGCTGGGACATGTACTATTGCTTTCTCAGGCAGGACTGTTTCCATTGAAAGCAACAGAATACCCCAATCAAACTGCTTTAAGCAAAGAATGAGGACTAATTAGTTCATATCAATGGAAAACCATAACTGACTTCATGCAGGGGCTCAAATTTGCCCACCATACTGCAGTTTCTCCTGGCTCTTCCTCCTCTGGAGCAGCTCCATTCTCAGACAACTGATCCCATCTGGGAGCAGGATGGCTCTGAAGCAGCTGCCCTCACATCCTCACAACTGCAAGGCCAGGGCCAAGGAGTGGTTCAGGCCAAAGTCCAGAGACTCACTCTACTGGACTGGCTTGGGTCACATGACAACCTATGGACCAATCTCTATGGTCAGGTGATGGGATGCTCTGATTGGCTGATGGCTGGGTCACATGCCCCACTCATGGAGCCAGGGAATAAAATCATGGTTCCAAGTGGGAGAGAATCAGTTCTCCCAAAGTAAAAACAAAATTTAATGGATGCTTGGTGGGGGAATAAAAAAGCTGTCCAAAGAATTATCATCTCCAATATACTGATGAGGAAATAGGCGCTCAGAGATGGGAAATAGTTTGTTCAAAGTAAAATAGTAAGTAAGGGGACTGGGATTTGAACTCCCAAAGACCATAAATTTATTTGCTACATGATATAGCCTCTTGTGATTACTAGTGTAGTGTATTGATTAATTTAGGATCAAAATTAAATCACAAGCCCCTGTCAGTGGTTTGCGGTGCCTGGCTGCCTAAGGTGTGGGTGGGGTCAAGGCATGCCTGAGATGCCCCTGCCCAATGCCTCCAGCCCAGACCCATGGCCGCCATCCAGGTGCTGCATGAGGCCTGGATTATCTTCCCATCAAGAGGAGTTGCCAAGAGCAGCCCTGACACCAGGGAATACCAAATGCAGCTGAGAAAAAAAGGGAGGAAGCTCCAAACACACAAGTTGTAATAATAATAGCTGGTGTTTATTCACAGCTTATCATGTACCAGGCATTGTGCTATTGATTCCTCATGACCACCCAGGGAGGTGGGGACAGTTGCTGCCGTTTGTTACAAATGAAGGAACTGAAGCACAGAGAGCTGAAGTTCCTTGCCGAGGTCACATAGCCGTTTTGGGTAGAGTGGAGTCTGACTCCAGAGCCAGTTCGTCTCTGCCGCCAACAGGAAATTTAGTGGTACCTGCAGAAATCAGAACTGTAGAAAGTGAATTTGCTGATAATATAACTCTGAGTATTAAAGAGGCCAAGGAAGGCTGATGCCTCAGGCTGACGTCTTCACAGCATTTCGCTTGGCGTTTGCTGGGAAGGATTGAGCAATTGGGGCGAGGCACAGTGTGCAGCCTCAAAGCCTGTAAATATTCATCCCGTTGTGATCTCAGCCTTCATCTTGAGGTTATAATTATTTTATATGGTAAAGATGTCATCACTAGCGAAAATAAATTCAATCCCTAAGTAGACACTTAGATTCATAAGGATGTTCAATTAGGAAAATGCTCATGATACATTGTTAGTAATTTTTTTTGAATGCTAATTATAGTACTATATAGCACAGTCCAAATGCTTTTTAAAAGGATATTCATACATAAAAAGATGAAAGGTATAAACAAAAAGACTATCTCTGGGGGCCAGTATTATGGATTATTTTTATTTTCTCGTTTGTGCTTTTCCATACTTTCCAACTTTTCTATAATTAAATATATTATATTCATAATTTAAAAGTTATTAAATTTTTTTACAAAAGTTTCCTAGTCTAAGAGGCATAAGACTTCCATAACAATCTCAGGCTTTGTTTTTCTTTTAACTTTATTTCTCTGTTTACTTATTTATTCATTCAACAAACATCCACTGATTTTGGCTGTGCCAGGCTCTCCCTCAGAGTGGATGCAGGTTCCCTTGAGCTCTGCATGCCGTGGACAGACAGACAGTATTATACCCTAACTGTCCACTAGGACATAAGTAACCCCATCAGATGTGAGCTCCGTGAAGACAGGACCCTGTTTGGGTCATCTCTGTATCTAGTACCTGAGGCGGAGTCTGAAAGAGATGCTCTGGAAATACTCATGGACGACTGAGCGAAATCAGGGAGCCTGTAGTCCAAATCCCAGCTCACTGAGTCCCAGTTTCCTCTTTGACAAAACAAAGGGATAATACCTACCCCATGGGGTTGTTTGAATGCTCAATTAACATTCAGAAAGTTCTTTAGACAACTCCTGGAAACAGTAGAAGACTCTCAACAAAGAGTAGAAATAATTTATTTCACAATGGGTAGATTATGATGGTGTACAAGATCCCAGGTCAGGCCTTTCTCTGCAAGCATCTGGAGCTTCTTCACTGGAAAGAAATTTGGTTTATAATTTGGAGAAGAGTGTGTATATTATACTCCCATTTATCTAAGAAAAGTGGAGGTATTAAATTTTTAAATGGAAAGACAAACCAAAAACTTGAAGCAGCAAAATTTACCTAAACGGAGAGGAAGGGAACAGGGTGGAGGACAGAGAGACTACTCAGAATATTCCTTGCTTTGTAGACCTGAGCTGGGAACCAGGCAAATGTTTAATATAATCATAAAATAATGCAAAATGTTTGAAAAAGAAATTCCAAATATCAAAAGCAAAACAAGAAGGAAAAAAAGCTAACCTACATCAAGTTGGTGACATTGCCACATGGAGAAAGGTTAATCCAAGTGACTGAAACACAGTAATTTTAACTGTCCCTCCCTCATAAGATATTCCCTAAAGGCAAAACAAAAAATAAATACATAAACTGCAAAAGAAAAAAAATCAATAATCATACTGTTGGTGTGTTATGGTCTGAATGTTTGTTGAAACCTAATCTCCAATGTGGTATTAAGAGGTGGGGCCTTTGGGATGTGATCAGGTCATAAGGGCTCATGAATGGGATTAGGGGCCTCATACAAGAGGCCTGAGGGACCTTGTTCACCCCTGTGCCCTTCCACCATGTGGGGGCTCAGCTAGGAGATGCTGTTTTTGAAGCAGAGAGCAGCCCTCACCAGACACCAAACCTGCTGGCACCTGATCTTGGACGTTTCAGCCTCCAGAACCGAAAGCAATAAATTATTTTCATTTATAAATTACTCAATCCAAGGTATTTTGTTATAGCAGCTCAAATGGACTAAGATATGGTGGTATTGGTATTCTTATCTGAGAGTGTTGTGTGTGTCAAGTGGGACTCAGCAAATGAGTGTACCTTTCACTGGGAGCTGAGAAGCAGGAACATCTCATGAGAGAAAGTGTATACAGACATAAGATGGATGAGGCTAAGTAAAAACACTGTGGCCACAAATTTAAATTAGAAATGTCAACAAAAATTCATGATTTAAAAATAAGTTAATTAACACACTTTATTTTTTTGAGCAATTTTAGGTTTACAGAAAAATTGAATAGAAAGTCAGAGTTCCCATATACCCCTTCAGGCTCTCCCTACACCCAGTTTCCCTCATTGTTAACATCTTACATTAATCAGGTACATCTGTTAGAATTGATGAGCCAATATTGGTACATCATTATGAACTAAAATCTACAGTTTACATTAGGGTTTGTTCTTGGTGTTGTGCATTCTATGGGTTTGGGCAAATGTATAATGTCATGTATCCACCACTGTAGCATCATACAGAATAGGTTCAGCATCCTAAAAACCCCCTGTGCACCACCTATTCATCCCTCCTTCCCCCAAACACCTGGCAACCACTGATCTTTTTACTGTTTCCATAGTTTTGCCTTTTCAAGAACGTCGTAGATTTGGAATCATACAGCAGGTAGCCTGTTCAGATTGGCTTCTTTCACCTAGCAATATGCATTTAGGATTCCTCTGTGTCATTTCGTGACTTGACAGCTCATTTCTTCTTATTCTATTGTATGGATATACCACAGTTTGTTTACCCATTCACCCACTGAAGAACTTCTTGGTTTTGGCAATCATGACTAATGACGTATTTTATCTTTTAAAAAATGTATTTCCTAGCTTTGTTCACTAAACATCCCCAGAAACAATGATCAGCTCAATAGTAATGAGCTTTGCTTAACCTAAATTATGGTCTCTTGTCATTCTCACTCCAAGAAACCAGGGCTCCTTAGAGAAATGGCTGATTCCATGTCTGGGGTAGAAAATACACAAGACGAGTCTGGAGCACCTTGCTATTTCAGAAGGCAGAAAAGCCATCAAAGCCTGCAGGGGTCAAAAGTCCTCACGAGCCACCTGAAGAGGTTCTCTCTGGCCAAATGGGATCATTTGAGCCTCAATAAGAATTACAGGGGATTGAAACACATCACATAAATTCCTATATTCACAATGATACTAAATAAAAACTAAAAAAGATCTCCTAGGATGTAGGATCCTAATCCATTTGAAAACTGTTAAATCAAGTCTTTGCATTGTTTGTACTGTAATATTGAGCAAGACTGTACTGTACCCCGGAGTAACTAAAGAGTTAATGAAGAGAAGTTGCCCTTTTTCAAGTATTCCAGCTAAAAAATGAAGAAGATGGAATTAGAATATCATCATCTTGCAATCCCTAATGAAATAATGAGTCTAGGCAATGAACATCAGTGACGGCTAAATTCACAGAGAGATTTCAAGGCATCGTGGTCCTCCTGGCAGAAGGACACACACCTCCTGTGAAATATCGTTGCCAAAAATCGAACCTGAATCTGATCAAGCCTCCAGATCTAATGACAAGAGATAAAGAGGACAGAGGAGCATGTTAAAGAACCCCGCAGGAATACAAGCAGCAAAACCCAGATTGGGTGAAACACTAGAGGACAAACAATGGTTTTCTTCAACAGATAAATGGCAAGGGCAGAGGGGTGCAGGGTGCAGAGGGAGGGGGGGAGAGAGAGAGAGAGAGAGAGAGAAACTGTCGATTAAAAAAGACTTAAGGGAGAGACAAACCGTGTTTACTAGGAGTGGGGGAGGGGGAGGGGGTCAGTGAGAAATTGGTTAATGGACATGAAGTATGGTTACGTATTGTAATGATGAATAAGCTAATTATCCTGATTTAGCCATCACATATTGTACACAAGTATTGTTAGTCAACTTTGTACCCCACAAATACATTTAATCAATTATGTTTCAATAACAAAGAAATTTTAAAATTTTAAAAATAAAAGAGGCTTAAGAAACATACACAAGGGCTGGCCGGTGAGCTCAGTTGGTTAGAGTATGGTGCTGATAACACCAAGGTCCAAGGTTCGATGCCTGTACGGCCAGCTGCCAAAACAAGAAAAAGAGAAAAGAAACACATATGGACTTTTTTATAAGATGTAAAAACTACTTACAAAACAATCAGGAAGTGTAAACTTTGACTAGATATGTTTGCTGATCCTGGTAGTGTGGTCATGCACACAGACAGGGATGGATACTCTTGCAAGTAAACCTTTTACAGTCCACGTTATAACATAGTATAAAAGTGTGCAGATTATTAATTTGTACCTACAAAAACAATAAAATTAACCTAGTAGCCTAATGTTCAGCAAATAGGTATTTGTGGCTTGGGATAATTTTAACACCAAACATGAATTTGTAAATCAAACAGCTTAGAGAGAAGTAGAGATAGGTGTTCTAGAAAATGATGCTGGATATCTCAAAAAGTGGCCTGGTAGTGACAAAGAACACAGATTCAAAAATGCAGGTGAAGCACAGGCAACAAAAGAAAAAATAGATAAATGGGACTTAGTTAAAATTTAAAACTTCTGTGCACTAAAGGACACAATTGACAGAGTGAAAAGGCAACCCATGGAGAAAATTTGCAAATCAAATATCTGATAATGGGTTAATATCCAGAATATATAAAGAACTCCTACAACTCAACAACAACAGAAAAACAAACAACCCAATTTTTAAAATGTGTCAAGGGCTTGGATAGATATTTCTCCAAAGAAGATATACAAATGTCCAATAAGCACAAACAATGCTCAGCATTGCTATTCATCAGGGAAATGCAAATCAAAACCACAGTGAGATACCATCTCCCTTGGGTTGAATGTCCCCCCAAAACTTAATCCCCACTGTAACAGCAGAGAGTGGGAAATCCTATTAACGGTAATTGAAAGGTGGAGGTTTGAAGAGGTAGGACTTAGATTGCAGGACCATGCCATAGCAAATGGATTAAAAACGGTGGTCACGGGTGTGGTGTGTAGTGCTTTAACAGGAGAGTGAATGAGGTTAGTCCCTCTCTCAGCTCCACCGTTTTCGTGATGTGATACTCTGCCATCACTGTCGCCACCACGAAGGCTCTCACCAGATGTGTTCCCTGGACTTTGGACTTCCCAGACTCAGAAAACTGTAAGCAATAAATTTCGTTTTCTTTTAAATTACCCAGTTCCACGTATTTTGTTCTGAGCAACAGAAACACACTAATATACCACCTCACATCCACTAGGATGGCTTCTTTCAAAAAACAAAAACAGAGGA